>NC_088382.1:143606944-143920138 GCF_037993035.2 Macaca fascicularis
TAGCAACACTGAACATTTTCACATATTTATAAGCCATCTCTGCTTATCTCCTCCCACATCCTGCTATGCTGGTTGCTCCCCTAGTGCACTACAGCTACATGATCACTGTGCTGTGGTCCATGTCTAGGGGAGAGCTTCACCCAGGCTCTCTTAACTTCTAGCATCCTGTTGGATTTAGTCCAATGGTGGTCCCTAAAGAGAATCAGAGGGTCAGCAAGAGATTCCTTCTCTCCTCTCCACCAGGTCAGGCCAAGACTTTGCCAGTGGCTGTACTCCTATGCTGGTGGCCACCATGCTTTTCTGGGGTTCTCCTTTCACAGTCACGCCCTGGCAACATCACCCTCTTCTATGCCCCTTGAGATCTTGCCTGGGAAAGAATTCTGCTGTTGCTATTCCCTGGGTGTTTCCCATCCTGTGCATTTCTTAACCTTGTCCTCATCTCTCCAGACAGTCCCCTTGCTACCCTTTCTTCAGTTACTGCTTGTGTATACCATATGTCTCCAACTGGTTCCATTGCTGTTGAAACCATTTTTGATTTTGGCATTTGCCAGTTGTACATATTTGAAAGATATATTTTTAAATTATTCATTCTTTGTAATATATTGTTGCCAGTATTTCCCCTAGTCTGGTTCTCTGGTACATTTTTTTTATGTTGCTTAAAATGTTTTTTAAAAAATCAATACAATGTGAGGCAAAGAGAAGTGTAATTTAGCAAAAAGTCTGAATTATACGTTTATTTTTTAAAAGGTTATGTAATTTAAAGTAAACACAGCTATGGAAAATAGAAAAGTGAGCTAAGAAGTCTTTCTGAAACAGAGGTAAGCCAGACATCATTCAATGAACAGAAATCATGATGTGAAGTAACACTTGGGCAGTAAACTGGGTTTCTTTAAGTGGTTCAAAATATTTTTTTTCTTTTAGGTAGGTTCAACTTTCTCCCTCAAAGTTGTGTTTATATTACTCATTATGTGTACAAGACCTTTCTTCATGATTTTAAATTCAAGTAATACTTCATCGAGTATTTATTATGGGCCAGGTAATTTTGTATACCTCACTTAGTATGAGAATTCTGTGGGATTGGTATTCTCGCCTCCATTTCAAGGCAAGATCAAAGTTCACAGATGTTGAACATACTCAGAGTTACACAGATAAAGAGTAAACAAACTCCTCAGCAGGAGAGATTTTTTAACCTAAACCTTTTGCCTTTAAATCAGTGCTCTTGTCACACTATCAAATATGTACCAAACAGAATACATTTAAACAGAAGTCATGAATATTTAACAAAAATCAGATTTAGCCTATGTGAAATTATGCCTCTGCAATATTCACATTCAGTTTATAAGTGGTAAAAAAAAATAAGGGTAAGAAATAAGGGCCAAATATAGTTGATTTGAGAAAATTTTGCAAAAGCACCATGGTTCAGTGAAATAAACATTTTAAAAATCCTTTATAAATAAAAATAAAAACTATAAAAGTATACTAAGAAACAGGTGGTAAAGTATGCCCACACTGACATCAGCTAAAACTGATATGCCCAAATGAATATAAAAACTGTTAGTGGGGACTGCTTGCCATGGATTACCTTGAATGGAAGGTATGTGGAGCATCAAAGTCTATTGATTTTGGGTGAACTAACAAGAGTTAGTGAACCAGAGACTGTATTGCCATTTGCCTCATTTTGAAAATAATAGACTGTACAAAAATACAAGTGTTATCACAAGTGCATTATCAAAAACTCATGGGTGAGCCTCATCTGAAGCAGAGTTTGTAAAACATGTGGCATTTATGGAAATTCCTCCCCTTCAATGCTCATAACTACAGACTTTAGCTGCTCCCATGTTATGCAAGCAACTTGCCAATAAGTAAAAAAAAATCTGCCCACATCATTATGAGCAACAGCGTCAGAAACAACAGCCACTGAGAGGGGGAAGTCTCTTGTGGCAACATCTGGAATAGAGAGGATGTGATGGCATTTAGCTCGACACTTCCAAATAATTTATTTGTGGAGAAAGACAGTGTTCACCGAATATGGCAGCATTCATGGATACATAATATACTTCAGAATCCAATTCTGGAATGATGGCATCTTTACGATATCTACATCTCTTTCTCAACTCCCAACTGCTAACCACTTCTATGAACTTGGTGTCGGTAGATACAGGATGCATAATGAGGATAAACAAGACTTTGGGACATGCAGAAATCTTGACAGAAAATGCTGCTGAAGGATTTCTGCTCCCTGAGGTTAGGTGAGAGCCTGGAAACCAATGGAGAGAGTCCTAGGTTGAGGAGTGGAGCATGCAGAACTAGGAAGTGTGACTTGTGGAGATCTTGACTCTCCAAAAGTTTCCAGAGCTGGAAAATGTGTTTCTGGGAAGATATGTTGACTTCCCTGGTCTCAGAGAAGCTTTGTAGGATCTGGACAGGTAGATTGAGTCCCCCCTTTTAACTGAGTCTAGTAGATTATTAGTCTGTAGCAGAGACCAAAATCTTTTTTCTCCTATTTGGAGATCAAAACTAAGATATTGGTAGCTGAACCTAAACTCCATTGAATGGGTAGTGGAAAATTGCAATGCACTCAAGAGAGGCCTAATAGTTAGAAAAAGGAAACACAAGTCATCTGGTAGCAAAACAATGCTAGAGAAGGCAGGCAACTTAAACAAGCAAAATAATAATGCTTGAGAGTACATTACAGCATCAGAAAAGACCAGAGAACTAGATACAGCCAATTGTTATTATTGGTGGTAGTTGTTTAATAAAGTTTCTGTGAGTAGAGAATACTGAACTATTGCTCTTAGAGGATACAAAAGGTGAGGTTTCTGTTAGCCTCTGGTCACAACAATCTTATCAACCAATAAATACATAATCTTATTCTGTATGTGTTTCTTTAAAAAAAAAAACACCTGATTTAGTATATATTGTAGATTCATTTATGTATTAGTCCATACTCATATTGCTATAAATAACTACCTGAGACTGTGTAGTTGATGAAGAAAAGAGGTTTAATTGACTCACAGTTCCATATGACTGGGGAGGCCTCAGGAAACTTACAATCATAGCAGAAGGTGAAGGGGAAGCAAGACACATCTTTCTATAGTGGAGCAGGAAAGAGAGAGAGTGAGGGGGGAAGCACCACACACTTTTAAACCATCAGATCTCATGAGAAGTCACTCACTAGCACGAAAACAGGATGGGGAAAATCTGCCCCCATGATCCAATCACCTCTCACCAGGTCCCTCCCCGAACATTGGGAATGAAAATTCCATGGGAGTTTTTGTTGGGGTCACAGAGCCAAACTATGTCAATTAATGTGCCTGAACAACAGTATAGCTCACACCTGAAAAAAGCTTATCTAACACGTACATTTTTTTCCTAAGGCACATCATGGCTTTGTTATGCTTAGGAACACTAGACTTCAGCACCAAGCTTGGGGGCTATTTCAAATAGCAAAACTACCCAAAAAGGCACAATATATAATGTGAAAAATAGACCATGAAAAATGCATTTGTTTACAGTATAAGAGCTGAATCAATAAGGTGGTGTTTGGCCTCAGCTGGGAACGTGTGCATTCCCCAAAATTTTGCAACTCTGAGGATGTCCATCCATGACAGTGAAACCTCCATGGGTATTGGTTTTAAAGTTAAAAATATATCTTAGTAAGTAGACAAATTTGCAAACACAGAATCCATGAATAATGAGAATCAACTCTATATAATAATTCTTTTAAACTAAAACCTTTGGTAGTTGAAGGAGAAGATGGTCATTATTAGAACCTGGAAGACTAAGTAGAAGAAAAATCTCAAAACAGGAGAAAAGATTAAGAAACGGATATGTGAGGAGAAAAGCAAGAGATGAGGAGAATAGGTAGGGTGTATTTGATTTACAATACTGGTACTTACAGGTGAACAAAGACAGTATGTGAAGAAAGAATAATGAAAAGTTAATACATTTTAAAGTATACTGAGTTAAAGAAAGGCCTGAATCAGAAGTCCAAAGCCTTACCCAATCCTAGGCAAGACTGATATTAAAAAATATACACACAACAAACCAAAGTCTGACACTGTTCTTCAGTCTTGGATCTCAGGGATAAGGAGAAAACGTTTCAAGCTTCTATGCAGAAGAAAAGCAATAAGTTTCAAAGGTAAAAAGGAGATAGTAGAACAGTATTTTGAGACTTCCAAGAAAATGATTATTTACCCAAGAATTCTCTGTTAAATCACAATAACATGTACTTGTTGATGTGAAAGAAAGATCATCTGGCAGCCTGGGCAACATGGCAAGACCTTGTCTGTACAAAAAATACAAAAAATTAGCCAGGTGTGTTGGTGCATGCCTGTAGTCTCAGCTACTCAGAAGGCTGAGGTGGAAGGATCATCTGAGCCCAGGAGGTTGAGGTTGTGGTGAGCAATGATTTCACCCCTGCACTCCTGCCTGGATGACAGTGAGACTCTGTCTCAAAAGGGAGGGAGACAGGGAGGCAGGGAGGGGGGAGAGAAAAAGAAAGAAGGAGAGAAGGAGAGAGAGAGAGAGAAGGAAGGAAGGAAGGAAGGAAGGAAGGAAGGAAGGAAGGAAGGAAGGAAGGAAGGAAGGAAGGAAGGCAGGCAGGCAGGCAGGCAAAATCCACAAGGACTTAGAGAAAATATCACCCACATCTCACCTGAAGAAAATGCTGAAGTTCAAACAACAAATGTTGTTTGTTGTTAAACATTTGTTGAGAGATCTCTAGACAAGGGAAGACAGAGGGTTTTCGTAAGAATGAAAAGCGAATCAAGACAGAGGTAGCAATACAGATCCAGTCATCAAGAGTCTTGGAACACATAGCAGACATACTAAGAAAGAATTCCTGAAATAGAAGTCACATGCTATAAAGGACAATGTTTAAACCTGGAAGAACAAAACTCCTTCTGTGAATACAACCCTGAAGATGTGAGATAGATAGGGGGGAAGACAAGCATTTCCAAATTCATATTACATTGAGGTAAGAGGAAAGCAATGGGGATATGGGCTAAGGAACCTTGGCTAGGAGTGACAACTGATATCTTATTTTCATATAATAGTAGAGGAAGAGCAATTTTGAGCTTCAAGCAAGAAGACATCATTATGGTGCTATCAAAAAAGGATACATTCTAAACTGACAAAGGCTAAACAGTTATAGATAGCAACTACATCAGACTAGCAAAAATAAAAGAAATAACTGTAAATAACAATGGGCAATAAATAATAAATATGAAGAAGTTGAAATAAATAAATCATATATTGTTGTTCTTATACTGTATGTCAATGGGCAGAGGCTGCCAAACTTGTTTTAAAAATATGAACCATCTCCATGTGGTTGACAAAAAATGAATTGAATATGAAGTAATTAAAAAGTAGAAAATAAAAAAGATGAGTAAAGATATACCGGTAATTCAATTACAAAGCTAAAATAGTTGTACTAGTATTTTATAAGCTGTAATTATGTAATTTATATATTGTATACATATTCGTGAATTATATGTGTGTGTATTACTCTTCATTCTTCAAACATATTATACATTTTACATATGTCTAACAAGAATTTATGAAAATTGATCAGAATCATGACTACAAAATCCCTAATAAATTCGAAATAGAAGTTTGACATAATACATACTATGAACGAAATCATAATGACTATAAATAATAACAAAAAAGACCAAAAATTATTGACTACTTAGAAGCAAAAAACACAAAGTGACAAGTGCAACTGAAATTACAGACTATCTGAAAAGCAATGAAAAGGAGAAAACTTTATATTAAAACCCATGGGCCACAATAAAATCAGTATTCAGGGAAAAATGTAGACTCTAAAATGGCATTATTCTGGAGGAAGGAAGACAAAATACAAAGAAAATTAGTCCTTTTCTTAGGAAATAACTGAGTGTAAACCCAAAGGTCTAATGAAGAAAGAATTATTCAAGTAAAAACTGAAATTAATAAAATATATAGGAAAAAGTATATACATTTTAGAAGAAATACATTTAAAATATGGTTCTTTGAAAAGATCAATAAAATATATAAATGCCTTATGAGACTAAAAACAGAGATCGAGTAAAATATTTACGGTACAAAATAAAACAGGAGGATTAAACTCATACATAAAAAGACTAAAAATTATAAATAAATGTGTAAATCTCTTGCAAATAAATTAAAACAAACCTAGAAAAAAAAAATCTCCCAACTAAAATACAAACTACCAAAACTACTCAGAAGTAGAAAATCTGAGCAGACCAGTTACCCAAAAAAGTATTGAAAACTCAAATAAAGATTTATCCTTAAAAAGAGATATCAGGCTAGGTGGTTTCACAACTGAGTTGTATGCAAACTTGTAAAAACCACCTATTTCTAATGCTATTCAAAACTTCTGATGGCACAAGGAAAATGAAAAGCTCAACAACACAACTCTTCAACCATCGTAACTTTAAGACAAAGCTCTGCAAAGTTCTGAAAAAGACACAACAATGGCAATAATGACAATAACTGTATGTCAACGTTATTTATGACTTGGGATGCAAAATTTGCAATATTGCCAAACAAGATAATTCCTCGACTTGGTGGGCTTAATTCCAAAAATACTCTATTAGGAAATGCATTAATATAATAGTAATAAAAATATTGATACCAAATTTATCTTCAGAATTGATTGTGCATCAGATACTGTGCTGCATAATTTACACATATTAACACAGTTACCATCTCATTGCAAGCCTATTTTGGTCACTGTAATCATAATTATCATTGAACTGTGAAGATGGGAAACCCAAGGCATAAAGAAGATAACTTGTATCCCTGTGATCACACAGAGAGTAAGTGGTAGGCCTAAAACCCCCAGAAATTGTGGCTCCTCTGTCCCTGACCTTAACCACTCCACTACTAAGACAAGTGTGTGCTGGGGGCAGGAGGAGGTAGAGTAAGCTCATAAGAACAAATGCTAGAAAGGAATTTGGTTAAATTCAGTAGCTATCATGACTATATTAAAAAAATCAAAACTACGTCATGATTCACTGTGTAAATGTACTCTTAAGCAATACTCTAAGATGTTCAAAATGGTGAAACTCTGAAGCCATTCCTCTTAAAATCAAGCACAAGATGGGAGGTCCATTAACTTCATCAATATTCCACATGTTTGGTGGTTATCATAACTGCACTGGCATAGATGAAATCGTAATTTAAAACACTGTAAAAGACTCCTCTAAGACATTGCTCTTGCAGTTCTAAACTTCACTCTTATACCATTACTCTTTCTGCTTCCTCCAGCATCAGGGCCATTAGCATACAAACATACTACCACCTCCTTGACTTACTTCGCTCTCCAGCTACCACAGCAAATCTTTGCTGTTCTTTGCATCAAAGCACCTTAAACTGGCTGCTATGTATTTGCTCATTCTTCAATCTCTTTCTATCCATTTATTCTTATCCTACTTTAAGCTGGCTTGTGTCCCGACCACTCCAACCCCAAAGTGCTCATGATCTGCAAAATACCTCCATGCTGCTGAAGCCTGTGTCAATTTCATCTTTTACCGTGTGTGGGCGTAGTGGTATACCACCCACATTCCCCTTTAGGGACAAGAAACTCATTTGCACAGCTGCCAGGAGCCTTGGCTGCTCACAGCTCACCACGGAGTCCCTCCCCAGGAATTTCCCAAGGGATTTCACCCAAGATTATGTTCCCTTCTTGGGGCAGCCCACATGCAGTGATTGTCCATGGGAGGCTACCAAGTATAGCACCTCTACCTCAATTCAGGACATCCCTGAATGGCCACCCCAGCCCCAGAGCTCTTTTGGGTGCTGCTCAGGCCTCTGTTACAGCCCCATCACTGCTCAACTTAGTTTTCTGTTTAGTTCTGTGTCTCTTGCTTCCTTTCAAGCTTCTTCCTGAGGGTATACCTCAAAAATTGTCTTCCTGGAAACCTCTGTCCCAGAGGACACTGAGCTGTGGTCATCAGTAGCTTTGAGGTGGTTGATCATTTCACTGACACACTGGTTTCCTGTAATCCCTCCAATTACACGAGGCATCTCTTTCTCAGTTTCTTTTGCTGGTTCCTTTCCTTCACCACAATTTTTGATATTGTAGTGACTTGGAATCACAGCCCTGACACTCTCCTCCATCTACATCCCCTTCTGGGTGATCTCATTCACTTTTATGGTTTTAAACATGATTCATATGCTGAGAAAATTTTAATGGTTATTTCCAACCCTCCCCTCTTCCCTCACAGTGAAATTGCTCTTGCCACAGCCTCCCCCACCTCAACTGGTGAAAAATCCAGTTTCTTAAGCCCAAATCCTAAATTCATCCCTGACTCCTCTCTTTTCCTCAGACCCAACATCCAATCCAGCAAAAATTCCCGTGGGTTCCACCATCAAAATTACAGCAAGATTTCAGCCACTTCTCATACCTCTGTTCAGAGCCACCATCACCTCTGTCCGGAATTTCTAAAAGAGCCTCCTAGCAGCTTTCTGCAGCCTCCTGACAGGCTTTTTTTCCCCAACATAACAGCCAGAGTTATTCTTTTAAAACATAAGTCATATCGGGTCATTTATCTGCTCAAAACACTGCAATGGCCAAAGTAAGCATTCAATAGAAAACAATTGCTTGCCTACTTCCCCTATTTTTTTTTTTCGACTCAGAGTGTCACTCTGTCACTCAGGCTGGAGTGCAGTGGCGCAATCTTGGCTCACTGCAACCTCCACCTCCCAGGTTCAAGCAACTCTCTGCCTCAGCCTCCCAAGTAGCTGGGATTAACAGATGCCCACCACCACGCCTGACTAATTTTTTTTTTTTTTTGTATTTTTAATAGAGATAGGGTTTCACCATCTTAGCCAGGCTGGTCTTGAACTCCTGACTTTGTGATCCACCTGCCTCGGCCTCCCAAAGTGCTGGGATTACAGGCATGAGCCACCGTACCTCAACAACTTCCCCCATCTTTCCAATCAGGGAATTGGAATCCTTCTCCTGACTGAGGCCACTGATAGGCTTCCACTGTCAACCTGTGTAGGCAACGAGCAGACTGGAGTGTCCTACCAGTTACTCTGTTTCCCCAAATGTTCCAGCATTGCTGCACAGGGCAGAGGCACAAAAAGATGCAGTGTAAAGTCAGCCCGAGAAAGAGGTGAAGGGATTGAGGTCAAAGAAGGAATGGACCTTATTTTTTATCTCTGGATAAAAGCATCTATATTAATTCTAGCCCCCTTGAAACCCACAAATATTTCTTGTTTGAACTCAAGTTCTCAGCTACTCTTGTGCTGTAATTCAAGTTTTTCTTTTAAGTTTATGTCTAGAAAGAAAAAATAACAATAAAACCACTGCAATGGCTCCCCATTTTTCTTTCCCTTAGTATCTCTTGCTCTCTTTCGCTGAAAGGCAAATTTCTTACAATGGTCTATTAGGTTCAACATGAATTTCCCTCCATACGCCAATACTTCACTGTATCTCTGACCTCCTCTCTTACTAATCCTCAACCTCCACTTGGCCACTTTGGACCCCTTATTGTTTTGCTTTCCTTTCTAGTGCAGTTAACTCTGCTATGATTTAAGTTCCACTAAACCAGGAATCTTGGGCTACTTATTCACTGATAGAGTCTAAGCACCTAGAAAAGTTCTTGGCACATGGCATTAATACAATCAATAAATGGTAAAAGAGTGAATGAAGGAATTAATGAATGAGTGAATGAGATAAAGTTATGAATTTCTGATGACACTTTTGCATACCTGTAAAGCTCAAGAGGCTATTTATGGCACATACAACTCCAGAATTAGTTAAGTTTTGATTTGATGAGTTGGCTGGCTAAAAATATCAAATTTTTTTTATCCATTTAAAATACAATGGGCTAGAAATGAAAATGAAGGAATCGTGACAAAAGCAATAAAATACTTTAGAAATAAAATTACCAGAATGTATCAGACATATATGAAGAAACTATAAAAATCTTACTGAAGCCATAATATTTTATCGGAGCTAATGGAAAGAGAAACTGTGCTCCCAGTTGGAAATATTGAATATCATAGAAAAGGTTAACTCTTCAAAGTTGATGTACATGTATATATTAAGTTGAATATTAATTAGAATGCTTTTTTTGAAATTGCATAAAATAATTTCAAAGTTTATACAAAAGAATACTGCCTGAAACTGATGAGTGTTCTCAAAAGAAAACTGGTGAGTGTTTCATGGAACATGAACCACACAAAAAAGCCTCTTCAATTCAAATAGTATAATATGTGAATGGGAATAAATAAATCCATAAGTAAAGTGAGACACAGTGATACAGTTTGGATACGTGTTCTTGCCCAAATCTCCTGCAGAATTGTAATCCCCATTGTTGGAGGTGGGGCCTGGTGGGAGGTGACTGTACCATGGGGGTGGATTTCTCATGAATGGTTTAACACCATCCCCTTGGTGCTGTCCTCACCAGAGTGAGTGAGTTCTCATGAGATGTGGTCGTTTCAGACTGTTTGGCACCTCCCCCATCTCTCTTGCTCCTGCCCTTGCCACATACAAACTCCGGCTTCTCCTTTCACCATGATTGTAAACTTCTAGAAGCCTCCCTAGAAACAGATACCATTGCTATGCTTCCTGTACAACCTGCAGAATTGTGATCCAATTAAACATCTTTCCTTTAAAAGAGTTACTCAGTCTCAGGCATTTCTCTATACCAATGTAAGAAGAACCTAATACACATAGATTCCAAAAAGAAATCCCATTAAAAAAGGGAATTTTATAGATGATAAAGGTGATTTCTATAGTAAAGGGAGTGAAAGCAGGTTTATTTAATAAAGAGTTCTGGTACAACTGGCTATTCACGCAAAAGAAGATAGACCTAGATCTCTCCTTTAAATGATAAAAATAGCAGTGGATTAAAGTTTTAACCATAAAAGAAATCAAACAATAAAAATCTTGGCAAGTTTCAATATAACCATTAATAGAAGAGGAAATTTTTTTAACTAGAACAGGAAACCCAAAAGCTACAAAAAGTAAATCCTAAAACTAAAAGGAGATACCAGAAATTAAGTCAAAAGAAATAGTTAAAATTATTATTTCAAATAAAATATTTGCAATATATGTGACTGAGGAGATTATTATTGAATACAATCTTTTCAGATAGAAAACTAAAAATCTCATACAAAAATGGGCACTGAATATGAATAAGCAGTTTACAAAAGAACAAAATCAGTTTTAAATAACACAAATAAGAAAAGTTACTGATCCTACCTACTAATCAGAAGAATGCAAATTAGACTACTCACAATATAACATTTTACATCGAAAATTTGACCAAAACTATAGAGAGTAAGCACACCTACTGCAGGCAGGAATATAAGAAGAAAAAATAGAATTAACATTATATATCGCTAGTGGAAATGTTCATTGTTGTGTGGTTTTGAAGAATCAAATTGCAATATCTTTCTTAATGTAAGAAAAAAATTACATTATCTGCCCCAGCAATCACATTTCTGAACTTCCATCCCAAATGAGTAAATATACCAGTTTAATGTTTAACTGGCAAAGAGATCAGAAGCACTGTGTTTTTTCACCAACAGGAGATTGTTGACTACCATTAGATTTATTCCATGGGGCAAGGGTGTCTGTGTGTGTGTGTTTGCGTGTGTGTGTGTGTATGTGCATGTGTGTGTGTGTGTATATATATATGTATCTCCTCAATATGGATTTTCTCTTTAACAATTATGAAAATCCACCCAAGGCAGTTTATATAGATCTGACTGTGTATATATACACACACAATTATATACACATATATGACTATATATGTAATTTTAAAGCAAAATATTAATAATATTTTCATAAACTCGAATGCATGTGGAAGAAATAGAGAAAGAGAGTAATGTCATCTGATAATTAATCGGAAAGAAGGAAAAACAACAAGTTATCCCTGATAAAATAATACAGGGATGGTCGCAAGAACCAGCAGGAATCCAAGTGATTCCTGTGAGGTTGTTTAACACGAGGTGCTTTTTAAACTTTTATTTTAGGAGGTCCTGGCTTACAAGGAAACTTTTTATGGGACAGGAAAACAATAAAACTAACAAAAAAGCATTTGTTCTGGGGGAAGTAGGAGTAAGAGACCTTGGGAACACTCTACAACCCAGCCCAGGCTCAGAAGCAACTGCAAAAGGTATTTTGCAAAAACCACAGGTTCGCCAAGCACATCATATTTAGACCATTTCTATAGCAGCCTTCCTTTTACAAAACTGTGGATCCCCTTGGTGGGCCACTGGGATCTTGAATCATGGATAAGCCAGCTTGTTCTAAAGAATCAGGATTTTATCCAACAGAAGCAGCTACTGCTGCTACCAAATCGATGATGTGATGACTATTCACAGTCAACACCATCAGGAACCAGTCTTTTCTTAAGTTTAAGTAATACAGAGATGCAAGAATAGCCCAACAGCCAATTAATTACTCTTCTAACATTGCCATTTACAATCAAGTATAAAATATAACGTGTATGTATGTATATTATGTATGAGGATGTAATTATATATGCATGTGTATATGCACTGCAACATTTGTTATTTTTGTATGCATTATGAGGTCAAAATAGAAAATCTAAAGAAATGATATATTTTGATCCACTTTAAGGACTTCATTTAGTAATTTTTACAATGATTCATCGCTGTTTAATGATCTCATTCTTTTCTCTTTGAGGAGAGAAAAGCCTGTTTTCTCCCATTGATACTGCAGTTAAAAATGAACATAAGCCCAACAAAAAGCTTAGTAGGTCACTCTTCATTACTATAGAATTTATGATAATGAACAACTGGAAGCCATTCAAACAGTAAAAAGTAGGACACTAAATAAAGGAAATTCTACTACCTCTCTAATTGTACAGTATGCAGGTATAAAATTGATGCTCAGAGTTAATAATAAATGTGAATTCCCTGCACCTCACCAGAGCACATAGTAGTAATATGTCAAAAGCCATTAGCTCTTGTCCCCACCCGCTCATGACGTCTCACCCAGTTGTTTCGGAATGTCCCAGGAGAATGTTTCATCTGCATTCACTGGGAAGTCTGTCCTAAGCTCACATTTGGCATTCCCTTTCTGCTTGCTTTTCCTCTCCATGATCCCTCGCTTATGTCCACTGCCCTCAAAAGTCCTGCAACCAGGACTCAGCAAGCCTACCCTAAATCTGGCCCCAGATACCTGTCTTTGATGCTTCTGAAACCACAGTCCTCCTGGATACCAGGGCTAGATACCAGGGCTGGATACCAGGGAGGGGTAAGGAGCCCATATTTCCAACTCATCAGCGCCTCATTGTCTTTGTCTAAGAAGTGGGGGATCATCCCCTTCATAAAGTTTCCTCATAAGAACCCCTCTTCAAATTTTCTTTCCTTTTTTTTTTTTTTTTTTTAAGACAGAGTCTCACTCTATCACCTAGGCTGGAGTACAGTGGCACCATCTCCTCTCACTGCAACCTCCACCTCCTGGGTTTGAGTGATTCTCCTGCCTCAGCCTCCCGAGTAGCTGGGATTACAGGTGCCCACAACCACGCTCAGCTAATTTTTGTATTTTTAGTAGAGATAGGGTTTCACCATGTCGGCCAGGCTGGTCTTGAACTCATGACTTAAGGCAATCTGCCTGCTTTGGCATCTCAAAATGTTGGGATTAGAGGTGTGACCCACTGCACCCTGCCCGCACTTCAAATTTAACTGGAAGGTCTTTTCTCTCTCAAGCTCAGACATAAGACCACATGGACTTATGAACCTGACACGATTGATGCCATCTACATTCTATTTCTCTTCTTCTCAATGAAGGGCTGTCTTTTATCTGCAAAGTAACACATGCAAATGTGTATCTGAGGGCTTTCTCCCCTTCTCTCAATGGATATTTGTGGCCCTGCCAGTAGTCACTGGCCAAGTTCAAACTATTCTACAAACACATGTGAAAATATTCCTGTGAATTACACTAAGTGAAAACAAGGTAACATATTATATATAATCATGTGTAGAAAATTACATAGACTATGGATAGTAGTCATAGTTTTCTATTTTGCATATTTTCAAGTATCAACATAAATTAATATAGCATAGGAGAAAAACAATAAACATATATGAAAGATAAAAGTTGTTTAGGCCAGGCACGGTGGCTCACACCTGTAATCCTAGCACTTGGGAGGCCCAGGCAGGTGGATCATGAGGTCAGGAGATCGAGACCAATCTGGCTAACACGGTGAAGCCCCATCTCTATGAAAAATACAAAAAATTAGCCGGGCGTGGTGACACACGCCTATAGTCCCAGCTACTCAGGAGGCTGAGGCAGGAGAATCGCTTGAACCCGAGAGGCGGAGGTTGCAGTAAGCCCAGATCGAGCCACTGCACTCCAGCCTGGGCGACTGAGCGAGACTCCATCACACACACACAAAAAAAAGTTGTTTAATTTATAAATAGTAAAAATATACTATATATGCAGTAGATGCCTAATACACCGGTGTTGTTGTATCTAATCCTTACAATAAACCTAGAAGACAACATGCTGTTGTTCCAGTTTTATGGATGGGCAAACTGAGGTTCAATATAATTCCCTAAGGTATATAACAAGTAATATGTATATCTGTTTTTTCCTCTGAGCCCACTCCCTTTTACTGGGAACTTATTCCTTCTGGTTTTGGTCAGGGGCTCAATTCTCCAATGAGATAACCCAGTAATCTCTCTCTTGGCCTCAGCTAGAGCAGGCTGACTTTCTGACATTTATAATACATGCAGTCAAAAAGCCAGACATAATCTGGTGAGCCAGGATTAGAACCTAATCCAAACTCTCATTCCTTGTACAACCTTACACTTCCTTGCACGAGACGGGCAAATAAAGAACTCACGGACAGAGGAACAAAGGATTGTGGTCACAGGTCACAGATCCTTGGGTCAGTACCACTCCCTCAGGCCTGGCGTTGAACATTTGATTTAGGCCTCTTATGTTTCCAAAACATTGACTCAAAACTGGGTTCCCGCCCTCAGGATTAAATTAGTTCTCAAATTGAATTTTATGTTTCTTAGTTCTTTGCATCATCTCTGGCTCAAGCAGATGGAGGGATGTTTTTGATCGCAGAGCAAGGAATACAGCAGGGTGCTCTGAGCCCTAAAAGATGCTCTACAATCTCCCAAGCCCTGAGGGGCTTCCCTTTGGTCTGGCATGGATCCCTACCAGGCCTGCAGCACTGAGTTATAAGCACAAGAGGAGCCCATCCCTGTTCTGCTCTCCACCACTCACCCTCTTCATCATCTGCCCTCATTTCCCAAACCCTACAGCTTCCAGACCAAGTGCCAGGAACTGGAAAACTTCATGCTGAGAAGCTGAATGGGGCAGTGAAAGCTTCAAGCATGTGGCATATTATGCAAACATGGGTTCAAACACAGGTTCTTCCAGGGACCAGCTATTTGACCTTGAATAAATTACTGGCTTGTTTTAGGTGTCTATTTTCTCCTATAAGAAAGGGTATGGTTAAGCTGCTAAGAAAATATCAAGGACTTTGCAATGGAAGATTTCCCTCTCTTCTGCTCCTTTGTTTCTTCCCGGAATGCATTAAGTTTTCAACAAATATTTGTTGAATGAATGAACATCTCTATTTAAAACTGTCTTGCATGACGGAGTGTTCAGTTCTGACGATTCTGCTGAACGATATATAGTTTAGAATGATATTTATTGAGCATATACTATGTACCAAGACCTACACTATGTGCATTCTTTCTTTTCATTTCTGAGTCTCCCACATCACCTTATATAACACCTGTAGTAACAATAATAGCTAACCTGCGAGAGGAAGAAACCAGGATGCTAAGAAGAGAGAAGCTACCCTTTCATAACACAAAATGACTCAGTTAAGAAAGAGATTTTTCTCCCTTCTCCCCACAGCCTGCACCTGGCAGAACCAGCACACTTCTGGTGCAGCACACCACTCACTGCAAGACGTATCCCTCCCCCGAGCCTCTGCCCCCTCATTCCATAGTGTTGCTATGAATGTTAAATGAGAAAATGCCTTCACAGTATTGACACACACTAAGTGCCCAATTAGGACTCCATTACAATCATAATTTCACTATTGTTGTATCTCTAGAATAACAAAAACAAAAATCATGGCAACTAAACAGCAATTTAATTTAGTAAAAAGCAAATCATTTTTTCACTATGCTGTTGCTCATCCGTCTTATTTATTCTCCTTTCAGTTCTGACTGTTGCAGGCTAAGTGGAGGTGTGTTTACAGGATGCGAAATTATTTTTTAAAAACTATAGATAACAGCCAACTGTTTTAATTGGCAACATAAACACTAAAAAGATGGCAACTTTGCTGAATACTTATTTTTATGAAAAGAGACCAGGAAAAGGTAACCATGTATTTGCTGAACCTCTCTTGAATTGGATGGCCCCTAATGACATTCATTTCAGAAACTTGAGTTTTTAAGTAGTCAATCAGAAAATCTTCAGATCACTGTGTGAAGTTCTCACAGAAATTGAAACTGCTGGTTAGGACTCACTACTCTATGATTCATGCTGCTATTGGTTAGAGCTTATTCTCCTAAGAAAAGACTCTCTGACCTATGACAGAATTCTCTGAGATGGAAGTTGTTCTATCTACAAAATGTGCTGCAGAATTGAAACAAAACAGGTATCTGTTTTGCCTTGCTTAATACCAGGAGGTGGTACATGCATGGTAGGTATGGGAACTCTCCTTAGCCAGATAGTAAAGGGTGAAGTTATTACAGGTATAGAATTGACGGGGTACTATGCTGATCATTTATCTATAACACTACATTCAGTTCTGAGTATTACATTTGTTTTAGAGGACACACCTACAGGAGTTCATCCAGTGGAGAGTCACTAGAACATTCTGGGGGATTAAATGCATGTTGTAAGAGGAACACTGAAAGCAAAATTAAGTAACACAAAGAAAAGGGTCTGGAGACTTTCACCTCTAAAATATCTTAAACATGTTATTGTCAGAGCAATGTGTTTGTTCTAGTTGTACCTAGTTGTAGGTTGAGGGTAAGTAGGTAGAATTATGAAGGAAGAAACTTGCATCAGCCTAAGGCAGGTATTTTCTATCTCATAGTTGCCTAAGAATGTGTTGGACTGATTCAAGAAGTGAGCCTCATCAATGGGGTGCTCAAATACAGTTTGCAAGTATATACCAATGGAGCAGAGGGGATTCAGTCACTTCTTTAGGATCCTTAAGTTCTTTTCCATTTCTTAACTTTGGTGAACCTATAAAACCCAGTCACTTGCTCCCCATCTCCAACCTAGGGGTGAAGTTTTGTGGTTCAATATGTCAAAGGAAGTATTTGCTTGGCTAACTTTAAGGCCATTGATATAGAAAAATGATATATTAATCAGTAGATAAATGGCAAAAAGTAGATAACTAAGAGGAGAGCTAAGGACTTCAGCATCTTGGGGAATTGGTATTATTAGCTCAGAATCCAGCCATGGCCTGTGGACATCATAGGCCATCCACCATTTCTTCAACTCTTAGAGACTTTTCCTTCCATGATCTCCTCTGTCTGTAGTTCCAGGGTCCACACCATCTCTGTTTTTGACCTCTCAAAGCCTGGATACAAAACTTGGCATAGTTTTGCCTTCCCCCAAAGAAATCCACTGTCCCAAAGAGAATTGGTGATCAATGTAGACTTTACTAAAAAATGAGAAGGAGATGAGAGTTAGGGGGACTTTTCTCCAAAAGTCCTTCTCTGGCCACCCCACCATGGGCTGTCACTGACCCACACAGTCACTAGTTGCCTCCTTTCTCTTTTCTCCTTGATTTTCCCCTGGGAATTCAAACTTTTCTTTGGTTTTTATGCCAAACCACTTTTCCCTCACTGGGTAACTGACAGCAGCTAATTCCCAGAACAATGTGGGGTGGTGAGTCAGAGCTGGGAACTGAACCCACCTCCTATGCTATCAATCAAAACACTTATAAAAGCATTCCTTCCCAATGAAGATAATTTTCTACTTATCAGAAGGGCTCATGAGTAAATACGTTGGCCTCCTGCTGCGTATGTGGGTAAGAGTCAGTGCATGTGTGTGCGTTGGAGAGCTTTACTAAGGTTCTTAATGAAGTGTGAAACTATTTGCAAAAGATCAAGGGAAGACATTATTAACTGAACGTGAACTGGCAGCTACTGAGATGTGAGGAGATTTATTTTGTAGGTAAGCAATAATCTCTTAATAAAATTGGGAATAATGCGTGGGTGAATTGGGCAGGCTGCAGATATGAAAGGAGAGTAAAATTAAAATGTCAAAGGAACATTGAATGGAAGGAAACAAGTGTGGACGTGGGAGAACTTGGAGAAAAATGAAGATGTACAAACCCAGGATTTTGAAGAAGATAACAAATCTGAAACTCTGAAGTTCATATGCTGTATTAGACATTCAAGAAATGAATGTTGCTTTTTGCTTTTGGGAAAAACTTTAACACACTGAAGGATCTAGAGGAGAAACCAAGATGGTAGAGAGTTTGGAAACCCGGCTCTGGCAGGGAGATGGACACCTGGAGGATGTGGGGCTTGAGAAAGCTTGGGAGAGTGATGGTCACAGAATCCAGAGCAGAATAGGTGATCACATAAAGGAGGACGAAGAATTGTCTGAGATTCCCAGAAACCATAACAAGAAAGAGAGACCTCAAATCCAACATCTAAAGGGGCTGGGCCAACAATGAAGATGATGAGGTGGACCAGGTGAAGATGACCCAGGGTGGGTTGAGTGTGGCTGTATGGGTTGCTCAGACTCCAATAAAAATCAGGCAGCAGCTGCTCAAGTCCTTCCCATTTTTCTTTTTAGGAAACCAGTCCTGTGTTTAAAGATCTGATTTTTTGAGAGGAGCCAGATAAGTAAAATCTCTACTTCTGAGGCTAATAATTAATTTTAAGCATTAAAACTTCAGTCTAAAAACAAAATGTTTTCAAGGGCCACAAGCATCTGCTGTACAAGTTTGATAGAGACTGCAGAACAACAACAACAACAACAAAAAAAACCAGATTGATGCTCAACATGAAGGCCCGATTTTTAATTATTTGAGCTGTCCAAAAATGGATATGGTTTTACTAGAATAGTGGAAGAGGAGTGAGCTCCCCTCTCAATTACAAAGGTACCAGATAAAAAATGTTGGCAGGGGCTGGGCACGGTGGCTCATGCCTGTAATTCCACCACTTTGGGAGGCTGAGGCGGGTGGATCATGAGGTCAGGAGATAGAGACCATCCTGGCTAACACGGTGAAACCCCATCTCTACTAAAAATACAAAAAATTAGCCAGGTGTGGTGGCGGGCACCTGTAGTCCCAGCTACTCAGGAGGCTGAGGCAGGAGAATGGCGTGAACCCAGGAGGCGGAGCTTGCAGTGAGCCAATATCGTGCCACTGCACTCCAGCCTGGGGAATAGAGCGAGACTCCATCTCAAAAAAAGGAAAAGAAAAATGTTGGCAGGTGGGATGGAGGCTTCAGAGAACTGACTGTGTATTAGATGTCTCTTTAGCTAAGCTAAGCCCAGCAACTTGGGAGGCAGAGGTTGGCAGATCACTTGAGCCCAGGAGTTTGATACCAGCCTAGGCAATGCAACAAAACCCCATTTCTATGAAAAATACAAAAATTATTAGGTTGATGCAAAAGTTATTGTGATTTTTGCCATTAAAGTAATGAAAAAAAACTGCAATTAATTTTGCACCAACCAAATACCTGGGTATGGTGGCACATGCCTGTAGTCCCAGCTACTTGGGAGGCTCAGGTGGCAGGATCACCTGAGCCTGAGTAGATTGAGGACACAGTGAGACATGATCACACCACTGCACTCTAGCCTGGGCAACAGAGTGAGACCCTATCTCAAAAACAAAATAAAGGCTGGTTGTGGTGTCTCATGCCTGTAATCCCAGCACTTTGGGAGGCTAAGGCAGGCAGATCACCTGAGGTCAGGAGTTCAGCCTGGCCAACATGGTGAAACCCCATCTCTACTAAAAATACAAAAACTATCCGGGCATGGTGGTGGATGCCTGTAATCCCAGCTACTCAGGAGGCTGAGACAGGGGAATTGCTTGAACCTGGGAGGCAAATGTTGCAACAAGCCGAGATTGTGCCACTGCACCCCAGCCTGGGTGACAGTGAGAGTCTGTCTCAAACAAACAAACAAACAAAACAAAACAAAAACTCTCTTTAAAATAAAAATTCTTGGGCCATTCTCGGGGAACCAACTTGATAGGTATATGGTGGGCTTAATCATGAGTATTTTATAGAAGCACTTCAGGTGTTTCTGGTGGGAAGACAAGTGGGGAACATGTTCTATTTGATTCACACCAAGGTTTTATCTTTCCTAAGATTTCTCAGAAATGGAGTAGAGACAAAACTCAAGGAATTGGAGTGAGATAATTGAAAGAATCGATCTGACATGCCCCAGCAAGTTTAAATTCTCCAGTTACATGCTTCCATTACATTCTACATTTTTGTAACATGCATCACACTACACAATTATTTATGATTTGGGTAAATGTGACAGCTATTGTGGAATTATTTTTTCAGTGTCTATGTCCTTTGCTTGAATGTAAGCTCTATAAGAACTGCAACTGTCTTGATCCTGTGCACCAGCATGACCCACTGTTACCCTCAGCCTGGAATCTCCTTCCTTCCTTGGACATCTATGTGGCTTGCTCCCCCTTTAATTCAGGTCTCTGCTTGAATGTCCTCTCTTCAGAGATGCATTCTGTATTAGTCCATTTTCACACTGCTATAAAGAACTACCTGAGACTGGTAACTTATAAAGAAAAGAGCTTTATGTGACTCACAGTTCCTCATGACTGGGGAAGCCTCAGGAAACTTACAATCATGGTAGATGGCAAAGAGGGAGCAAAGTACATCTTATGTGGCAGCAGGGGAGAGAGAGCGAGCAAGTGGGGAGCTGCCACACATTTTTAAACCATCAGACCTTGTGAGAACTCCCTCACTGTTATGAGAGTAGCATGAGGGAAATCGACCCTCATGATCCCTTGTTCCACCTCCCACCAGATTCCTCCTTCTACATGTGGGGATACAATTTGAGATGAGATTTGGATAGGGACACAGAGCCAAACCATATCACCTTTCTTATTCATGCTTCTTAAAACAGTAGCCTCCATTGCTCTCTATCCCTTTAACTGGCACGAACTCTGCTCACAGTATTTATCACTGACATTGTGCTATAGATTTATTTTCTTGTACTATAATGTCTGTTTCTTCCTGAGAATGTAAGACATATAGCATAAAAAATTTGAATTTCCTGTTCTCTCACCTCTGAACCTAGACAGCAACATGGTACACCCGAGACACCCGATGACATGTATGGATTAATAAATGTGTGAAGACACAGCCATGACAGGATCTAGCAAGTCCACTGAGTAGAGATGACTCCAGTTTGCCTGGGGCCTGGGGAATGTGGCTGTATACAGAAAACTTCAAAAAGGTGTGGAGACATAACACCAGAGAGCTCCTCTTGGGTCAGATTGTGATTTGGCTGTTAAGCCAAGGTAAGGTGATTGGATATTCCTTGAGGGGCTAGGAAGCCAGGGAGCAGCTTGATCAATCTTGAGTCTTTGGAAAGATTATTCTGGAAAATAAGATAAGGATTCTTAGCATATGTCTTTGGTAAAGTTATCATCCCATGAATTAGTAAACAGGCCTCTGAATGCTAGGAAATGGGATTCAACATTTTTCTTAGAGGAGACTGCAGTTTTTGTTTGGTATTTTCTAGCACGATTAAGACCCATTGTCTTAGTGCTTTCGTGTTGCAATATCAAAATACCCAAGACTAGGTAATTTGTAAAAAGTAGATATTTATTTCTCATGGTTTTGGAGACTGGGAAGTGAAAGATTAAGGTGCTGGCAGTTTCAGTGTCTGGTGAGGGTCTGTTCTCCACTTCCAGGGTGGTGTCCTATTGTGTTGCTGCATCCTCTGGTAGAATAAATGCTGTGACCTCACAAGGCAGAATGGATGAACAGGCAAAAGGGCCTAGCTAGCTCCTTGCAGCCCATGTATAAGACACTGATGTCATTCTTAGGGTGGAGCTCTCATGGCCCAATCACCTTCTAAAAGCCCCATCTCAATACTGCTGCATTGAGGATTAAATTTCAACAAAAATTGTGGAGGAGACACAGACATACAAACCATAGCACCCATGATGCTGCCTTAGTCATGTTGAAAGTAAAATCTTTTCAGAGGAATTTGAGAGCAGTTACCAAGTTATACCCCTCATACAACTTGACCCAAAATATAGAAGCACTGAGGCTGGCTTGGAAGTCACTCTAGGTCCAAAGTTATCTAGATGGATGGGCCAAATCTGTGCAATGAATTTGAACAAGGTGAGAAATGAAGCCCTGCAATAGCCTTTGTCAGCTCCGCCTGTCTTTAAACTGCATGCAAACAGGACAGAGAGGCTTCTGTGGACGTCTGGGGGTTGAAGAGGTAGCCCTGTTGATTGGTTATGTCTGTGTGTGTGTGCCCTAGTTCTGTCTCCTGACCCTCTGCCTTTAGAGGACTCAATCTCCCTCAGTTCTGAGCCCTAAGGAGACAGGATGGGTGGGATCTGGGAGTCATTTGGCTGCCCCCACATTTAGGAACCAGGATCTCTAAGGTAAGTCCCTGGTGCCTGGGCCTCCTTCAACCCCTGCTATGAGTCTTTTTCACTAAGCTCTGCCAATGTTCCCACCATGTACATGGTCCCTGTCTGGCCTGAAACTCTACCCAGACAGCATTCTCCTTTGCCCCAACCCACTATGCACCTAACTCCACCCAAAACCCTATATCAGCCTGGATAGAGACCCTTGTTCACATGTTCCAGAGAAATACAGTGACTTTTACATCCTGCCTCCTCTCCTTCTCTGCTTGAAATACTATAGAAGGTGACACCAGCTGATGTCCAGGGGCTGAGGGCAGAGAGCTTGAAGTCAAGAAAGGTTAATATTAAAGGAGTAGCAGGAATATGGGTAGGAACACTAATGGTAACACCAATTACATCACTTCATGTCTCTGCACACACAGAGCCATTTCCTCGTTGTCCCAAGAGGCAGGAAAGTCGTCTCAATGTTAACATTTTAAATCAACAGAGACTGACAGAGACTGAGGCTTCTCCAAGCCTCAGTCTTGTTCAAGTGACTTGTTCAAGGCCACCAGTCAGCTATCAAGTAAAGACCAGATTCCATATTCCCTAACTCCAAAGCAGGGCTATTGTTGTTTTTCATTACAATGCTGACTCTATGGGCCCTAGATCTCTTTGAGGGGTTGGAAAGTTCTTCTTTATTTCCTGTTTATGTGCCTTAGAGTTGAAGTCCCAACTTTAAAACCCAGCTATGTGAATTATTACCTGAGTGAGTCACCTTACCTCATTGAGCCTGTTTCCTTCTCCATAAAATAAAAATGATTAACAACTATCTCATAGGGCTGTGCAGATAAGACAAAATCCTGTAGATGAAAAAACTTTGTTACTAGAACACATTAAATAGGTGGGTGAGGATATTTTGGGGGCAAGGATACCCAAACCTTACCTTTTGTCATTACCACCTGTGAAACAGTCATATAGATGGGGAGGGGTATGGGAGTGGTATCTTGGCCACATTGCACCATAAAGAGAATTGAGTGTCAACTCATAGACACAGCTTTGTGCTGCACCAGTAGAATTTCTTCCTGTGAAGCAAGTACTAAAGAGAAGGTAGCCAGGCAAGACACAGAGACAGAGAAAATTGACCAAAAGAGAGAAAGAGATGCAGAGAGAACAGAATCACCTAAGGTTACAACCAACCTCGAGGGGCAAGAAAAAGTTTGATGATGGAATCATAGAATGTAGGATCTATAAGAGTAAAGGGTGAAGATGGAATAGCTAGCCCTCCCTCCAGGCTGACAGAGTAAGTACAGACACAAGTGTCCCCCCTATAGTCAAATATGGATGAGCTGTTAGTTTTGTCCATTGATAAAATGGGGATAATAGTAATAGTTAGCATTGTTGTGAGGCTTGAACAAGTTAAAACATGTAATGCACACAGTAAACACTCAAATAGCGTGAGCTGTTGTTATCACTATTTTAAACTTGGTTTATTTCATGAACTAACATAGACTGATTTCCAGTGGTCATCTAGACAAGGGTTCTGAAGCCTGTCTGGGCTCGGCACAAAAGTGTCCTGATGAGTTCCTGATGCACATCGTGGGCTTTGGGTAGAGGAGAGGATGGCACCTGTGCCTGATGCTGACCAATACTCCAAAGCCCCGATTCCTCTTATTGATGAGATAATGAAGTTAGAGGTAGATAGTGACTCCTAAAGTCAAACGCAAAAGGACAAATATGGAAATAAAACTCATACCTCTCTTCCTGTCCAGATATCTAAGTCTGCTATTGCTCCCTCAAGCGCCCCAGGCAACAGGGCCACTGGAGGAACATGGGAACAGGAAGAACAAGTCCAGTGGATTCCAGAATTTCATTCCAGAAGAGGGGGGATTTCCCTGCTCAGGTTCGTATCATAATCCTGAAAGTCATAATCAAGAATGTCATAATCCTGAATGCTGAGATCCTGAAAGATCAAAATCCCTAGTCTAAATCCCTAAAGTCTAAAATCCCTACTGTCTAATAGACATACTGACATCTTTGGAATTAGGTGCTATGAAGGCTTCTAAAAGTAAACTTCAAGGAGTTACCAATAAAGTTCGTTGTTTTTTTCCATTCAGCCCAGTGCATTTGGTGGACAATTTAAATGAGTGGATTAGCTGCATGATACAACAACCATGAAAACTTTGGTTTAAAAATGCATCTTTTGTCTGCATTGGCATTCCTTTCAGCTGATGAAGTTCCAGGAGCTTTTAATGAATTAAAACGACATTTGTTTGAAGAAGTCAGTGAAGTTACTGACTGGTTTGAAAATAATTATGTGTATGGCAGGATAAGAAGACACTTACACAATGGTGTTGCTGTTCAATCACCAGCATTGTTTTCACTGAATCTGTTGTCTATATATGAGTCCATGCAAAATGAATTTCTAGGTATTCAAAACAACACAGAAGCATGACATAGAAGATGGAAAATTTTAATAGGGAATGCTTAAGTCAATGTATATCAAATCATAGAATAATTTCAAAAGGAGCAGCACCAGGTAGAAAACAAATGTGAACGTATTCTTCTAGAAGAGGCATACCCTAAAAGAGAAAAAGCAGCTACTCATCATGTTGCAAGACTTCCAAATATAGTTAATAATCAGGAAAATCGGAGAGCCCTTATGGAAGACCTCTTTGCAATTGCCCATAATTTACTCCCGTAATACATCTTCTGTGTGTCAATTTTTAAATTTTTTCTTATATTTAAGTTATTCCCCCACTATTTTAAATTGTCAGCATTATTATTTACAATTTGCTATGATATGTATTCCATCTTCACATCATTTTCAGTACTGGAGATACAAATTCTAATTTGTTTTATGCATTTTTTTTTTTTTTTTTTTGCAAATTTGACTCCACAAAAGTGCACTGTCACAATGTAGACTTGGTGTGTAATTGTTGTGAATGTGCGCACAACATCGAAACTTCCTTGATAAGCGAGGGGATATCCTTCGTATACATCTGCATTTGTGGGAAAAAAAAAGTTTCTTGAGATAGCTCTTTGGGCGACTGCATACGCAGTGGTGACCCATCATGGTTTTTTTTCCTCATCCAAAGACTTAAGTTGTCTGTCATGGTATGTCAAATGACTGCACTTACATAAGCTATTCCTTTATGAATGCAGTTTATCTACTTATAATTGTTACACTTATGTGACTGTTGTTAGTATATTTGAGTGTTTATCCTCGCAAAAATATGTGTTACTATTGCCTATTTTCTCATGTAACATGGCCTATGAAATGTCCTATCATGTTTTTGTATGTTTCTCAAATGAATCCCTTTTAAAAAATGTAAATAAATATCTTTTAAATAATTTTTTATTATTTTTTCCTAATTATATTTTCAGGATTTTGATCTTTTGGGATTTAAACTTTTGTGATTGTATCTTTTCCAATTGTGATCCTTTCTCTTCTGTTCAATGCAAGCGCCTGCTGGTGGTTGATTATAGCAGATTCTCCAAGAACCATCAGAGATTGTTGTGGTACCACAGAGGATACCTTGGAATTATTCATGCCTCCTTATCTTATGGACTTCCTGACAAATTGCTTATTTGCTCTGTGGTTTGAGAACATTTTATTTTGCTGCAGGGGTTCTCGTTTACCTCGGAAGCACTGAGAAGCTCTGATGAGCTGGAAATGAACATGCCAATTCCACTGTGCTCACTGAGCACCTACTGCTGCTGGAGAGGGCACCAGGCACTTCCAAAACTCTCATCTCATTTAAGCCTCATCTCATAAAACACCCTGGAGGTGGGGATCTTTCTTCCTTGAAGTACATTAAGGCTTGAAGAAGTTACAAAACTTGCCCAAGGTCACACAGTTAATCAACAGCAGCGTCAGGAATCAAATCCAGATTTGTCCATCTCCTAAGACTGAACTGGAACTCTTTTTATTGCAAAAAACTCAAATCCTTTTTGAAAAAAGAATAAGGTAGAGGCCCCAGAGGAATAGAGTTATTGAAAATTCACAATGTGCTGGATTTATATGCATTGTTATCGCATTTATATGCATTGTTTCATTTTGTGTTTAAAACAATCCAACTCCTGCCAGGCTTTTTCATTGCCAAGTTAGAGATAAAGTAGCAGAGTCTAGAAATGTCTAAAAGCAGTCAAGTATCTTGCATGAGGTTGCACCAGCCGAAAGCACTGGAGTCAGAAGACGTGGACTAAAGTCCTGATACGTGCCTGTTATCCCAACACAATTATCAGTAGCGCTTTTTTGTCACTGTCCAAAGGCTTCTGGTTGAGATGATTAGTCAGCCTAACTACCATTCTAGTTCCTGCCACCTGGATGCCTTCTGATGCCTGAATCTCCAGCATCTCCTTCAATTCCTTCAATTACTCCTACCTTTCCAGTAAGTTATTTTTTTGCTCAGGCTAATTAAGTCTGTGTTTTGCTAAGAATAATAACAAAAATTTGAACTGCGCCCATTGAAAATATTCACCGATAGGATTTTTTTTTTTTTTTTTTGGCAGAAGAGGTCTTTAATAATCAGGTGGCTAGGGTTTTCTACCGATAACATTCAGCCTCCTTTCCATATAATTCCCATGCTTGCTCGAAGGGTCTATGGACAAGTGTTCATAGTAGCATGGACTGAGGCTATTCTTGTAAGCAGGACTTCCCCTCACCTGGGTTGACACAGTTACTGCCATTGCCCAGTGAGCACTGTTACAGAAACAGCAACCAGCCCTGAGGCCTTTTATGGTGCCTAATTCAGTGAGAGAATCAGCCAGCCTACCTGGAGGCAGACTGATTAAAACGTCATTCATTCTGGTGATGTAGGAATTTGCTCTCACTGAAATTGACAGCTAACCTAGATTTATGTGACTGAATATGCTTTTCCAGTCTCTGACGCTTAGCCAAATGCCTTACACGCTGCTGTCTTTTTTTTTTTTTTTTTTTCTTTTTTTGCCAAGGAACAGTTGCCACTGCAATGAAGTTAGGCAATGGAAGGATGCCCATAGTATTCACTACCCCAAAGAAAACACATGGCCTTATGGAGGGGTGTGGGGCCTATTGAGGGCTCAGCCTTGGAATTAGCATGGAATTAGCATAGAATTAGCATAGAGACAACATATCAGAATGGAACTGTATTTGGAGACAACGTCTTTAAAGAGGTAATTAAGTTATAATAAGGTCATTAGGGTGGATCCTAATCCAGTATTACCCATGTCTTTATGAAATGAGAAAATTAGGACAGACACACACAGATGAAAGACCCTGTGAAGACACAGGGAGAAGATGGCCGTTTACAAGCCAAGAAAATAAAGAGGCTTCAGAAGAAACCAGCCCTTTGACACCTTGATCTTGGGCTTCTCATCTCCAGAATTGTGAGAAAATAAACTTCTGTTGTTTAAGCCACCCAGCCTGTAGTACTTTGTCATGACAGCCCTAGCAAACCAATGCATCTTCATTTATTCCTTCTTTAATGCTCTCTTCCGTTACATAGATCCTGCTTTCTGGATAATATCACTTTTCTTCTCTCTAAAATGCTATTTTTGAACTTTTTTTTTCTTTTTTGCAAAGTAGCCCTATCGATAACAAGTTCCCTCAATTTTTGTTTTCTGGTCTGGGAATGTCTTTATTTCCCTTTTACTTTTGAAGGATAATTTTGCTTAATATAGAATTCGAGGTATGTTTTTTTCTGTCAACACTTTAAACATTTAACCCCACCCTCTTCTTTCTTGCATGTTTTCTGAAGACAAGACTGATATAATGCTTCTCCTTGCTCATCTAAAGGTAAGATGGAATTATTTACCCTTTGGCTTACTTTAAGATTTCTACTTTGTCTTTGATGTTCTATAGTTTAAATATGATATGCCTAGATGTAAATCTTTTAGTATGTATCCCGTTTGGTGTTCTCTGATATTCCTGCATCTGTGGTTTAGTGTTTGTCCTTAATTTTTGAAAACATTCAGCCATTATTACTTCAAGCATTTCTTCTTTTCTGCTCTGTTTCCTCCTCCTGGTGTTCCCATTATGTATATGTTACACTTTCTAAACGGTCCCGAAGCTCTTAGATGTTCCCTTCTGTTTTGTTTTTACCCTCTTTTATCTTTCCTCTTCAGGTTTTGACGTTTCAGTTAACGTATTTTCAAGGTCACTGATTCTTTCCTTGGCTGTGCACAGTCTACTAATGAGCCCTTTAAGATATTCTTCGTTTCTGTTAGTGTTTTTGTGTGTGTGCTTATGTTTGTGACTGGATCTTGCTCTGTTGCCCACGCTGAAGTATGGTGGCATGATCCAAGCTCACTGCGGCCTTGACCTCCCAAGCTCAAGCAATCCTCCTACCTCAGTCTCCTGAGTTGCTAGGACTCCAGGCATGTGCCATCACACCCTGATACTTTTTAAAATTTTGATAGAGATTGAGTTTCGCCATGTTGCCCAGGCTGGTCTCCAACCCCTAAGTTCAAGTGGTCTTCCCACCTCAGCCTCCCAAACTGCTAGGATTACAGGTGTGAGCCACCGTGCCCAGCCTCTGTCACAGTGTTTTTCATTTCTAGCATTTCTTTTTGATTCTTAGAGTTTCCATCTCTCTGCTGACATTACCCATTTTTTCTGTCATGTTGTCCACTTCTTACATAAGAGTCCTTATCCTATTAATCAGAGTTGTTTTACATTCCCCATTTGATAAATCAAAAATCTCTGCTGTATTTCAGTCTGGTTCTGATGCTTGCTTTGTGTCTTCAATTGAGTTTTTGACTTTCAGTAATGCTTATAATTTCTCTCTGTTGAATGCAGGACATGGGGTATGTGGTAGAAGGAGCTTAAGTAGATACGCCTTTAGTGTGAGGTTGTATGACTACACGGCTAAAAGTTAGGCTGTCTATTGTTTGTTGTACCTGTGGTGTCATAAGCTAAAATTTCCTCTGATGTATCTACTGTTTCTGTCTTAATCTGTTGTCATTGGGTGTCCTTACAAAATCCTTCTAAAATAATATCTGAGGCTTATAGTTTTCTTAGTTGTAACTTCTGTTATTATACAGGCAGCCCACTCATTCATGGGATGGTAAGGAATGAGGGGAGGAAAAATGTTCTCTATTCCTTTGACTATGTCTCAGTTGCTTTTACGTAGCCAGTGTCCCTAAGCTATGACCTTCACAAGTGCTTCCCGGCTTTCCCTTTCCTCCCTGCTTAGGTGAGACATAAAGGTTAATGGAGTCTGGACTTGGATGTTTCCCCTTCTCCCAGGTCAGTTAGATGCTGGTAAAATAGATTCTCCTGAGGGCAGGCTTTAATAAGGAGAACAGAGAGCTCTGGGCATAATTCAAAATGTCTACTTTTCTCCTCCCCTCCTGGAAGCATGAGGGGGATGTTTCCCCAAATTCATCCTGAGAACCTGTAGGGTCCTTTTTGTAGGTAAAGCCATGAAAGTTTGGGTCTTCCTGAAGACTGCCCGCTCCCCAAACTTATTAACTCTCAAAGTAGTCCACATGGAGCCTCCAGAAATTTGTCAGTTATAATTGAGTGTTCCTACTGGTATTGGTTCCAGCTGTGGACTTCTGCCCTCCATAAGCTGTGATTCTCTGTACTCACCTCTCTGCTACTCCAGGTTTAGGGGCAGAAGTTTGCCCAGTGACCTCAGTTCTCTGAAGGATCTAAGAAGAGTTGTTGATATTTTCAGTTTATTTGGTTTTTATTTAGTTGTGAGGATGGAAGTGACAACTTCTAAGCTCTTCATATGTCAGACCAGAAACTGAAGTTGCATGGGTGTGTCCATTACAGTACTTCTAAGTAAATGAATCAAAATTTCTTTCTGAATTTGAGTTGTGAAAGTAGAGATTACCTACAAATGAAGTGTTTTCACAAGCTCAGAGTCAAAGCAGGCTACTTGGTTAATGAATCCAGCAGAGAATGAAAGGAGATGACTCTGGACTTAGAGTTGGGAAGAAAACGGGTTGAGATTCCAGCTCTGCCATGTCTTTTGAGGTGACCCAACTTCTTCGAGCCTCACTTTCTAAATTTGTGAAATAGAGAAAAAAGGGATAGTTTGCAGAAAAACTTACAATTAATCATACCCTTCCTCTGTGATGGATTTTTAAAAAACAGAGAAAAAAATATGAGTCTTAGGATAATAAAATACGATAGCTATGTCATTACCAGTTGACCAATCCCATTAACACAGGACTCCTGTAGGCTTTAGGGTGGGCAAAGGGAACACAAATGTTTTTCTAAACTGTTTATCTCTGGTAAATTCAGAAGGAAACCCCTTCCCTCAACCCAGTTGAGTAATCTCATTAACACAGGACTCCTGCAGACTTGAGAGTAGGCAAAGGGAACAGAAACATTCTTCTAAAACTGTTTATCTCTGGTAAATCCAGAAGGAACCTCCTTCCCTCAACCTCTATAGAAATATCAGGAACAAAATAAAGAGCACCCTCCCCTCAAAATCTGCATTTCACCAATATTGTGAATATCAAATAAGGCAAAACAAGGAATAGTAATTGATATGCTTTGGCTGTGTCCCCACCCAAATCTCATCTTGAATTGTAGCTCTCATAATTCCCACATGTTGTGAGAGAGACCCAGTGGGAAGTAATAGAATCCTAGGGATGAGTCTTTCCTGTGCTGTTCTCATGATAGTGAATAAGTCTCATGAGATCCAAAGGTTTTTATAAATGCAAGTTCTCCTGCACATGATCTCTCTAGCCTGCCGCCATATACAATGTGACTTTGTACCTCATTAGCCTTCTGCCATGATTGTGAGGCCTCCCCAGCCATGTGGAACTGAATCAATTAAACCTCTTTCCTTTATAAATTACCGAGTCTCAGGTATGTGTTTATTAGCAGCGTGAGTACACACTAATACAGTAATGATGATGACTGGCAACACTTTTTGATTAATTACTTGCTGTGGTCCATGCATTGTGCTAAGTGCTTTATGTGCCATTCTCTAAACAACCCTATTAGAATTACATTCTTACTACTCCCTTTGTATAGAAAACTGAAACCTATAAGGATTCAATAATTTACCCAGGTCACTTATACATCATATGACTTAGTTCACATTCAGTTTTTAGGTGTTATCTAGGCAAAAAGAATCTTTAGAGCCCAAGAAAAAGTTCAAAATCACCCAGGGGAGACAGGAGCTAGCACAGAGCCTGACACATGAAAGGCACTTCATACGTTTTGGTGGAAGTTAAGGCACGTGTTCAGAAATCACTGCCCGCTTCACTCACTGCATTTACAGTGTACAGCTGCACACTTCACAACTAGACAGTGTAGCCCCTTCAGGGATGGAATAATTATTTTAAAAAAATTTTAATTGACACATAATGATTATACATATTTATGAGGTACAGAGGGATTTTCCATACATGGATACAATGTGTAATTGTATATAAGTAGCATATCTATCACCTCAAATATTTATTATTTCTTTGTTTGGGGAACATTCTAAATCCTCTCTACTACCTACTTGAAATTGTCTGTATTACCTATTTGAAAATGTATATTATTGTTAACTGTGGTCACCCTCGGTGCACTAGAACTGATTCCTCCCATCTAGCTGCAATTTTGTGTTTGTTAACCAACATCTCCCTATCTTCCCACTCCTGCACATCTACTCTTCTCCTTCTCTAGCAACCACTGTTCTACTCTCTACTTTTACGAGATCAAAGAGAGTGAGACCAAGGTAACTAGAGGCGGGAAAGGTAGGAGGGAGGGAAGGATAGGAAGATGTTGGGACTGCTAATTTACTTCACTGAACTTACTTGCTACAGGACTGAGTTCTTTGCAGTACTTGATACATACAAGATTTACTGATAAATGCCTTCTAAGCTTTAGTAATTAAAATAAATGTTTTGGAGGGGAAGAAAGAATAAATTAGTCAAGTAAAATGTGTATGATAACCTGGATATGAAAACAACCCAAGTGCCTATTGATGCATGAATGGATAAAGAAAATGTGATACACACACACGCACACACACACACGTACACATTGAGATATTATTCAGCCTTATAAAAGAAGGAAATCTTGCCACTTGCAAACACATGGATGAAACTAGGGGACATTATGCTATGTGAAATAAACCTGAAACAGAAAGACAAATATTACATCATTTCACTTACAGATGGAATCTAAAGAAGCTGAACTCACAGAAACAAGTAGAAGGGTGGTTCCAGGGGTTAGCAGGTGAGGGAAATGGGGAGATTTGGGTGAAATGGTGCAAACTTTCAGTTACAAGATGAATGAGTTGTGAACATCCAATGTACAGCGTGGTGATGACAGTCAATCATAGCATATCATACACTTAAGATTTACTAAGAGAATAGATCTTAAATGTTATCATTACCAAAAATAGGATAATCATGTAAGGTGATAGATATGTTAATTAGCTTAATTGTGGTAATGATTCCACAATGTATATGCATATTAAAACATCATGTTTTATACCTTGAATATACACAATTTTTATTTGCAAATTATATCTCAGTAAAGCTGAGGGGGAAGTAAAGCATGTGTGTGCGCCCGCATGTGTGTATAAATGTATTTTCCTTAGGCAGTCGGGTGGAGTATTGGGAAGACAGAAATGGGGAAGGATTAGCATTCATTAAGAAAACTCTTGTGTTAAGTGCTGTGTGCATGTTTTTCTCTGGTGACCTTTTAGGGAGTAGGAAATGTGATATGACTAGATTCTGCCTGGCCCCCAGCAATCCACAAGTATTAGTAGAGCACCTTCTGTGTAATGGGAACTCTGCTGGGGAAACCAATCTAAGAAAGCCCCTATTCTTACAGGGCACCAGAGAGAGTAAATCGATTGGAACACAGTGATAGAAGCTGTAAGTATTACTATGTGGGGAGGACAATGTGCTTTGGTGGCACATGAGAGGACTACGAACTGGGGGTTAAAGAGGAGTCTTCCCAGAGAAGAGAAGGTGATGTCTTAGCCGATACATCTAACAAGTGAGGAGGTAGAGGCAGCAGAATGTACAGAGGCCCAAATCATTTATGTCAGTTATTAATGGTATTGTTATTTCACTTGGTGTTATGGGCTTGAGAATCAGTAAAATCCTGGTTTTGCCACCTCTGAATGTGGGACCTTGGGTGAGCCACCTGATCTTTCTGAGCCTCTGTCTTGCTCTCTGCATCACAACGACACCCTACATAACTTGTAAGAGTGAAACGAAAAGAAAATGAGTTGGCAGATGCACAGAGCCAACTCTTTTCCCGGCATTTACAAGTGCTACAACATATTTCTCTTTCTATCCTCTTCAAAGAATTTAACTTTTTTAAAAAAAATTCTGGATTCTAGAGTCTTCTTGGACACCAGATCACTCCCAACAACTAACATTTGCAAAGAGTTATGAGAAGCTGGGCAAATATGCTATATATAATAATTACATGAGAGCAATGAACTGGCAGGCCACACAGCGAGGTCCTCCTGAGCTATTATGTAAAGGTGCACACTATTCATTCCAGGAAGGGTCCATAAAACAAATTCACAAGTTAGTGAAAGCCTGTTATAAATCAGTAAATAACCATGCACTGTAATTCCAGGCATTTAACACAAAGTGTGCACAATACCTATACCTTATCTGATTTTTAGACTTTTCTTTAAAGTGCATACTTTATTTTTTTTTATTTATTTATTTTTTTGTATGTGGTATACAGTTTTTTTTTTTTTATTATTATACTTTAAGTTGTAGGGTATATGTGCATAACGTGCAGGTTTGTTACATATGTATACTTGTGCCATGTTGGTGTGCTGCACCCATCAACTTGTCATTTACATCAGGTATAACTCCCAATGCAATCCCTCCCCCCTCCCCCCCCCATGACAGGCCCCTGTGTGAGATGTTCCCCTTCCTGAGTCCAAGTGATCTCATTGTTCAGTTCCCACCTATGAGTGAGAACATGTGGTGTTTGGTTTTCTGTTCTTGTGATAGATTGCTAAGAATGATGGTTTCCAGCTGCATCCATGTCCCTACAAAGGACACAAACTCATCCTTTTTTATGGCCGCATAGTATTCCATGGTGTATATGTGCCACATTTTCTTAATCCAATCTGTCACTGATGGACATTTGGGTTGATTCCAAGTCTTTGCTATTGTGAATAGTGCCGCAATAAACATATGAGTACATGTGTCTTTATAGCAGCATAATTTATGATCCTTTGGGTATATACCCAGTAATGGGATGGCTGGGTCATACGGTACATCTAGTTCTAGATCCTTGAGGAATCGCCATACTGTTTTCCATAATGGTTGAACTAGTTTACAATCCCACCAACAGTGTAAAAGTGTTCCTATTTCTCCACATCCTCTCCAACACCTGTTGTTTCCTGACTTTTTAATGATCGCCATTCTAACTGGTGTGAGATGGTATCTCATTGTGGTTTTGATTTGCATTTCTCTGATGGCCAGTGATGATGAGCATTTTTTCATGTGTCTGTTGGCTGTATGAATGTCTTCTTTTGAGAAATGTCTGTTCATATCCTTTGCCCGCTTTTTGATGGGGTTGTTTGTTTTTTTCTTGTAAATTTGTTTGAGTTCTTTGTAGGTTCTGGATATTAGCCCTTTGTCAGATGAGTAGATTGCAAAAATTTTCTCCCATTCTGTAGGTTGCCTGTTCACTCTGATGGTAGTTTCTTTTGCTGTGCAGAAGCTCTTTAGTTTAATGAGATCCCATTTGTCAATTTTGGCTTTTGCTGCCGTTGCTTTTGGTGTTTTAGACATGAAGTCTTTGCCCATGCCTATGTCCTGAATGGTACTACCTAGGTTTTCCTCTAGGATTTTTATGGTATTAGGTCTAACATTTAAGTCTCTAATCCATCTTGAATTAATTTTCGTATAAGGAATAAGGAAAGGATCCAGTTTCAGCTTTCTACTTATGGCTAGCCAATTTTCCCAGCACCATTTATTAAATAGGGAATCCTTTCCCCATTTCTTGTTTCTCTCAGGTTTGTCAAAGATCAGATGGCTGTAGATGTGTGGTATTATTTCTGAGGACTCTGTTCTGTTCCATTGGTCTATATCTCTGTTTTGGTACCAGTACCATGCTGTTTTGGTTACTGTAGCCTTGTAGTATAGTTTGAAGTCAGGTAGCGTGATGCCTCCAGCTTTGTTCTTTTGACTTAGGATTGTCTTGGAGATGTGGGCTCTTTTTTGGTTCCATATGAACTTTAAAGCAGTTTTTTCCAATTCTGTGAAGAAACTCATTGGTAGCTTGATGGGGATGGCATTGAATCTATAAATTACCTTGGGCAGTATGGCCATTTTCACGATATTGATTCTTCCTATCCATGAGCATGGTATGTTCTTCCATTTGTTTGTGTCCTCTTTGATTTCACTGAGCAGTGGTTTGTAGTTCTCCTTGAAGAGGTCCTTTACATCCCTTGTAAGTTGGATTCCTAGGTATTTTATTCTCTTTGAAGCAATTGTGAATGGAAGTTCATTCCTGATTTGGCTCTCTGTTTGTCTGTTACTGGTGTATAAGAATGCTTGTGATTTTTGCACATTAATTTTGTATCCTGAGACTTTGCTGAAGTTGCTTATCAGCTTAAGGAGATTTTGGGCTGAGACAACGGGGTTTTCTAAATATACAATCATGTCATCTGCAAACAGGGACAATTTGACTTCTTCTTTTCCTAACTGAATACCCTTGATTTCTTTCTCTTGCCTAATTGCCCTAGCCAGAACTTCCAACACTATGTTGAATAGGAGTGGTGAGAGAGGGCATCCCTGTCTTGTGCCAGTTTTCAAAGGGAATGCTTCCAGTTTTTGCCCATTCAGTATGATATTGGCTGTGGGTTTGTCATAAATAGCTCTTATTATTTTGAGGTACGTTCCATCAATACCGAATTTATTGAGCGTTTTTAGCATGAAGGGCTGTTGAATTTTGTCAAAAGCCTTTCTGCATCTATTGAGATAATCATGTGGTTCTTGTCTTTGGTTCTGTTTATATGCTGGATTATGTTTATTGATTTGCGAATGTTGAACCAGCCTTGCATCCCAGGGATGAAGCCCACTTGATCATGGTGGATAAGCTTTTTGATGTGTTGCTGAATCCAGTTTGCCAGTATTTTATTGAGGATTTTTGCATCGATGTTCATCAGGGATATTGGTCTAAAATTCTCTTTTTTTGTTGTGTCTCTACCAGGCTTTGGTATCAGGATGATGTTGGCCTCATAAAATGAGTTAGGGAGGATTCCCTCTTTTTCTATTGATTGGAATAGTTTCAGAAGGAATGGTACCAACTCCTCCTTGTACCTCTGGTAGAATTCAGCTGTGAATCCATCTGGTCCTGGACTTTTTTTGGTTGGTAGGCTATTAATTATTGCCTCAATTTCAGAGCCTGCTATTGGTCTATTCAGGGATTCAACTTCTTCCTGGTTTAGTCTTGGAAGAGTGTAAGTGTCCAGGAAATTATCCATTTCTTCTAGATTTTCCAGTTTATTTGCGTAGAGGTGTTTATAGTATTCTCTGATGGTAGTTTGTATTTCTGTGGGGTCGGTGGTGATATCCCCTTTATCATTTTTAATTGCGTCGATTTGATTCTTCTCTCTTTTCTTCTTTATTAGTCTCGCTAGTGGTCTGTCAATTTTGTTGATCTTTTCAAAAAACCAACTCCTGGATTCATTGATTTTTTGGAGAGTTTTTTGTGTCTCTATCTCCTTCAGTTCTGCTCTGATCTTAGTTATTTCTAGCCTTCTGCTAGCTTTCGAATGTGTTTGCTCTTGCTTCTCTAGTTCTTTTAATTGCGATGTTAGAGTGTCAATTAGATCTTTCCTGCTTTCTCTTGTGGGCATTTAGTGCTATAAATTTCCCTCTACACACTGCTTTAAATGTGTCCCAGAGATTCTGGTATGTTGTATCTTTGTTCTCATTGGTTTCAAAGAACATCTTTATTTCTGCCTTCATTTCGTTATGTACCCAGTAGTCATTCAGGAGCAGGTTGTTCAGTTTCCATGTAGTTGAGCGGTTTTGATTGAGTTTCTTAGTCCTGAGTTCTAGTTTGATTGCACTGTGGTCTGAGAGACAGTTTGGTATAATTTCTGTTCTTGTACATTTGCTGAGGAGTGCTTTACTTCCAATTACGTGGTCGATTTTGGAGTAAGTACGATGTGGTGCTGAGAAGAATGTATATTCTGTTGATTTGGGGTGGAGAGTTCTATAGATGTCTATTAGGTCTGCTTGCTGCAGAGATGAGTTCAATTCCTGGATATCCTTGTTAACTTTCTGTCTCGTTGATCTGTCTAATGTTGACAGTGGAGTGTTGAAGTCTCCCATTATTATTGTATGGGAGTCTAAGTCTCTTTGTAAGTCTCTAAGGACTTGCTTTATGAATCTGGGTGCTCCTGTATTGGGTGCATATATATTTAGGATAGTTAGCTCTTCCTGTTGAATTGATCCCTTTACCATTATGTAATGGCCTTCTTTGTCTCTTTTGATCTTTGATGGTTTAAAGTCTGTTTTATCAGAGACTAGGATTGCAACCCCCGCTTTTTTTTGTTCTCCATTTGCTTGGTAAATCTTCCTCCATCCCTTTATTTTGAGCCTATGTATGTCTCTGCGTGTGAGATGGGTCTCCTGAATACAGCAGACTGATGGGTCTTGACTCTTTATCCAGTTTGCCAGTCTGTGTCTTTTAATTGGAGCATTTAGTCCATTTACATTTAAGGTTAAGATTGTTATGTGTGAACTTGATCCTGCCATTATGATATTAACTGGTTATTTTGCTCGTTAGTTGATGCAGTTTCTTCCTTGCCTCGATGGTCTTTATATTTTGGCATGTTTTTGCAATGGCTGGTACCGGTTGTTCCTTTCCATGTTGAGTGCTTCCTTCAGGGTCTCTTGTAAGGCAGGCCTAGTGGTGACAAAATCTCTAAGCATTTGCTTATCTGTAAAGGATTTTATTTCTCCTTCACTTATGAAACTTAGTTTGGCTGGATATGAAATTCTGGGTTTAAAATTCTTTTCTTTAAGAATGTTGAATATTGGCCCCCACTCTCTTCTGGCTTGGAGAGATTCTGCCGAGAGATCTGCTGTTAGTCTGATGGGCTTCCCTTTGTGGGTAACCCAACCTTTCTCTCTGGCTGCCCTTAAGATTTTTTCCTTCATTTCAACTTTGGTGAATCTGGCAATTATGTGTCTTGGAGTTGCTCTTCTTGAGGAGTATCTTTGTGGCGTTCTCTGTATTTCCTGGATTTGAATGTTGGCCTGCCCTACTAGGTTGGGGAAGTTCTCCTGGATGATATCCTGAAGAGTGTTTTCCAACTTGGTTCCATTTTCCCCCTCACTTTCAGGCACCCCAATCAGACATAGATTTGGTCTTTTTACATAATCCCATACTTCTTGCAGGCTTTGTTCATTTCTTTTTCTTCTTTTTTCTTTTGGTTTCTCTTCTCGCTTCATTTCATTCATTTGATCCTCAATCGCTGATACTCTTTCTTCCAGTTGATCGAGTCGGTTACTGAAGCTTGTGCATTTGTCACGTATTTCTCGTGTCATGGTTTTCATCTCTTTCATTTCGTTTATGACCTTCTCTGCATTAATTACTCTAGCCATCAATTCTTCCACTTTTTTTTCAAGATTTTTAGTTTCTTTGCGCTGGGTACGTAATTCCTCCTTTAGCTCTGAGAAATTTGATGGACTGAAGCCTTCTTCTCTCATCTCGTCAAAGTCATTCTCCGTCCAGCTTTGATCCGTTGCTGGTGATGAGCTGCGCTCCTTTGCCGGGGGAGATGCGCTCTTATTTTTTGAATTTCCAGCTTTTCTGCCCTGCTTTTTCCCCATCTTTGTGGTTTTATCTGCCTCTGGTCTTTGATGATGGTGATGTACTGATGGGGTTTTGGTGTAGGTGTCCTTCCTGTTTGATAGTTTTCCTTTTAACAGTCAGGACCCTCAGCTGACTGTAGGTCTGTTGGAGATTGCTTGAGGTCCACTCCAGACCCTGTTTCCCTGGGTATCAGCAGCAGAGGCTGCAGAAGATAGAATATTTCTGAACAGCGAGTGTACCTGTCTGATTCTTGCTTTGGAAGCTTCCTCTCAGGGGTGTACTCCACCCTGTGAGGTGTGGGGTGTCAGACTGCCCCTAGTGGGGGATGTCTCCCAGTTAGGCTACTCAGGGGTCAGGGACCCACTTGAGCAGGGAGTCTGTCCCTTCTCAGATCTCAACCTCCGTGTTGGAAGATCCACTGCTCTCTTCAAAGCTGTCAGACAGAGTCGTTTGCGTCTGCAGAGGTTTCGGCTGTGTTTGTTATTGCCCTGTCCCCAGAGGTGGAGTCTACAGAGACAGGCAGGTTTCCTTGAGCTGCTGTGAGCTCCACCCACTTCGAGCTTCCCAGCAGCTTTGTTTACCTACTTAAGCCTCAGCAATGGCGGGCGCCCCTCCCCCAGCCTCGCTGCTGCCTTGCGGGTAGATCACAGACTGCTGTGCTAGCAATGAGGGAGGCTCTGTGGGTGTGGGACCCTCCCGGCCAGGTGTGGGATATGATCTCCTGGTGTGCCTGTTTGCTTAAAGCGCAGTATTGGGGTGGGAGTTACCCGATTTTCCAGGTGTTGTGTGTCTCCGTTCCCCTGGCTAGGAAAAGGGATTCCCTTCCCCCTTGCACTTCCCAGGTGAGGCAATGCCTCGCCCTGCTTCAGCTCTCGCTGATCGGGCTGCAGCAGCTGACCAGCACCGATCGTCCGGCACTCCCCAGTGAGATGAACCCAGTACCTCAGTTGAAAATGCAGAAATCACCGGTCTTCTGTGTCGCTCGCGCTGGGAGTTGGAGACTGGAGCTGTTCCTATTCGGCCATCTTGCTCCGCCCCTAAAGTGCATACTTTATATCCGCAAGAAAAAAATTAAAATATTCTTGGTTTAACACTTCAAAGATGGCTGGGGATAGATAAACGCTATCCAAGTTTGAATCTAGGCTTCTCCTCAAACTGCCTTTGGGTCGATGAGTACATTGTAGTATGTTTGACACAAAATCAGTATCTGTCATGCACTCTTAGGCAAATGATAATTTTCTACTGAAAACTATTTCCTTAGTGATGGTAAATCTCCAACTACTGTTGACAGATTTAATTTTTGCAAAGTGCCAAAAAGCCTAAAACATGTGCGGAAGTATAATTCAGCTTCACAGGTATTATTGAGCAGTTTGATTGTTTGCTCTCAGATTTGCCCCTCTCCCATTCTTTTTCTTGCAAACAGGTTCTCCATGTTTGACTTTATGAGTCAAGTTCAGACAAAGGAAAGTCTGTTAGGAGATAGGAGAGTAGGAAGTGTGTAACTGGCATTGTTGGTGCCTCACTCAGATTCCCAGGGTCTCTTTTCAGTTCAGGGTGCCTATCCCCCAGCTGCTGAAGGCTCCCACTTGTGATCTTCCCTGAGGAATTGGTCTTTAGTGGCTGGAGCCATGTCACCAGAGATGTTTTGAAGTTACACAGCCCCCTTGGAATTATATCTAATCACTGACTTCTGTGCAGTGGACAAAAGCCCATCTCCCTTGCCTCAAGGCAGGACAAACACTGGAATGCAATTTTTACCTCCAAAGCTTCCTTCAGGATCTGGCTATAATTACATGTCACCTAGACGCCTATCCTTGCTTACATTCTTTCCTTTTTTCATCCTTGCTTCCCTGGCCATTCCGATTTATCCTGGGAGCCTGTGTTAGTAAATAACTTACATGCAATTCCCTGTTTCAGGCTCTGCTTCCAGGACACCAGCCTAGGTCAAGGAGAGAAGCCAAGGTATGTCTTCCCTTTTCACTCTACCTCTGGTGGAGTCTGATGTGGTAGTTCAAGCTCCTTCATTATTCCTGCCCTTGCCGTGGTAGCTTGCACTGGTTCTGGCTCCGTCCTGGTCATTCTAGATCCTATGAGATGGCTCTGTTCTTTATGGTTTCAACTCCGTTTTGGAGTTTGTCTCTGGCCCCATGTGCTCAACATTTTGGCTGGATCCTTGGGAGGCCTCTCCTGCAAGGTTCTGAATCTCCTGGACAATGCCAGCTCCTGGACCTTGATAGCACTGTCATGCTCCTTGGCCCATCAGCTCTAGGGGTGGCAGCAGCCTCCTATAGTTGTTAATCTCTGGGTTGCTTTACCTTCTCCTGGTTTCTGCTTTTCCAACACCTCTGTAGTTAGGCCCTCCCATTAAATTCCTTCTATTGAGCTCCATGGCATGGATGTTCCTCTGTGTTCCTTGACTTGTCCCTGGAATCCTTGTGCTAGACCATTGCTTTCAGTCTTCCTTGCAATTAGGTCAGTCACCGATTAGTTTGGGCCAATGCAATGTGTATAGAACCCGTAAAACCTCTAAACAATCCTCTGTACCCTCTCCTCATTCATCTGCTGACAGATGCCTGAAGTCTGAAGGAAGATTTTGGGAACCTGGGGCATGGCTGATCCCTGGATACAAGGAGCCTGAGTAGATAAAGGCTGTGTAGAGCAGACTCTTTACTCACACCCCACCCCTTGTAATCTTCAATGGACTGTGGCATCTATGACAAATAATATGTCTTCAATATGTGATGCATATAGGAAGACAATAGAAAGCAAAAATCAGAAGTGTGGTATATTAGTGAGCTATTCGTGCACTAATGCTGCGTGATTAAGCAACCGGAAACTCAGTAGCTTACAAGCACATTTATTCCCGTGCTCATGGATCTGCCGCCAACTACAGTTCAGCTTCTGTGGGCTAATCTCTCTGCTGGCTGATCTGCTCCAGGCAGCAGGTTTGGCTTCAGGCTGAGGTTGGGTCTTCTCCACCTTTATTCATTTTGGGGCCCAGGTTGAAGGTGTCATTGCTTTCCAGGGATTAAACTTCTCAAGGCAAATTGCTAGAGTTCAGGAACTCAGTCAAACTGTGCCAGCACATTTAAATAGTCCCTGCATGATGTGCTCTTATTAAATCTGCTCACTTTCTGTTGTTTAAGCAAGAGTCAGTGGAGCAGGAAAATATAATCTACTCCACAGGGAGGGGGAGGAGAATAAAAACTTGCTGACAAATCACCTAATGTAAGATATGGAACTGCACAGAATTATCACTGTCACAACTCCTGGTCTTGGGTTTTCCCCAGGAATATCACTGGCCTCATCCTCTCTCCTGTCCCAAAGAAATGAGTTCCATGAATTCCTCTTCTTTCCAGACTTGGCTTTTCTTACTTATTTATTCATATATTTAAATTGTACTTTCTGGGAGTACATGTGCAAGTTCTGGGATACATGTGCAAGTTCTGGGATACATGTGCAGAATGTGCAGGTTTGTTACATAGGTATACACGTGTCATGGTGGTTTGCTGCACCCATCAACCCCTCATCTACATTAGGTATTTCTCCTAATGCTATCCCTCCCCTAGTCCCCCACACCAACAGGCCCTGGTGTGTGTTGTTTCCCTCCATGTGTCCAAGTGTTCTCCTTGTTCAACTCCCACTTATGAGTGAGAACATGCGGCGTTTGGTTTTCTGTTCCTGTGTTTGTTTGTTGAGAATGATGGTTTCCAGCTTCATCCATGTCCCTGCAAAGGGACTCATCCTTTTTTTATGGCTGTATAGTATTCCATGGTGTATATGTGCCACATTTTCTTTGTCCCATTGATGGGCATTTGGGTTGGTTCCAAGTCTTTGCTCTTGTGATTAGTGCTGCAATAAACATACATGTGCATGTGTCTTTATAGTAGAATGATTTATAATCCTTTGGGTATATATCCAGTAATGGGATTGCTGGGTCAAATGGTATTTCTGGTTCTAGATCCTGAGGAATCACCACATTGTCTTCCACAATTCTGCTAAAATGTAAGGTCCTCAAGGGAAAGAATTCTACCTCCTTTTGACATTCAATAAGTATTAATTGAACTCTTATCATGTGCCAATCCTTTCACTAAACATGGTTACTGAACCAAAGCTGACACGATTCCTGTTCTCATGGAGCTAATGGGTTAGTGGGTGAAATAGTATTTAAATTAGCACAACAGTGTAGACTAATGGTCAAAGGTGCTGAGAAGACAAGGTCTTGGTGTTATAAGAACTCATGACAGGCGAGCTAATCTGGTTAGAGATTCAAGCACAGAAAAGGCTCCCCTTTGCCGAGATTGCGCCACTGCACTCCAGCCTAGGTAACAGAGCAAGACTCTGTCTCAAAAAAAAAAAAAAAAAAAAAAAAAAAGGCTCCCCTTTGAATGTGATGTTTGAGCTGAATCTGAAGTTCTAATTCCCCTTTTGACCATGCCAAATACCTAGAAAAACGCTTGGCACAAAGTAAGTGCTCAAAAATTTTGGCTGAAGGAAACAGTAATAGGCTATTGATAAATGTTGTAGATGAGAATATTTACATACATTGCAGTTTCAGCCCTTAGCACATTTTATCTCATTTAACCTCACAATAATAAAATATATTCTATAATTATTATGAGTCTCATTTTATAGATAAAGAAACTGAAACACAGAGTGATTAAGTAATTTTTCCAAGGTCATACAACCAGGAAGAGGTGGAGCTGGAATTTGAACCTAAGCCTTCTGGCTCCAGAGTTCATTTTCAGTGACTACATTAATGGATAAAATCATCTCTTTTCCATGCACCAGCTTTCTGCTAGCTATTATGTTTGCATTATTTCATAACACACATGGGAGAGGTAGGTACTATTTTATTTTCTTGTTTAATAGGTAGTATAATTGGAACTGAGGGATAGAAATGCCTCCAACCAAAATCATGAAGGTCACAAGTAGCACTGTCAAAAAAGAACCAACCTTGTTCCATAGCCTGTACCTGGATCCTTTCCACATTGCCAAACTGCCAACTGGTGATTGAGATGGTGACACTGATGGTCAAGGGACTATGGAAGACGACAAGAAGAAAAAGGTGGGGTGCAGGGAAAGTGCAGGCTTCTGTTAGACCTTCCGCCTTCTTCTTGGGACTTGGGCTTTTAAAATAATGTAGACGCTAAAGACAATCAGCAACTCATGAACACCCTGAAGCAAATTTCCACTTCTTTATGATTCTACCTTCCCCATGTCACTTTGCATTTGTAAAAAGCATCGTAATCACTTGTAATGCTGTCTGATTAGAAGCTGAATCCATTTTCCGGTGCAAACGTGAAGTTTCCCATTGTATGAAAATGTTATAGAAAATTACCTGTACTAAAAGGAAATTTTTAAAGAAAAATTACAAGCTGCACCTACAGGTTTGAAATCTAGTTTTTTTTTTTCAAATGGATGGAAAGAATATTGAGCTATTGTTACATGTTCTAAAAGGTGTGTGAGTAGGAAAATGACTAAAGAGGGGAGGCGGTCGCTGAAATCTGTGCTGACTCAGCTACTGAGCTGAAAGATGAAAGTAACAAGACCTAAGCTGTCCCTGTAGATTCCAAACCAATCATGTTAATTGGAAACTGGAATGAGGAAATGGTCACAATCAACAGATTTATCACCCAAAGGGCTGAGCAGTTCATAAATTTAATCCAGCAAAGGAATTGGAAAATAGAATTGATGCTTATAAAAATCAGGAGTGGAGGAGGGGGCCCTCTCTAAACAACCCTTAGCAGCCAGATGGCCAGGAGTGCTTGAACATATTTTATTTGAAGCTATTAGGAATATGAAAAGGCAGCTTCCTACCAGCCCCTGGCTGAAGTATTGTAGCTTCTTTTTTATAATCCTTATAAAAGAAGAGCAATAAAGAGACACAAACAGGGTAGTTAAGTTTAATGTCGGTAAAAACCAGACACCTGAATATATGTAATTTATTTTCTTAAAAAAACTTGCTCAATTGAGGCTGCTATTAATTAGTATGAAAATGTATTGCAGAGCCAATTTTGCATGAAGTTTGTTATCGTGGCTACTTTATGAAAAGGAAAGACAAATCAACCAGAAAGATCTTTGTGACTTCATTGTAAAAAGGAGGTGGAGGGAAGTCATTAAAACAACCTAGGGATTTCATCTGGGAAAACAACTATGTGAGATCCTAGATCTCAAGAATTCAACCAGGAGGCTTCCTCCACCATGGGGTTGAGAGGGTAGGGGGAGCACTGGGGGAGGAGAAACCCATACCAGTTGAGGACCTACAGTGTCCAGGAACAGGGTCATCTGCTTTCCATAGGTCAGACACTTGTGACTATCTGCATTTTTCAGATGAGAAAATAGGCTCAGATAAGAGCCTCAGCCCCAGTGATAGAACTTATTAAGGGACAAACCAAGATTCAAACATAGGTGAGTCTATTCCAAACTCCATATTTGACTAGTGATTGGCTGTTTCTCAATACAAAGTCTGGATTCCACTACCTACTGTGTTTTGTTTGCTTCCAAGCAAGCAAACTGTTTATCTGGCTTACTGTAACATCAGGGAGGCAGAAGTCAGAAATGGTCAAATCACTGTAACTTGTCTAAAGCCTTCATTTACCTGTCTGCAGAATAAATAGAGCTCTCTCCACTTACTGCTTACTTTATTTGTACTATTCATCACCACGGGACCAGGTGGAGGTAAGTGAGTCAATAAAACCCAATTGAACAACAACAGTTTCTGTGGTCAGCTCTTGCTCAATAAATATTTAACAAACAACATGGTCACAGCTAAAAAATAATTCTTGAAGGTGATCGGATCCAACCACATTATATTTCCATCTTTTTGATAAAGATATCCTTTACTGAGTGGCTTGATTTTGTTTGTTTGTTTTTCAAAGAGGCGCAAAAGCATGGCTTTGGCTTTACCAGTATGATGGAGTGAAAAGAGCCAGGCTGTTATTCTGTCGTTGGAAAGAGAGGTTCAGGCCTCGTCTTTATGCTCATGTGCTGTATACCACTGAGCAAGTTACTTTACCTTCTCACCCTCAGGTTCTTCGTATATAAAATAAGAGTCGTAACTCAACTTGGCATTGTGTGGGGTTCAAATAAGAGAACACATTGGAAGGGTTTGGAACTCGGCGAAATCACATTAAATACTCAGTACGTGTCAGTTCTTCCCTCAGGCGCCATCTCAACTTTTAGGATATAATAATAACTATTAAAGTTAGGATATAATAATAACTACTAAAGTTCCACATTATTTTATGTACATAATAAAATATGTATTCATGGATTTTTATTTCACCTGATCTTCACTCCAAATGTGTGAGGTTGGCAGGAAAGAAGCAGGCATCCCGACCTGCATACATGCCTGAGCATATTGAGGTGCAAGGAGACAAAATGCCCATCTGAGCCACACAGCAAGTAAGAGTTGCCCTGGGCTGTTCCTAGGATCCATGCCCTGGAGTGCCAGGTAGGCTCAATTCCATTGCCCCACATACCACATCGATTCCACCTTCCCCTGTTCCTGCTGAAACCTCACTTACCCATTCACTGCCCTGCTTCCTCATGTGCAAAATGGCAACCATAGTTCAACCTTGCAGAGTTGATTGGATAGCATAAGCAATGACCTCAGCCCTGTGTGAGTGCAGTGCTCAGTAATAGGCAGGATGACCAACTTATTATAACTCCACCTAGCAGCGATTGTCCTGCAGCCAATAAGCATCAATCTTTGCATTTAGGCACGACATCAATATCCTGTCTACAACGGCCCCTATTTCATACACGAATGTATACATACAGAATTGAAAGAAGACATTAAAAAACAGGCTCCCTTGGCATATCAATGGGAAAATGACTCTGAAAAACTTCTCTGCTTTCTCAAATTGGGAAAATGTTAATCGACAGCACTGAAAATCGGAGGAATAATGTAACGCCTGCTGAGGAAAGTAGATGATACAGAGTTGATGTGTGACCGTCACTGGCTATTAAACTCTGATTTGCTGAATGGTATATTCCTTGAGAAAGCAGACTTTCTCACCAAAATAGGCAACAGAAATGTTCCCATGATTAACAAGGTGGCAACGCGTTGACTAATAATTCATAGAGCAAACACAGCTAACAGCTGGCCTGAAAACATTGGGGAAACAATTTATGAGCCTCTGCTCAATTCAGAAAGGGAGGGGATGCAAGTCCTAGCATAATAACCATATTTCTTACTTGCTTTGTCCAGATAAAATCTTACTCTAGATTAAGAGGTGGTTTCCTTGTTGCTCCTACATCCTGATTAGAGAAACATAAACTCTTTTGTGATTATCTCTGCAATCTAGTAGCTGCTGGAGAAGAAACAAAACAATAAGGTCCTGATGCTATAAATGTTGATAACATTATGCACCAACTCTTTATTGATGCATAGTAGTTCAAAGGGCCCTGGAATTTGGTTGTACATTTTAGATGAGTGATAATGCAACTTCTGATCAAGCTGATCATCAGATAATCACTAGAGCTGAATTACGAAGAGGGTATAAAAAGAAGGAAAGGGAGGAATTATGTGTGTGCTAGAAAGAAGAAAGTGCATAAGGAAGAGAAGAGGAAAAAAGAGAGGGAATGAGAGAGGCTAAGAATGAAGGAATTAGAAAGAATAGAAGCTGTCAGTTATGTGGCATTTATTATGATCCAGACAGGTTGTTGAGGACCTCACAAACATGTTCTCATTTAATATTAAGGATAGAATTATAATTTAGCTACCATTATTTTACAGAGGAGAAAGTGGACTGGAGAAGGTTATATAACTTAAGCAAGGTCACTCAGTAAGTAATTGGAAGAATAAAGATTAGAACTTAGGAGGGAGGAGAGAAGGAAGAAAAACGAGAGGAAAAGAGGAAAGTTAGTTTTAGAGAATGACTAGGACAGACTGCCAGCTGCTTTGTTAGAAAATTAGTGGCTTTTCTATCATAGGCAAATGGGCATAAACAAAGAGGTACTTTGATTGTGCCAAGCTTAACTTTCCGCCCCAGAAAGTAAAACTCCAATTAGAAGTGAGACTGCGCTGGAGGTTCGTGCTTGCTAACAGGGATGGAGAACACAAGCTTGATGGGCCAACTCGTTAGCGGGGGCCACTGTCTGCAAATTCAAAAGACTGGAGAAGGATTGTGCAAGCTGCCACAGCCCTGGGCTTTTTTGCATGCTGGAAAGAGAAACTCCAGGGAACAGGGAACATAGCATCTCCAAATAACATTCCAACATCTATTTAGTTCAAAGAGCTAGGAATACATGAAAGTTCTAAGTAATCACCCTTTTCCTGGGCTGGGAGAGAGGGGCACTCACTAAATATAATCACACTGGAATCACAGTGGATTATTTTCCCTAAAAATACATAGAAATATAAGGAACAAATGCAATGAGATTATGTAAAAACAGCTCAGGCTTTCTTTGCACCAAGGAGGAAAACCTCTACTAGAAGCAAAAGTTGAAAAAGGGATCAGACACAAATATACTCCCATTATGTATTTGTCAAATAGTCGGGGCAGGTCACTGTGGTAGGTACTGGAACATAGCCTCTGTCCTCAAGGAGCTAGTGTCCAGGTTAATGTTGAGCCAAAATTCGCACCTGGGTACTTGGACTCCCTAATTCCAACAATTCTGCTTCCTGACTGCCACCCGTCCTGTCAACCTTAACCCTCAGCTTTGCTTCAAGCAAGTATTTGATACGTGTCATTTTGGCATCTTTGACTGAAGTTTCTTATAAAACAGAAGAGGGACATTTACAAATGTATTGGGGACCAGACATGTTGGCTTGCACCTGTAATCCTTGCATTTTGGGAAGCCAAGGCAGGAGGATCACTTGAGCCCTGGAGTTTGAGACCAGGCTAAGCAACAAAGCAAGACCCCATCTCTAATAAAACAAAACAAACAAACAAATAAATACAAATATATTTGGGTGTGAATGTGCTGATTTATTCATTCAGTATAAGTTGATGGAACCCTGGACCCTGGGGCATCAGCAGTGGACCAGAGAGACAGGTCTTTGTGGTCATGCAGAGGGACACACAAAAGGATGCCGACAAAGCCTTGGGGAGAGGAAAAGGAAGGACATGGGCATGGTCCTGAGACAGAGTCTAAATTCTGCAGGTAGTTTACTTTAGCAGAGGGTCTCAGGTCATTTCTGTGAGCGGGGAAAATTTAATGAATGTCACCAGGATGACAGAAAGGTGACAGAAAGCCCCCACATCTCAGCAACAGCACGGACAAGTCCCTGAGGATGGAAAGGTGACTGCCTACAGCTGGAGCCGGAGGCTGGGGCTTGCTCTCTGCTCATTTCATCTCCTTTAATCCTCGCATCCATTTAAGTACAACGTCTACTTCAGGGATGACACAGAGTAAGGGGCAGATTGGAGTCCAACCACTTGCCATGATTGGTAGCCAGGGTTCTCTGGTAAGTGGGGAGAAATTACAGCCCCTGCTGCTCTGTCTGGACCCTCCATTGCCTCTGGACATGAATGCTGGGCTGTTTCACATCAAGCAGCTCTGCCTCAAAGTGCTCTGGCCACATTAACATTGCAGTTCGGAATTTAGAGGCTATGATTCCTCTCCTCGGTTCTATCAGCCTCGCCCTCTCCAGCCACTCAGCTCAGTCCCATCCCTTCACTCTCTACCTTCTATTGCGGTCACTCATCACCCCATGGGGTTCTGGGCGCCTCCTCTGTCTGTCCCTGAGTTCCAAACCCAGTACTGTTATACAGCTGATTTCTAGCACACCTTTGGGAAATCAGGAAATAAAGAAGTAGAATACACGAGTCTACTTGCCCAGTCCTTCTGCCGCCCATGGCCTGGCATACGTTCTTACGAGACTGCTTTCTGCACGAAGCAGAGAACGAGCGCTGGCAAGAAATAAGCATGGCAAGAACTCATGCTCCATCTGGGCCTTTCCCAGCCCCTACACACACTCCCTCACCCCCTCCTCAGAAGCACAGGCTGCCACGCTAATGAACATGTTCCCTCTGTCGGATCAGCTTCTAAGAGGAATCCTCCCTTCAGACATTTCACTTTTTCACCTTCAGAGCTATTCTGAGCCGGCAGTTCATTTACTTGCATATTTGGTGAGCGGGTAGATTTGATGACGTCCCTGGAGACTCATTCATTTGTGCGGTTAGAGGGAGTTGGGAAGGCGGTCTTAGCATACTCAGGTACAGGGGGTGGGGTTCTGGAGTCCAGCCTGCATGGGTTTCACACACTGTTCGAGCTCCTTTGCCCAGGGGTTGGCAGGCTGGTTACTTTTGCGCCACTGGTTGAGGGTGGCTCAGGAGGGGATTTGGAGATATGGGACTTGTTGTAGGCAGAATAAAGGCCCCCCAGTGATGTCCACATCTTGATGCCTAAAACTGCAACTATTTCTTTACATGACAAAAGAGATGTCACAGATGTGATTGAGATGGGCACATTATTATGCATTATTCAAGTGGGCCCAATGTAATCACAAGAGTCTTTTTTTTTTTTTAAGATAGAGCCTTGCTGCGTTGCCCAGGTTGGAGTGCAGTGGCATGATCTCAGTTCACTGCAACCTCTGCCTCCCAGGTTCAAGCAATTCTCCTGCCTCGGCCTCCTGAGGAGCCAGGATTACAGGTGCCCACCACTGTGCCCAACTAATGTTTGTATTTTTAGTAGAGATGGAGTTTTGCCATACTGGCCAGGCTGGTTACGAACTCCTGACCTCAGGTGACCTGCCCGCCTCAGCCTCTCAAAGTGCTAGGATTACAGGCATGAGCCACTGCACCCGGCCAAAAGTCCTTATAAGTAGACTAGGGAGGCAGAAGAGTGAAGCAGAGTGATTAGAAGATGTGCTGCTGGCTGTGAAGACAGAGAAAGGGGGCACAATCAAGGAAGGCAGGCATATTCCTTCAACATTGAAAGCTGGGAAAGACAAACAGGTTCTCCCCTGAAGCCTCCAGAAGGAATCCAACCTTACTGACACCCTGATTTTACACAGTCAGACCCATTGTAGACCTTTTACCTCCAGAACTGGAAGATAACAAATTTTATGTTGTCTTAAACTGCTAAGACTGTGACAATGTGTTATAACAGCAGTATAAGCTAACAGAAGTCTTAGTGAAAATGTCAGAGCCCTCAAAGCAAGGTGTTCACTCATTCCGTGGCCTGTTGCTGTGTTCTCTCGTTTGGTGCATACACAAACAGTGAGAGCAGACCCTCTGCAAGGCCATCTGTCAGAGGCTGGGGAAATGATGTGTTGACAGCTTCTCATTGTTCAGCCTTTACGGGAAGTTGGCAGGGTGCTAGCAGCAAAGGGCCATGCACGCAAGCCCACTGGAGTGCATAAGGTCACAGGTAAGCCCAGCAGGGGTGCAGTAGAGGGGAACTTAATTTCATCACAAAGCATTCAGGAAGGTTCCTGGAAGAGGTGAAACTGGAGTGAGGCCTTAAAGGATGAATAAGTGCCAGTCATGTGTGAGAGGAACAAAGGTATCCAGGCAGCAGGAACAGTGTGTGCAGGGGCATAGAAGCATGAAAGACCTTGAACTTCTTTTCTTTTCTTTCTTTGCTTTTCTTTCTTTGCCTTCCTTCCTTCCTTCCTTCCTTCTTTCTGTCTGTCTGTCTTTCTTTCTCTTTCTTTCCTTCCTTCCTTCCTTCCTTCTTTCTTTCTTTCTCTTTCTTTCTTTCTTTCTTTCCCTTTCTTTCTTTCTTTCTTTCTTTCTTTCTTTCTTTCTTTCTTTCTTTCCTTCCTTCCTTCCTTCCTTCTTTCTTTCTTTCTCTTTCTTTCTTTCTTTCTTTCCCTTTCTTTCTTTCTTTCTTTCTTTCTTTCTTTCTTTCTTTCTTTCTTTCTTTCTTTCCTTCCTTCCTTCCTTCCTTCCTTCCTTCCTTCCTTCCTTCCTTCCTTCCTTCCTTCCTTCCTTCTCTCTCTCTCTCTCTCTCTTTCTTTCTTTCTTTCTTTCTTTCTTTCTTTCTTTCTTTCTTTCTTTCTTTCTTTCTCTTTCTTTCTTTCCTTTCTGAGATGGAATATCACTCTGTCACCCAGGCTTTAGTGCAGTGGTGCGATCTCAGCTCACTGCAACCTCTGCCTCCTGGGTTCAAGCAATTCTGTCTCAACCTCCTGAGTAGCTGGGACTACAGGTGCACACCACCACATCTGGCTTATTTATTTATTTATTTTTGATGGAGTCTCACTCTGTCACCCAGGTTGGAGTGCAAGGACATGGTCTCGGCTCACTGCAATCTCCATCTCCCAGGTTCAAGTGATTCTCCTGCCTCAGCCTCCCAAGTAGCTGGGATTATAAGCACCCGCCACATGTCTGGCTAATTTTTGTATTTTCAGTAGAAACGGGGTTTCACCATATTGTTCAGGCCAGTCTCGAACCCCTGACCTCAAGTGATCCGCCCACCTTGGCCTCCCAAAGTGCTGGGATTACAGGCCTGAGGCACTGTGCCTGGCCAACATTGGACTTCTTAAGGAGCTTGGTATCCCAGGAGCATAGGGTACACAGTAGGTAGGAAAGTGAGAATATGAGGCTAGACAGGAAGGTAGGGCCACATCAAAGACAGTCTTGCTCAAGAGATGAAGGAACTGGAATCTTCTCCTCTCCCACTAAAGTTATTTCCAAAGCAGAGGCACATGGTCACGTTTGAGAAGTCTCAGAAAGAAGTAGCCCGAGTAGCTCAACGCTAGCTTGAAATGGATTTGAAATCTGTCATATTTATTCTTAAAAAAAGCAATGGGCGGGGCATCGTGGCTCACGCCTGTAATCCCAGCATTTTGGGAGGCCGAGGAAGGCAGATTACGAGGTCAGGAGTTTGAGATCAGCCTCACCAACATGGTGAAACCGCATCTCTACTAAAAATACAAAAATTAGCTGTGCGTGGTGGCACGCACCTGTAATCCCAGCTACTCAGGAGGCTGAGGCAGGAGAATCGCTTGAACCTGGGAGGTGGAGGTTGCAGTGAGCCAAGATTGTGTCATTGCACTCCAGCCTGGGTGACAGAGCAGGACTTCATCTAAAAAACAAACACACAAACAAGCAAAAACAATGTACATTGAGCTTTCATTTTTTTTTTTCCTCAAAATAGCTGTTTCTTTAATCTAAATTTGTTTTCTATCAAGCTTTCCTAGAAAAAACATACAATCCAGAAAGATTTACCTTCTTTTCCTTAAGTTTGTATACCACTCTCCAACCCTTGTTGTTTCAGTTTGAGAACTACTGCTGATGTGGGGGTTCTTGAAGGGTTATGAGAAGATGTCCCAGCAGGAGAAAGTATGGGAAATTCAAAGCTTAACACGTGTTCCATCAGACTCAGATGAGAACATATAGAGCAGGACAGAGTGAAAATAAAAGCAAAAGCCACAATGCATCAAACTTGAAACTGCTACTCAGGCTCAGGAGGGGAGATGTGACCAAGAGAATGCAGAGGTGACCTACCTGCCTTAAGTGAACTTCAAATCAGATGGGTCTGGTGTACACATGCTGGGTGTAATAGGATGAATAGTACCCCCCCCATCCCCAATTCATGCCACCTGAAACCTCAGAATGTGACTTATTTGGAAACAGGCTCTGTGCAGATGTTATTAGTTAAGATGAGGTCATACTGGATTAGGATAAGTCCTAAATCCAACGACTAGCATCCTTACACAAGCACACAGGTAGGAGACCTCATGAAGATGGGGATAGAGATTGCAGTGAGATAGCTACACGTCAAGGAGCAGCAAGGGTTTCCAGGAGCTACCAGAAGCTACAAAGAGGCCTGGAAGGATTCTCCCCTAGAGCTTTTGGAGGGAGCACGGCCTTGTTGACACGTTGACTACAAACCTCTAATCTGCAAAATTGTGAGATAATAAATTCCTGATATTTTAAGCAGCTCAGTTTGTAGTAATTTGTTACAGCAGCCACAGGAAACTAATATACCAGGCAGAGGCTAGGTTCTAGCTTCTGGGAAAAGATGTTATGGTAAGATGTATATGGTAAGATATAACAAAGACTAACAGAAATGTTGCAATTAGTGGGAATTCTGTTATTCAATAAATACTTACTGAGCGCCTGTATGTGTTGGGCTCTGGGCTAGTAGTGGGGCATTGGGAGTATGCATGGAGAAAAGGTAAGTAAGCCATAACCTGCACTAGTTTAGTGCACAGCCTCGTATTAGTTCGTTCTCACATTGCTACAAAGAATGACTTGAAACTGGGTAATTTATAAAGGAAAGAGGTTTAATTGACTTTACAGTTCCACACAGCTGGGGAGGCCTCAGGAAACTTACAATCATGGCAGAAGGCAAAGGGGAAGCAAGGCATGTCTTCCCATAGTGGCAGGAGAGAGTGAGCAAGTGAGCAAGTAAGTGGGGCAAGTGTCACAGTTTAAAACCATCAGCTGTCATGAGAACTCACTCATGATCATGAGAACAGTATGCGGGTAACTGCCCCCATGATCCAATCACCTCCTACCAGGTCCCTCCCACAACATTAATTGTGGGGATTACAATTCGAGACGAAATTTGGGTGGAGACACAGAGCCAAACCACATCAACTGTGGAGAGTTCCTCAGTGTGTGTTCCCCAGACCACGCTCATCAGAATCCGTGAGTGCTGCTGGAAATGAGGTCCATGAGCCAGCAGCATCAGCCTAAGACAAAGCTGGTTGGGTCCTCTGCTTCTTGGCCCCCATTCTAGACCTACTGAATCTGAATCTCAGGGGTAGGATCCAAGAATCTCTGTTTTTCAGAAGGTCTCTAGCTGGTTCTGATGACTACTAAGGATTGAAAACTTCAAGTCTAGCAGTTTAATATGGTGAGGCAAATTGGCCTGAAGAAAGAACAAATCCTAAGCTGAAGGCACCTAGACCCTTGCAAGAACAGCCCCCTCCCAAACTAGTGCATGTGGTTGGACCAGGGGTTAGAACCTGCTGAGACCATAAATGAGGCCATTTGTGTACATCAGTAAGAGGAAAAAGGGATGAAGACAGAGATTCCTACCTGTCAGAAGCCTGTGCTGTTTGTACCCAACTCTGCTAGTCTTATCTTCCTCCTTCTTCCCCTCCAACTTGCTATTCAATTTCCACAGAGCCTTGCAGCTGAATGTACAAAGGGAGAGCTGCCTGAAAGCTGCAGTAGGTGGTAATGGCGATAGCTAGCACTAGCATCACCAGTGTTGCCATCCTCATGTGCACTGAGCATCTGTCATTTCTCAAGCACCATATGCAGTCATTTTATACACATGATATCGTTTTACTAATCCTCACACCCACAGGATAGAGATGTTATTGTGTTCATTTTACAGATAAGGAGATCAAGATTGATACAGGGATCAATTGCCCAAAGTTCCAAGCCCAATAAATGACATAGCTGTATTATGCACTCCATCTTCCTGCCCATAACTTTCCCTCTATGCTGAAGAATAGACAATGACAGAATGAAGGACATAGTTCCCTCCAATCATAAAACCAAGAAGATCAGAGATTCTTCAATTGTGTTATGCACAGGAATCATCAGAGTCAATGTTAAAGACAGAATCTGGTTTGGGAGGTCAAGGATGGGGCCTGAGATTTCACACTTCTAACAAGCTCTCAGGTGATGCCAATGGGGCTGATCCCTGGACCACACTATGAGTACCAAGGAATTAGATAATTTCATGGCGGACCTCATTTCTCAACTGGGCAGATAAGTAGACTTGTAACTTGGTCAATAACATGGCTGAGGTCATTGGATTCATTACTTGTACAACCAGGCTGATAAAACAGCTGCTATCAGAACTGAGAAAAGCAAAACACATTAAAATGAATCAGAAACTCAGATCTTCTCAGTGATTTAGATGTTTTCAGTTCCTCTCTTCATCATTCTCACCCAGCTATAGTTAGTCAACATCTTCCCCTGAAGACATCCCTCTAGCTAGTCCTTGAGCTGATACTGAACAAGGTGTGTACAAGAGATTCTCACCCCACCAGCAGATGGTTATCAAAATTATAGAATTTTCCTTAGAACAGGGCTGCTGGCTTGTACTTGACCCAAGGACTCTTGTGTTGTGTCCCGGCACCAGAGGCCAGTCACATGAATGTTTGCTTAGGTTTTGTGACTCCATCTCCAACTTGACCCCCTGTTTCCTTGCCACTTGTTTGCCTGCTCTCTGCACCTCCAACACAGACATAGGTTATCCATCAGGAGTCATAATGCTGTCTTGCTCACAGCACGAGTCCCCAGCTGCCCTGGATCTTCTGTTGCCAGGCTACATCTGTTATATTCAACTTCCTACACTGAAGAGATTTTTGCTTCCCCAAGACACTGCTATTGGGACCAACCATTCCCTGACCAACTCCGTAATTAGCTGAGTGCACTGAACTCTAGGTCTACCAATCTGGACTTTTCCCTTCTCACCAGCAACCTACCATTCAGATAATAGTCATCTTTGCAGCAGAGCACCACATGCCAATGTATAAGAAAAGAGGCCTCTTCATCCTACCACAGTGACTTGAATTTTTAAAAATTAGAAAAATCTAAACATTCATTATTTTAATTGACAGAAATAGCCGAAAATCACTTTTAAACACGAAAGTGGCAATGCATGGTAAAATCTCAAGGAAGTTAAATTTTATTCAGATTTAGTTGCCATGATAAGTTTCTGCGCAAACAGAGATTAAGCTTGTTGTTTTCTGATAAGATAAGGACATCTAGAGTCAACACTTCTGGACATGATTGACTACATTCCTTTGGATAAAATATGAATGTTGTTGGTACAAAAAGAGAAAGAGAAAAGGAAAGTCATTTTTAACTGTAGATAACATATCTTCTATTTGATTAATTTATGACTAACAGCAAATACAATAATAGAATGAACAAATATTGAATGGCAAAGTAGAAATCAGAATTTGCCAATCTCAGGCAGCTCTTACATGATGTGTTCACCTTTGAAGTCAGTGGGTTCAAGTGTTACGTGAACTTAGCCTGGTCTCTGTGGTTCAGCCTTGTGACAATGGAGCAGAGTGAATGGATGAAGGGTTAGGCCTGGTATCAGATGACTTGCATTCAAGTCTTACCCCTATAAGCTGCATATTCTTAAGCAAACTATGTAGCTTTTCTTAGTCTTGTTACCTACTCCTAAAAATGACAACAATGACATCCTCAATCTCAGTGGTTATCGTGAGGGCAAAAAGATTTTTTGGAAGAGGGACTCCAGACCATACTGCCCTGAGACTTTACTGAGCCCCATCCAAACGATCTTGTGTTGAAATTAACCCTTCCTTTTTCCCATTGCTCAGGCATAATCTCAGAGAAACCAAAGCGGGGTCCTGGACACGCTGGCAGGTGGCAGTGATCTGAAAGGCTCATGTAGCAGAGGCTCAGACTGTGCAGGGTCTAAAACACAGTCAGTATAAAATCCACCATAATTACCATTTTAACACAGGGAAGTCATAGCTTTACTCTGGGGGCTTAAATGTCAGAAGCCTTTTGCAGCACCCTCAAAAGCAGAGATAAGATAAGAGCAAGCATGGAGAGTGAGAAGAAATATGAGAGACGAGGCAGTACCTTTTTGACCAGGAGAATTGTGCCTGGAATTCTATAAACATGTGCATGTTTATCTTTCCTCGCTTACTTTTTTTTGACTCTCCCTTTATCTTTTAACTCAATTCAAAATGACCTATTTATTCATAAACTTATTCAATCAATATGTGAGTATCCCCTATTATAAGAGACAGTATAATAAAATGGTTAAGAATATGGACTTGGGCCCCAGAATGCCTCAGTTCAAATCCCACCTCTTTTACTTAATAACTGTGCAATCTTAGGCAAATTATTTAACTACCTTAACCTCAATATCGCCATTTATAACACAGTCAAAATAATCAGTACTTAGCTCACTGGGTTGTTATGAGGATTCAGTGAGTGTAGGGCCACATGGTGGCTCACGCCTGTAATCCCAGTGCTTTGGGAGGCCAAGGTGGGATAATTGCTTGAGGTCAGGAGTTTCAGACCAACCTGGGCAACAATGTGAAACACCGTCTCTACAAAAAAAATAAAAATTATCTAGCCTTGGTGGTGCACCTGTTTTTCCAGCTACTCAGAAATAGAGGTGCACCATTTCTCTCCTGGTATTGCTGTTCTGAACCAGGTTCAAATAACTGAGTGACGGGTGCACCTGTATTCCCAGCTATTCTGGAGGCTGAGAAAAGAGGACTGACAGTTCAAATAACTGTCCTTGAGATTGAAGGAAACTCTTCTCTTTCCCCTCTGATTCCATCCCCTGCCCGACACAAGAGATGCCCCCAACCCTTGGGGTTGATAGATACAATTAACTAGGTGTGCAGCATTTCTGTTTCCTAAAACTAGCAACCCTACCCATCCTTCTATTCAGGGATGGGTGCTGGATGTGAGTGGGGAGGCTTCCCATAAGTCATATGCTTTTTCCTCTACCTTGTCCTTGTTTTTCCATGAGCCACTAAACTTCATACCTCAATAACAGATGGAATCCAGGAGAGAAGCCAACTTCCAGAAAAGGCAAGACACTGCTGGGGAAATTACAAAAGTTACAGGTAGCCCTGTGTTGCAATACTTAAAAGCCTATGGGTGGTCATCTAAAGCTAATTTTGGGGACTCAGGCATATTCAAAACTCCAATTTTGGGAAAGTTTTCTCTGCCTGAGTTTGTTTTCTCATCTATAAAATGGAGATAATAATATCATTTGTATGGTAAGACTGCTGCAAAGACTTGCAAAGTAGACGATCACTCAATATTTTTTGAAAGAATGACTCTTTCCTGTGATTCTGGAGTCAGCTGCATCAGAGTTAATAGGTGATATGGTTTGGCTCTGTGTCCCCACCCAAATCTCATCTCCTATGCTAATCTCCATGTGTTGAGGGAGAGAGCTGGTGGTTTGGCTCTGTGTCCCCACCCAAATCTCATCTCTTACGCTAATCCCCATGTGTCAAGGGAGAGAGCTGGTGGGAGGTGATCGTGGGGTTCATGGGGACGGTTTTCCCCATGCTGTTCTGGTGATAACGAGGGCGTTCTCACAAGATCTGAGTGTCCCCTGTGCTATCTGTCTCTCCTGCCACAGATAAGACATACCTTGCTTCCCCCACCATGATTGTAAGATTCCTGAGGCCCCTCTGGCCATGCAAAACTGTGAGTCAATTAAACCTCTTTCCTTCATAAAAAACCCATCTGAGGCAGTATCTTCATAGTAGTGTGAAAACAGACTAATACAATAGAGATATTGCGAGTCTGCTGAGGTGGCTGTAGACTAAGGAAGACTTTCCTTCAGTCATTTTCTTATGTGAAACATTGGCATGAACCCCTGAAAGGAAAGGCAAGACACCCATTGACCACATATCATACACTAGACACTTGATGGCTCCTCATGCTATTTAATCCTTCCTTATAGCTATCCTGCAAGATGGATGATATGACCCCACTTTACAGATGCAAAAACTGAGACTTAGGGAAAGCCAGCTAGATGACTCCCAATCCTGCACATGCCACCCGGGCTCCAGAAGAGTAGCTAGAGGGCCTCCCCTCTGTGCTCAAGCCTAGAAAGGTAATGTGATGCAACCCAGGTGGACCTTCAGGCCCCAAATTTGTGGAAGAACTGATACAAATGGAGAAACAGGAAGATTCCACTGCTAAACCAAAGTCCCAGTCCTCCTCTGCCCACTGGTCACCTGGAGCAATCTGTTTTCCCTACACTGTAACATCATTAAGCTCATTCAAACACCATCTCTGTGTAGTTGCTTCACGGGGTGCCTTAGACCTAAGCACATGTATTATTTTATTCATCAATGTGAGAACATGTCTCCTCATCTCTGAACTGAAGGCAAAGATTCTCCTCTGTGTTGGCCTCATCCGGGGGCCCTGAGAATCCAAGGTAACCACAGTAATCCTGACAGCTGTCACTCAAATACCTCTCACTAGGTGACACACATGATTATGAGCACATAGGATAACCCATAACTCACAAAATCCTCATATCAGCAATGTGATCCTCATATCAGCAATCCTCATATCAGCAATGCAGTAATAACAGCAATAACCTTGTTATTAGCACATTCATTTTGCAGATGAGGAAAGTCAGGCACAGAGAGATTAAGTAACTGGCTCAAGGTGACACAGTGGCAAAGGGGAAGAGTCAGTATTTGAACCCAGGGAGTCTCTGATCACAGGCTTTGTGCTCTGGAGGGGATGGGAGGGCTCCCTGGAAGCTTATGGGGTTATGGGCATTCTAGAGTCAGATCTGACCTCACTCAGCCCGACTCCTTCCCCATGAAGAAGTTTGACTGACAGAGTTTTATCTCGTCATTACCAGTGCAGTCTTGCTAGCTCAGGTCCTTGGAAATACTGCTATTCTATGCTATATCCCAACATTAATACTCAGTTAATGCTCTACTATTGAAAATCATGCTCAATTACTTTCAGCATAAAATTTCAGCTGCTTCCCACTGCATTGGAAGCTTTGAAATAGGCAATTGTCTCTTACCTCCTCTTTCACTTCTGCCCATTCTCCCTTTAGCAAGCTCATGTGCTTGGAACTCACCTTTGTTCTATGATTTGAGCTTTTTCCTGTGTGGAAGAGCCTGTACTCACCACACTCTCTCCTTGAAATGCTCTTCCCTGGCTATTCAAAGGGCAGGCTCCATCTCAACCTCTGGGTCGGGAACCTTCCCTTCCACCTCCCCACTACCTAAAGCTCTCTGCTCCTTGCCCTCTCTTTCCCTCTATCTCATCAACCCACTTACTGTCTGGACCTAAAGCTAGAGCTGCTACCCCAATTCACAAATTATATCCTTAGGGTTTGTAGAAACCCATCTGGATAAAACTTGTATTTCTTTTTAATTGTGGCAAAATACACACAACATAAAAACATTAAATTTACCATCTTATTTTTAAGTGCCCAGTTCAGTAGAGTTAAGCACATTTACATTATTGTGCAACCAATCTCTAGAATGTTTTCCTCTTGCAACACTGAAATTCCATACCCATTGAACAACTTCCCCTTTCCCCTCCCTCCAGTCCCTGGCAGCCACTCTTCTACTTTTTATTTCTATGATTTTGACTACTCTAGGTACCTCATATAAGGGGGGTCATAGAGCATTTGTCCTTTTATGTCTGGCTTATTTCACTCAGCATAATGTCCTCCCGGTTCATCCATGTCGTAGCATGTGCCAGTATTTCCTTTCTTTTTAAGGCTGAGTAACATCCCATTGTGCATATATACCACATTTTCTTTCTCTATTCATTCCATCAGTGGACACTTGGATTGCTTCTACTTTTTGGTGACTGTGAATAATGCTGCTAAGAGCACAGCTGTACATAAACCCCTGCATTTTAAGCTCCTGTATTTACTGTTTGGGCTGTAGATTTCTAGGGCTGAGCTCTACACACTGGACTGTTTCTAGCTCCCTGACATTGTCAGGCTCCTTCTCCTCCCCTTCCCGCCATAATCCACAGCTGTGCCTTCTCCATGCCTCTGGGAGCTATTAATTAGGACAATTTTCTCTTCTTAGTTTTTAGGATATTCATTTTGACTCAACTCATCAGGTATATAAGTAGGGTGGATGACTGGGTCTACAGTGTGGTTTCTGATAACTCGGTGTGGACATTTTTATAAACCTTATACAATCTCTTTAAAACATCCTCTTCCCTTACTAGATGGTACTTCAAATACTCATTGCAATGAACAGACTTCCTTACCACAAGGGACACTTGGTGGGGAACTGAGACCTGTTAACCAAAGGGACATTGTGACCTAATGACACCAAGGAGTCAGTGATGCTCAGTGAATGAGTGCTCAAAAAAAGGCTCTGGGAGGCAGTTAACAGGAGTGGAAGAGGAACAAGAGGCAGCAGAAGAAAGGCCCCAAGAGAAAGGTAGGAGACTGCAGACACCAGTTCTGGACATTGTTGGAGATGGGACTACATCCCCAGGAGGAGAAACATGGAGCTATCTAACTGACCTCACGAGAGGTGGGATCCTAGGAGCCAGCTCTAGGGGTGGGGGCTGTGTGGGAAGCAGATGCTAGACCCAGGTCAAGAGATTCCTCCCTTGACTGCTCAGCTGCTTATGGATGTATGAATGTGGACAAGTTAATATTCCTACATGGCTATTTTCTCTTGAGGAGAACAAATCAGAATAATAATATGTATCTTACAGTGTTTTGTTGATTAAAAATAAATTCACATGAGTGGGCTGAGGAGCATGCCTGTCTCTCTGCATATGTTCCATAAAAATTGTTCATCCTGGGTGGGGTACAGTGGTTCACACCTGTAATCCTAGCACTTTGGGAGGCCGAGGTGGACGGATCATGAGGTCAGGAGATTGAGACCATCCTGGCTAACATGGTGAAACCCAGTCTCTACTAAAAATACAAAAAATTAGCCAGGCGTGGTGGCGGGTGCCTGTAGTCCCAGTTACTCGGGAGGCTGAGGCAGGAGAATGGCGTGAACTCGGGAGGTGGAGCTTGCAGTGAGCTGAGATCACGCCACTGCACTCCAGCCTGGGCGACAGAGCAAGACCCCATCTCAAAAAAATATAAATAAATAAAAATAAAAATTGTTCAACCTGGCTGGGTGCGGTGACTCACAACTGTAATCTCAACACTTTGGGAGCCCAAAGCAGACAGATCATGAGGTCAGATTGAGACCACCCTGGCCAACATGGTAAAACCCTGTCTCTACTAAAAATACAAAAATTATCTGGGCATGGTGGTGCGCACCTGTAGTCCTAGCTACTTGGGAGGCTGAGGCAGGAGAATCGCTCGAACCCAGGAGGTGGAGGTCGCAGTGAGCCAAGATCGTGCCACTGCACTCCAGCTTGGTGACAGAGTGACACTCTGTCTAAGAAAGAAAAGAAAAGAAAAATTGTTCATCCTCTCTTGTTCTTTCTTGCAAACCTCACATCGAACATAATGCTATGCCCAGAATTATGCCTTGATAAACATTTGGGGTGGAAGAAAGGAAAGAGATGATGTTTCCTCCCCATCAGCTGCCTTCTCAGGGAATTTGGATCTCCAATTTGGGAGATTTACAGAACACCTCATCAGGACTGGAGATGCCCAGAATGAGCCTGCACTCCCCAGTTGAGTGTTTCCAGAATAAATGGAAGATGGGTGGTGGTGCACATGGGTGAGTCAATGTCTATCATTTGAATTAAAAAGGACAAGTAAACACACAGTTCATAGTATAAATAAAACCAGAGACATTCCCTCATCAGCAACCTTCATATTCTGAAAGCCCACAAAGCACCTGAAAGACATTCACAGACCAGTTGTCATGAGACCTCTCTGCACCAAGAACCTTTCTTTCCCCACTGTCTTGTTACTAGATTGAAATCAAGCATCATGCTTGAAACTCAGCTAGGAGCACCCCCACCAGGACACACAGGGGTCTGGAGTTAGATTGTAAACACAGGGCCTCTTACGCTGGCTGGGATTTTCCCAGGCACGTTGGTGGGGCTTTCTACTGAAATGTCACACAACCCAGCTGTGTACCCTGAAAGAGGTTTTGGAATGACAGTCTGGAGAATGGGTGGAGTCTGCCCTCGAGAAGGGTCAGAAATCCCTGAATTCCTAAGGAGTCAACTACTTAAAGGAACCCAACTGTTCTACAAAACCACAGAGAAATGTCAAGGTCACTGGACCAGATCTACTTCCCTTAAAAAACATAAGGCTTGGCTTGACAATATTGAAGAAATCAAATGGGAAATGTTTATTTTCTGCCCATGTCTACCATGACCTTATTTGCTTTGAAAGAAAAAACAAAAGATAATTTGGTCTAGATAATTAATTATTATCATCGTTATTGTCAACATTGTCATCTTCATCCTTACAAGGAATTAAAATATAGCGATATATCTAGGCTGAATCTTAATAATTGAGGAAGAAGCAACTAGATCGAGAAGGCAGACAAGGACTTAGGGGGTGTGGGAGCTGAAAACATCCCAGGCAGAGAGTGCAGAGTGAGCTAAGGCATGCTGCTCCACCATAATCTCTTTTTGGTTACTTAATTTTCCCCACTTTTCATCTGTTATTTTGTGTTTGTCCATGTCTTTCAACCTGTTCAATCCACTTTCTTTAATCTGTTTCTGTGTTGACACTTAACTCTGGACTCCAAACTATTTCTGGTTAGCAATTGCTATCCTTGCAATATGTCACAAATTCATTCTTTCATTCAATCATTCTTTCAATAAGACCATATGATACGGTTTGGCTCTGTGTCCCAACCCAAATCTCATCTCAAATTTTAATCCTCACTTGTAGAGGGAGGAACCTGTAATCCCCACATGTCAAGGGAGGGAGGTGATTGGATCGTGGTGGGGGTTTCCCTCATGCTGTTCTCGTGATAGTGAGTGACTTCTCACGAGATCTGGGGCTCTCCCCACTTTGCTTTACCCTTCTCTTTCCTGATGAAAATAAAACAGGGCTCTTCCCCACTTCACTTTACCCTTCTCTCTCCTGATGTGCTGTGAAGAAGGTGACTGCTTCCCCTTCTGCCATGATTGTAAGTTCCCTGAGGTCTCCCCAGTTACACAGAACTGTGAGCCAATTAAACCTCTTTCCTTCATAAATTATGCAGTTTTGTATAGTATCTTTATAGCAATGTGAAAATGGGCTAATACACCATAGTATCTGCTTACCTGTGAGGTAAGTTGTCTGTTACCTGTGAGGCACTATGATAGGTACTGAAGGCACACAGAAGCATGAGACCTGCTCCTTGTCATTATGGAAACTACAATCTAGTAGTAGAGGAAGCAGACATGGATCATCAATTGTGACTTATATTAGCAACTCATTCATTTATTTGTTCACTCATTAATTCATATATTCAACAAATATGCATGGAGTTCCTGCTATGTGACAGGAATTGTGCTATACCCTGGTGATGAAAGTTTATTTTCTGTTCATGCCTATCTTCTCCTCATTTGCCTTTGAAAGAAAAATAAAAGATAATATGGTCTAGATAATTATTGTTATCATTAATGTCAACATCATTGAATGAGAGTTTATGAATGAGCAAAAGGGACACCGTCCCTACCCTCATGGAGTTTGTAGTCTCCATTTGGAGAAGCTAATGAGACCCCTGGTGTCTTAGAAGGCTCCAAGAGGAGGGGTCCTGGGAAAACTGGGGGTTGTGAAAGAAGATTTTCCTTCTCTGTTTATTGCCTGCCTTCTGTAAGCACAAACTGTCAATTTCTTGAAGATACTTTGGTTACCCATGGCAACGTCTGAAGCAAGCAATAAAGAGCTGAGGAAAGCACACGTTCACACCCTCATATTGACTTTTCCACGTGGCCCTCTGAGTGTGGTGATTGGGAACATAAAACGAGCTGCTGGTTAATTAGGAATGTGGTAGGACCTCATCACTGGAGTGAGTGTGTTGACTTTGGAAGGGATCTTTAAAACTTTTAAAAATTTTTTCCTAAAATTTGCAAAATGTGTTATTTGAATAGACTAAGTTTTTTATAATTTTAGCAGGGAAAAATACTTGTATTTTTAAAGTTTAATAAAACATTTCAAGTACTTACATGATCTCGGCTCAGTCATCTCTCCAATCTTATCCTTTCCCACTACTCATTTTGCTTTCATTTTATCGAATAGTCTTCCCATCCCCTAATAGTCTGTTTTCTCTTTTCCCTGGGACATTGCATATGTTTTCTTTTTCTTCTGCCTGTGACTTCCCTTCTTCCTCTCTCTCTCTCCTTTCAAAATGTCTTCTTATCCTGACTTTTAACACCATTTCTACTTCAGATAACACTAATTTACTTATTTCCTTGACTATAAAACCTACAATGCGATGATGCCTTTACTATGCTTTTCATAGTCTATGACCTCCCCTTATCACTAACAAATACATGTTGTTTTTTTTTTTTTTTTTTTTTTTTTGAGAGGGAGTCTCGCGCTGTCGCCCGAGCTGGAGTGTAGTGGCCGGATCTCAGCTCACTGCAAGCTCCGCCTCCCGGGTTTACGCCATTCTCCTGCCTCAGCCTCCGGAGTAGCTGGGACTACAGGCGCCCGCCACCTCGCCCGGCTATTTTTTTGTATTTTTTAGTAGAGACGGGGTTTCACTGAGTTAGCCAGGATGGTCTCGATCTCCTGACCTCGTGATCCGCCCGTCTCGGCCTCCCAAAGTGCTGGGATTACAGGCTTGAGCCACCGCGCCCGGCCTACAAATACATGTTTTCATACTTTATTCAAACATCTTCTTTTCCACACTAGGGTGGGAACACCATGACAACAGGGTTGTGGCTACTATGTTCAGAAGTTTATTCCTGAGCCCAGTCCAGTAATTACAAAATAAATATTAGTTGAATAAATGAATAAATCAGAATCATTAGTAAATATAATTTATAGTGAGAAAAATCACATCAGTCAGTTATTGCAATGTAACAAACCAGCCCAGAGCCCAGTGGCATGAAATGGGAGGCAACTCTCATTCTCACACTCAAATCTCTGCAGGTGGTTGTGATGTCTTTGCTTCAACTTGCGAGTCATGGGTTAGTTGGAACAGCCCTGCTCTACATGTCTCTCATTCATCTGGGGTCAGCATAAAACTGCCTTTGCAGAATTATGACAGTAAGTGCAATCTGACATAGTTGACTCCAACTTCCTTCTGATCTCTTAGCTGTCCTTTGTCATTCCTGGGTGTAGGCTAAGCTAACTTTGAGAAGAATTTAGTTTTCAGTTTAACTTAAAACAAGGGTAATGGCCAGGCATGAGGGCTCACGCCTGTAATCCCAGCACTTTGGGAGGCCGAGGCGGGCAGATCACGAGGTCAGGAGTTCAGGACCAGCCTGGCTAATATGGTGAAACCCCATCTCTGCTAAAAATACAAAATTTAGCCAGGCGTGGTGGTGCATGCCTGTAATCCCAGATACTTGGGAGGCTGAGGCAGGAGAATCGCTTGAACCCAGGAGGCAGAGGTTGCAGTGAGCCAAGACTGCGCCACTTCACTCCAGCCTGGCAACAGAGCGAGACTCCGTCTCAAAAAAAAAAAAAAAAAAAAAAAGAAAAGAAAAGAAAAGAAAAAACAAACAAACAAGGATGATAATAGTCTCTCCCTAAAACTAACCCGCTCTTTGCTCAGGGATGAAAACTACTTTTGTAAGCCTGATAAATACGATAAAAAAATAGGATTATGGGAGGAGCACGGACTCTACTATGCGATAGGCATAGTTTCTGTAATCCCTTACTGCTTAGGAGTCATGTGGCCAGAGGTCAAAAGATTTGTGACTTCTCCAATTGCTCCCATAGACAACATCATTATTATAGAAACTAAAATTGGTGTTTTGAAATATGTTTAAGACTGAGTCCACCGGGACTCATGATTCATAACTCAACTGAACCTGTGGCCCCACCTAGAGGCAGACTTAGCACCTGAGGACTGCTTTCCATACCCCTATGATTTCATCTCCAACCAATTAGCAGCACCTATTCCCTAATCTAATTGTCCATAAAAGCCATAGCCTCTGAGCCTTGGGGAGGTCGACCTGAGTGATAACTCCAGTTCTCCCACATGGGCCAGGCTCACATCAATTAAACTCTTTCTCTACTGCAATGCCACAGTTTCAGTGAATTAATTTTGTCTGTGCAGCAAGCAGGAATAACCCATTGGGCATAGCAAGCAGGTCACCTGGGGAAGATTTTTCTCATGGTAGTAACAGAAGTACAAGAGGTGGAGTTCAACCACACAAGGGGATCTCAAGCCTTTGCCTGTTTCATGTGTATTAACATTCCGTTATCAAAACAAGTCATACGGCTAACCCCACACTCATGAATGGGAAATATACTCTGCCTACAGGAAATGGTTGAGAGGACTGAATACTGTTTAACAATAATCCAAGACACCATAACCATTAAAGATACAAGGATCAATCTGTAATCTAGCCAATATTTATTTCATGAAGTTGTTTTTCACATAGGCAATTATTAAATAGATTTTACTCATACTGCACTATGCTAGATTGCTTGCAAAACCCACAATTAGAAAATGAGTCGTGGAATCTGCCACCAGCAGCATGCAAGTAAGATAAAACATCTATACAGATTATTATTCTACAAGAAATTATGTTATATACTTACCAAAGACTACATATCATAGAGGAGACAGCAAAGATTTTAGAGTCAGGCAGACCAGGGTTTGCTAACCATCTAATTGTGGGTAGTTGTTTAAATCCTGAGTCTCTTCTACCTCCCCTGTAAAATCGGTGTGATAACAATACCTACATCTCATAGGCTGACATCAAGATAAAATGGTTCAAGATAAAATGTGCTATGCCTGGCACAGAATAAGCCCTCCATACACACTGGTTCTCTCTCTTTGCATCCTTTTGCCCTATTATGCCCTTGTCAAGATCAAATTACAGAGCATGTAATCCCATCATTTGCTAAAAACTGTGGATGTCATTAGCTGCTTGGTTTTATCTCTATTTGGGGGCCACCTTGATGTATGGTTCATTAACATGAAATCTTCAAGGAATGAGGTACGAGTCTGACCTCATTTTTTATTTTAAATTTTACTTTAAGTTCTGGGATACATGAGCAGAACATGCAGGTTTGTTACATAGGTATACATGTGCCATGATGGTTTGCTGCACCTATCAACCTGTCATCTAGGTTTTAAGCCCCACGTTCATTAGGTATTTGTCCTAATGCTCTCCCTCCTCTTGCCCCCGACTCCCTGACAGGCCCCGGTTGTGTGATGCTCCCCTCCCTGTGTCCATGTGTTCTCATTGTTCAACTCCCACTTAGGAGTGGGAACATGTGGTGTTTGGTTTTCTGTTCCTGTTTTAGTTTGTTGAGAATGATGGCTTCCAGTTTCATTCATGTCCCTGCAAAGAACATGAACTCATTCTTTTATATGGCTCCATAGTATTACATGTTATATATGTGCCATATTTTATTTATCCATTCTATCATTGATGGGGATTTGGGTTGGTTCCAAGTCTTTGCTATTGTAAATAGTGCTCCAATAAATATTTGTATACATGTGTCTTTATAGGAGAATGATTTATATTCCTTTGAGTATATAGCCAGCAATGGGATTACTGGGTCAAATGGTATTTCTGATTCTAGATCCTTGAGGAATTGCCATACTGTCTTCCACAATAGTTGGAATAATTTACACTCCCATCAACAGTGTAAAAGCATTTCTATTTCTCCACAGCCTTGCCAGCATCAGTTGTTTCCTAATTTTTTAATAATTGCCCTTCTAACTGGTGTGAGATGGTATCTCATTGTGGTTTTGATTTGCATTTCTCTAATGATCAGTGATGATGAGCTTGTTTGTATATGTTTTTTGGCCACATAAATGTCTTCTTTTCAGAAGTGTCTGTTCATATCCTTTCCCCACTTTTTCATGGGGTTGTTTTTTTCTTGTGCATTTAAGTTCCTTGTAGATTCTGGATAGTAGACCTTGTCAGATGGGTAGGTTGCAAAAATTTTCTCCCATTCTGTAGGTTGTCTAGTTCACTCTGATGATAGTTTCTTTTGCTATGCAGAAGCTCTTTAGTTTAATTATATCCTATTTGTCAATTTTGGCTTTTGTCGCAATTGCTTTTGGTATTTTAGTCATAAAGTCTTTGCCCTGGCCTATGTCCTGAATGATATTGCCTAGGTTTTCTTCTAGGGTTTTTATGGTTTTAGATTTTACATTTCAGTCTTTAGTCCATCTTGAGTTGATTTTTGTATAAGATGTAAGGAAGGGGTCCAGTTTCTGTTTTCTGCATATGGCTAACTAGTTTTCCCAGCACCATTTATTAAATAGGTAATCTTTTCCCCATTGCTTGTTTTTGTCAGGTTTGTTGAAGATCAGATGGCTGTGGATGTGTGGTGTTATTTCTGAGGCCCCTGTTCTGTTCCATTGGTCTTTATATCTGTTTTGGTATCAGTACCATGCTGTTTTGGTTACTGTAACCTTGCAGTATAGTTTGAAGTCAGGAAGCATGATGCCTCCAGCTTTGTTCTTTTTTCTTAGGATTATCTTGGTTATATGGGCTCTTTTTGGTTCTGTATGAAATTTAAAGTATTTTTTCCTAATCTGTGAAGAAAGTCAATGGTAACTTGTGGGAAATAGCATTGAATCTATAAATCACTTTGGGCAATATGGCCATTTTTCACAATATTGATTCATCCTATCTATGAGGATGGAATTTTTTTTTTCATTTGTTTGTGTTCTCTCTTATTTCCTTGAGCAGTGGTTTGTAGTTCTCCTTGAAGAGGTCCTTCATGTCATTCGTAAATTGTATTCCTAGGTGTTTTATTCTCTTTGCAGCAATTGTAAATGGGAGACCTCATTTTTTAGAGCCTATCATCTTATGCATCTTGTTCAGATTGCTTTTCCCCTAAGCACATCATCTTGCCTTTAACAACTCCAAAGATCTTCTAAAACATCTCTGCTTATTTATGGCTTTGTGTACTCACCCTGCTTTCTATCCATGGGTGGCCCTACTCACCACACTCACCTCTGTGTATGTAATACTCTAATCTGTATCCAAATCAGAGGTCCGTATCTACATGTCAAATTGCGTATTGGATTTTTCTAAATGAGGATCGGGCTGGTATCTCAAATACGATGTATTAAACACTAAGTGTAGAGTCCATTCACTGCATCTGCACTTCTCCAGTGTTCTTTATCTCCGTGAACAGCTTCACCATTCATCTAGCCACAAAACTTAAAATCTCACGGCTGCCTTTGATTTATCCTCTTCCCTCATGATCATAATCCATTCAATATGTAGTCTAGTCAAGAAGACTTTGTCTATGGAGCAACATAAAACCCCAACATCAACCAGCTCAAACAGAAAGAATATAGCAATTAGTTTAGGGGAGAGCAGTCACCAACTATTGGGTTTCAGAACCACTTTACCCCAATTTTCCTGGCTTCTCCAGCTCTACTTTCCCTGTGTGAGCTTCACTGCCACAGTGACCACAAACTGGCCATAGCAACTCCAGGCATCATTGTCTGTAAAATAACACCCAGAACTTCCATCAGCAGAATTGTCTCTCTTAGGAATGAGGAACCCCTACATAGACATTGCCTGATGTTTCACTGGCTCAAAGGTCCATTCCTAAACCAGCAAAGAGGATAGATGTACCACGTGTGGACCACAACACCAGTTACTCTTAATCCCATTTCTCGACAATAAAATCTAATGAGCATCACATATTTTACCTCCTCAACACCTTGAACCTCTTCCTGCCCGTGTTACGACTTCAGTTAAAACATTCAGCACTTCTCACCGGAACCATAAATTTCTGCCTTGCTGTTTTTCATATCTTCTACAACTCCCCACTGCAATCCTTTTTTGTACATTCAACAAATATAACTTTCTAATAGAGTTCACATTATGTCACTTCTTAGAACACTTTCATATTTTCTCATAGGATAGAGTTCATACTATACAGTTGGATATTTGAGTCCTTCAAAACTTGACACGATGCCTTTTTTATTACTAGTTTCTGCTAATCTTAACAGTTTATGTTGTGTCTATATGATTTCATAGTAGCAAGGCATTATGTATTATGCTACTTTTTTCCTTTTTGAGACAGAATCTTATTCTGTCACCCAGGTTGGGGTTCAGTGATGCGATCTCAGCTCACTGCAACCTCTGCCCTCAACTCAAGCGATCCTCCCACCTCAGCCTCCTTGAGTAGCTGGGAACACAGGCATGTGCCACCACATCCAGCAAATTTTTTGGTAGAGACAGCATTTTGCTATGTTGCTGAGGCAGGTCTCAAACTTCCAAGATGTGGCGATCCACCCACCTTGGCATCTCAAAGTCCTGGGAATACAGGCATGAGCCACCATGCCTGGCCATAGGTTTTTTGTTTGTTTGTTTTGTTTTGAGACAAGGTCTAGCTCTGTTGCCCAGGCTGGAATTCAGTGGTGTGATCATAGCTCACTGCAGCCTCAACCTCCCAGGCTCAAGCGGTCCTCCTTCCTCAGCCTCCCAAGTAGCTAGGACTACTAGGTGTACACCACCATGTCTGGCTAAATTTTTTATTTTCATTTTTTTTGTAGAGATGGGATCTTGCCACTTTTCCCAGGTTGGTTTCGAACTTCTGGCATCAAGTAATCCTCTGCCTCAGCCTCCCAAAGTGCTGGGGTTACAGGCATGAGCCATCGCACCCAGCTTATATTAAATTTTTTCTATGCAATATCTCATTTACTCTGGACAGTTCTCTGTGAGGTAGATACTATTGACATTGACACTTTACAGAAAAGGAAGTTTAGATTAAGGCAGGTCAAGTAATTTTCCCAAAGTCACCTAGAGACTTGTACAGCTGAAGTTTAGAACCAGGGCTGTCTGACTCCAAAGCCTGTGTTCCTAACCATTAAAGCACATCACCTTCCTCTTGCCTCCACCTAAACCCTACATACAAGTCATCCCACACTTTTTAAGTGTTTTTTCAGGAAGCCTGGTAAGGTTTTGTCTTCCTGGGTTTAATAAAGTTGCTATCACTGCCCAGAATGTTCACCTCTATACCTCTGCCTTCAGTTCTACTTTTATACCTTCTCTGACACCACCAACTCCAGTCAAAATTATTTCTCTTTTCCCCGTGATTCTTTGATTTGATTGTCACACAAATCCATCTCTTGCGCCAGAGTCTCAACTCTTTCATGATAGAGACCAGTTCTTTCTTTGCTCAATTTTTCACAGCATTTTAGCCCTGTGGTTTACATTCAACCAAAATATCCAAATATTTTTTGAGAATATACTCTGGGCAAAACAGTGCTAGTTACTATGTGATAAGGATATCGAGGCACAGTTGCTATCCTCAAGAGGTATGCATTCTAGTGTGAGAGGTAGACATACAAACAAATGATTTCAAGGATAGAGAAATGTACAGGGTCCTAGTTACTATATAAGCATATCTTTGATTTAATTGCATGAATGCATTCTGCAGACTTATAACATTGCCCATGCATCAATCCCTCACTGATAAGCTAAGAGCTTTGCATGCGTGTTTTCATAGGCATTAGGGGTGTCATTCGTGTTGTTCCTCCACTCCTGATGTTTCTTCCACATGGAAGAAGCCTATTAGAAAAATGTTTGTTTTTTTCTCTATCCCCATAGCCAGTTCCCCCCAGGGACAAAGTGTGATTTGACATGATTGAAAGGAGAAGTCAGGCACATTTAGGCTGGCCTCATCCTCACCTCCTGTGAAGAAGCGTGCCTGCAGAGAATGTGCGTTCTCTTTTGCTCTCAGCTATATAGGGGAGCTCAGCCTCACGTCACACTGACAATATCACACATCAATTGTGTATCATGATTCTACCCACTCTCTGACCCAGTGCCTTTTGTGATGTTGCGGGAGCCTTCTTAGACTGAAAGCAAGGAAGCTCAGAAGTGTGGAAAATTACAACCAATCCAAGGTGGGATCCAGGGTTCAATGTTCCAGCCTCCCCTGCATCACTGAATAAGTCTAGTGGTGAGGGTATAACAATGTGTCCTTTTGATTATTTTGCTGAAACATGACAACACACACTTACATTGGTTTTCCCTTTTTTCTCTTTTGTACTCTCCCTGCTTCCTCACTCCTTCTTTCTGGAACACCTCTCAAGTAAACTACCTATAACCAAGTTCCTATCTCAGGCTCTGCTTTCAAGAGAGCTCAAATTAAGACAGATAACACAAGGACATGGTTTATAATCCACCTCTCAGCTCTGTAGTCTCAGTATTGGTTCCATTCCAAGAGGCCTTTCCCCAAGAGCACCTGAGAAATGGTGTGAGTCACTATGATTGGTCCTTGCCCATGTGGAACTGGATCTTGTGGCCAGAGAGTTGGAACACACCAGTTAGCTGAGCTGAGTCCCACGGTCAGCCCAGAGCTGGAAGCTGTAATTGGCCTCACCAGTGTCACATGGGCAGACAGTTGGAGTATGTTTCCGTGGAAAATCAGTTAGATTACTAAAAGGAGAGAGAATAAATGTTAGGTAGGTCAAACAACATACGCTCATTAAGAAAACCACCAAAGAGTCTTTCCATCTGTAGATAGCACGGGTGACTCTCACAGTCTTTCCATCTGTAGATAGCACGGGTGACTCTCACAGCAGAGGTGAGAAAGGAACATCTTTACCGGGGGAGTGATATCATTGTCTGTTAGGATTGGAAGTGATTTGGGAAATGATTTCACCAAAACTTAAATTATTGTAGAAGTCCAGAGAGAGACTAAGCCCATTAGCTTGAGGTGGTCCAGACAACAGTTGGTAGTTCTGGATTAGAAACCCAAGACTCCAACCTTCCAGCGCAGAATCAAGGTCCTTCTGTTTGCCCATTCCTCCCTCACAGTGGCTGTTTCCTCAGAGAGCTCAGCAGCTCTGAATTGCAAAGACTATAGAATCATGCTTTAAAAACATCACATTATTATAAAAATGATAGACTTGGCTAGAAGACAGGTCTCTTTCTGAATTTACTAATTCAACCTATTAAGCCTAATCTGTGTCTGCAAAGAAAAATGTTGACTCTTGATTTACTTCGCTTACAAGACTATATTTCTTGCTACACGCATAGTGCCTGGGACAGTCCCTGACTCAGCTCTCAGCTGCCCTGCTTTCATGATGATTTAGCAAACAGCAGAGAACAGAGTCTTGAAGGGAGGGAGAAAACCATTTGGCTGAAAGCCTTCCCAGCAGAGGAGGGTTTTTCTTTAGTTTGGAAGCACAGGCCAGACATAGATTGGCTAGGAAGGAGGTGCAACATGGGGTTGGAGAGACAGAGATAAGAGTGTTTGGGGAAGGAGCGTCTTGTTTTGAAGTGAGAACAAAGGAATTGAATTTGAATGAATAAATAAATCGCTGATGATTAGGGTAAAGACTATAATATAAATTTCAACATTCTTGACAGCATAAAGTGTTGCCTACAGAATGAAGCTGTGAAGGTGGAGGGGAGGGGAAATGGAGGAAAGAGAAGTTAAATTTAATAGACACTATCAAAGAGTAGAAAAAGAGTTTAAGCTTATTATTAGACTTACAAAGAGAACCGACAAAACTTAAAGCATAACAATAGTACTATCAAATGCTGGGAAGAAGATGGAGTGAGAAGGAAGAAAAACAATAAATCAAAAAATACAGTTTCAAGGGCAGTACATAGAGTCATGGAGGCCAACAATAGCATAAATAAAGGCAGAAATAAATGGAAAAAAGACTGTTTGTGAGCAGTGGCATTAAGAGTGAGGAGAGGGAAGTATTCACTTCCATCATGAGCTTTTCTGTTTGAACCATTACAATGTGCAGGCATTGCTTTGAAATCCGAAAAAGAAATCCCACAATTCAGCAGTTGCCCCATTAACATGAACTGTGTTTCTATTCTGTACTCAGCACTGCCCTTAGGTTGGGAATTAGAAGATGAATAAAAGAACAAAGCATTAGGTGTTAGAATGGAAGAGCCTTTCTGGTTGGGAGAAGTGCAAGAAGGACATTGGAAAGAATTCCCAGAAAAGTAAAACAGAAGATGGATATTGAAAACTGAAGAAGAGTCCATCAAATGATTCAGCAAGGGTGCTAGAGGCAGATCCTGAAATACCTAAAATAACAGAGGCATGGAAGGCAGTGAAATCTTCTAGCAAATGCAGATTGTGCAATTTTGCTTGTGCATTTGGTGCTAAATTATAAGACTGCAGGGACAAATCAGCCCAAATAAGAAAGGGTTTATTTACCACATTAGGAGGTCTGAATTGTCTTCTGCACACCAAGGATCACAAACTCAAATACATAGCTCAGTCAGTCAGATTCTCAAAAATAAGAGAAGAGGAGGGGGAAAGATGATGGTAAATGAAAGAGCACATGCTGGAGCTGGGCAGAAGGTGCCCGTGGTGCAGCAGATTCTTACCATCCACATGTTTAAACCCAGGATCAGAGATTTTCTAGTTTTGAAAATAAAACTAGGAATCAAGATTTTTATGTAAAACTTCTTAATTATAAAATGTTGGCAACTTTATTAGTTAAGCTATGCTATGCTGTGTTGTGATAACAAAAAAACAAAACAAAACAAAAAACAATGCTCAATGGTATAAGATAAAAGGGATTTATTTTTCACTCACACAAAGCCCAAATGGGTAGAACGGCTCTCTTCCATGTGGTACCTATGTCAGCGGGTACCTATGTCAGAAGACCAGGGTCTTCAAGGTCATTGAAACAAGGGTGGAGAAGTGCATTGCCTCTTAACAGTATTGACCCAGGCAACTACTGGCTGAAATGAGTTACTTGCCCTCAATCTAACTTTAAAGGAGACTAGGAAGTATCATGACACACACGGGTATTTAAGAAGCACTCAACTATATCTGTCATGCCAACTAATACAAACATTTTGTTTTTAAATACCATATGATCCTATTAATAATGATTGGATTTGGCAGAAGGGTGGGCGGTGTAAGATCTCTGCCATAGTCAAAGATTGGGGATTCTTTAGAAATATCACATTTTCCTTTTACAAAAAAGTAATTCCAGAAGCCATATGGAAGATTGACCAGAGGGGCAATGCTAGAGGCTGGATGGTTATTGAAATTGCCTGGAGAAGCACTATTGAGGAGCTGAAATGGGAAAGGAACAGTCGGAATAGAAGAGAAGAAGTGCTCGTAAGTGATATTAACTCTCTTGGTTTACATCCTTGGTTTGTAAGAGGAGGATGTCCACAAAGTTTTGTGAATTGCCCAAGATTGCTAAGTTAATAAGCAGCTGTTCAGAACCTTAGTCCAGCACACTTTTTATCCCATTGGTAGAATAGTGGGAAAAGAAACTAATGGAAATAAAAAATCTTTGACTTTGAGAATTAGACTTTGGGGAGCTTATCTAATGCAAACACTCAATGCCATCAGATTTTGTTCATAACTGATTTTAAATGTGAACCTCCTCAAAGATATTACTTTCTTCTTAACTTATAAGACCTGCCAATAGGTAAACATCAAACAGATAATGTATTCATTTTTCAACCTTGATTTAGACTCTTTTTCTATTACCTTCTGGGAAATCCTCAGCTTAAGAAAGAAATATTTTTATCTTTCTCACCTCTAAACGTGTCCTAGTGCTGGAACAGTTAGCATTCTAATCAGCATGGCTCCCAACCATCTGTGATGAGATTTCTTTGGGAGGATTCAACTCAGTCTCTAATGCTCAGAAGTAGTTAATCCACTTGAGCTTAAAGCAGAAAGAAAATAGAGAAAGGAAAATTGCTGGGAGGGAGGGAATAGTAGTAAGGAATGTGGGGGGTAGGGGAGGATGAATTAAATGAAACAGTGTGGTTTTTTGCTCTAAACCTTTAGAAAATGAGAACATAATGCATCCGTATAAGAGCACATAAAAAATTAATGTTAAGCAAAAAGTTTTCATATTAATTACAAGGAAGCTTTATAGATGGCACCTGGCTGGTCATTTTACATTATATTTCAGTTAATCTGTCCTATTTCCCCATGTGATGGTTAATGTTATGCCTATTTTATAAATGAGAAAAGTAAGATGCAAAAATGTACCAGATCACAAGCTATCAGAGAATCCCTGTTATTTAAACTCAAAGTCTGAATGTTTTCTTTTCAATGACCTTAGTAATAGTCTTATATTAGAATTCAACAAATATTTACCAAGTATTTACCAAATTATGATGTAACTCATCTTATTTCATTCTTAAAATAATCCTATGTGGTCAGTATTATTATTCCAAATTTTTAGAACAAAGGGAATTGGGGTGCAAAACAAAAAAGTGCCTGAGGCTTTATTCTAGGTGTCAGTAGAGATACAAGGAAGAAATTCAAGTTCCTCAAGAACTAGGTCTCTTCAAATTGGCCTTTTTTCTGCTCTCTTTGGAAAAACTTTCTCATCTGACATCTTTCCCGATATTTTAGTCTTTTATGATCTTTCTCCCTTTGTCTAGAGGACCTACTGAAAGAGACATTTAGGAAGAAAATCATTTAATTATTACAACCATTTGGGAACATATATGTTAGCAGTATTTATTCTTCCAATAATAACATAGGGCATATGTTAACAGACTAGCCAGTACATGTTATCCTGAAGGGCCATTACTTTGGTGAAAAGATAAAAAGATCTAGGTGTGAAGTTGGTCTCTGAGGCATCTTTGTTATGAGAGTTTGAGCAAGTATCTGAAACTTTACGATTCTGATATAAAAAATGCCATTATTGGAACATAGTCCAAATGAGTTATACATCTGGATCATATGTTCAAGAGGTCCAGCACACAATAAAAAATACACATTAGAAATGCAAGGAAGTTGGGAGGCCGAGACGGGCGGATCACGAGGTCAGGAGATCGAGACCATCCTGGCTAATATGGTGAAACCCCGTCTCTACTAAAAATACAAAAAACTAGCCGGGCGAGGTGGTGGGCGCCTGTAGTCCCAGCTACTTGGGAGGCTGAGGCAGGAGAATGGCGTAAACCCGGGAGGCGGAGCTTGCAGTGAGCTGAGATCCGGCCACTGCACTCCAGCCTGGGCGACAGAGCGAGACTCCGTCTCAAAAAAAAAAAAAAAAAAAAAAAAAAAAAAAAAAGAAATGCAAGGAAGAAGGAAAATGTGACCTATGTCAAGACATAAAGTTGTCAATAGAAACAGTCACAGAGGTGATTCAGATGATGGAATGGGTAGACAAGAACTTTGTTGAAATTATGTTCTAGAAAAGGATGGACATATGAGCAAATAGATGGGGGATCTCAGCAGAGAAATGAAAACTATGGAAAAGAACCAAATGGAAGATCTAGAACTGAAAAGTACATTATCAAAAGTAAAAAATTCACTGGATGATTATACTGAAGTTTTCTATTTATTGTACCAAATACTGATAAGAGGGTAGTAAAACCTCAATTATAATTGTGAATATACATTTTTAACTTAATTTTATTGTATTTTGCTTTATAAAGTTTGAAACTCTGTTATTAGATGCACAACTGTGATGGTTAATTTTATATGTCAACTAGACTGGGCCATAGGGTGCACAGATACTTGGTAAAACAATTTTCTGGCTACATCTGTGAGGGGATGTTTTAGATGAGGTCAACATTTGAATTGCTGGACTGAATACAGCTGATTGCCTTCTGTAATATGGGTAGGCCTTATCCAATTAGTTGAAGGCCTCAATAGATTAAAGAGGCTGACCCTCCTGAGAGTAACAGGGAACCCTCCTGCTTTATTGTCATGAATTGAGACATAAGTTATTTTCCCATCTTCAGACTACAACTGAAACATCAGCACTTCCTGTGTCTTCCAGCCCTCAGACTGGAACTATACCATTGGCTCTCCTGGGTCTCCAGCTTGCAAACTGCAGATCTTGGGACTCCTTGGCTTTTAAAACTACATGAGCTAATTCCTTTCATTCTTTTTTATGGCTTCATAATATTCCATGGTGTATATGTACCGCATTTTCTTTATCCAATCTGTCAGTGATGGGCATTTAGGCAGATTCCATGCCTTTGCTATTGTGAATAGTGCTGCAATGAACATAAGGGTGCATATGTCTTTGTGGTAGAATGATTTATATTCCTTTGGGTGTATGCCAAGTAATGGGATTGGTGGGTTGAATGGTAGTTCAGCTTTTAGCTCTTTGAGGAATCACCACACTGCTTTCCACAATGGTTGAACTAATTTACACTCCCACCAATAATGTATAAGCATTTCGTTTTCTCCACAATCTTCCCAGCATCTGTTATTTTTGACTTTTTAATAGTAGCTATTCTGAGTGGTGTGAGATGGTATCTCATTGTGGTTTTGATTTGCATTTCTCTAATAATCAGTGATATTGAGCCTATTTCAAATGCTTGTTGGTTGCATGTATGTCTTCTTTTGAGAAGTGTCTGTTCATGTCCTTTGCCCACTTCTTAATGGGTTTTTTTAAATTGTAAATTTGTTTAAGTTCCTTATAGATGCTGGCTATTAGACCTTTGTCAGATGCATAGTTTGCAAGTATTTTCTCTCATTCTGTAGGTTGTTTATTCTGTTGATAGTTTTCCTTTGTAGAAGCTATTAAGTTTGATTAGATCCCAATTGTCAATCTTTATTTTTGTTGCAATTGTTTTTGGCGTGTTTGTGCAGGGTTTTTATTTGTAGCTGACTTCTTGTATTTGGTTTCACACAGAGGTATGTTAACAAAATATTTTTCGTGTTGAAGCTTTGTGGTGTGATCCAGTAGGTGGCACTCAGGCATAGTGGTCAGTTGGTGGACTCTTGCTCAGTTTTGTGGCTCCCCTGTATTTCCTCATAGTTGCAACCATGTTTCCTCTCAATGGTCTGAAAGTGAGGGTTCCTCTTCCACAGAAGTCGTGGCTATAGATTACAAATTGGCACCCCCAGGCTACCCACCAGTTTTGGCATGATCTCAAGGTTTATGTTTCCTCTCCAATTTGGAGGCAGCAGAGTAAGGGATCTTAGTAGTGGTTGTGGCCGAGGGTCTTTTGCTTGTCTGAAGGAGTTCTTAAATAGGATATAAAAGTTACTCATCTTGTAAGAGACGACTAAAAATTTAGATTGCATTAAAATTTAAGAACATTGGTTCACATCAATAAACATTGTTAAGAGAACAAAAAGGAAAGCCACTGGGAGAGACAAGATATGTCTAAGATATATATTTAACAAAAATCTAATCCAGAATATATAGATAGGGCCTACGAATTGATAAGTAAAAGACAAACAACCCAATAGGAAAGTTAATTTAAAAATTTGAAGGTACTTCAAGAAAGAAAAGGCAATAAAGATTAAAAAGGTGTTCAATAAAGGATCCATCAGAGGCATGCAAATTCAAACCAAGTAAAATGTCACTACCCACCACAGGAATGGGCAACATTTTAAAAATGTCGAACCAAAGCAAGGATTATTGAATATGTGAAACAATCGTAACCTTCATTTCATTCTGGAAAACTGTTTAGCAGTATCTACATAGACCTAAATTATGACCCAACATTTCTACTTCTAGATATATATCCAACAGAAATTCATACCAATCAGCAACAAAAAGTCAAGCACAGGAATATTTATAGCAACATCTGATTTATAATGAGAAATGGAAATTTCTATTAAAAATAGAATAGAAAAAGAAATCACAATATATTTATTATTCATCAAAAGGCATATTATATATCAATAAAAATAAACTATATATGTGTGTGTGTGTGTATGTGTGTGTGTGTGTGTGTATATATATACATATATATATATATATATATATATATATATATATATATATATATATATCTCCCCAACAGCATGGGTTTAAATCTCAGTATAATATTGAATTTTAAAAGCCAGATATAAGACAGTAAGTGTTCTATGATTCTACCAAAATATCTTGCAAAAATAGACAAATCTAACTTGTGTTGCTAGAAGTCAGAGTGGTGGTTACTTTTATAAAGGAGGCAAAAGAAGGATTAAGAAGAGGTGCATTCTGGGGCTGGTGATGGTATCATTCTATTTCCAATCTTTGTTGTGGTTACATGCATGTCTTCATTTTTTAAAAGTGCATCAAACTTACACTTATAAATTATGAACTTTTCTGGATATATTATATAGTTCAGTAAAAAAAATTACAAATGCTAGAAAAAAGACAAAACCTAAAGAATATAGAGTCAGAAAATAATAAAGATATGAGTAAAAATTCTTGTTAGAAAAAACAAAAGGATAAAAAACTCAATAAACCAAAAGCTGTTTTTTTGGGGGAAAAATAAGGCAAAAATAAAATAAAACAGCAATTCTATAGCAAATCTACTCAAGAAATAAATAATTTACACTATTATTTTAAATCATAATTATATATTTATATTTATGTAATAAATAATGTAAATAAATATTTTTTACGTTATCGACCTCAGGCCGTGGGTTAGTGCCAGATGGTTTCAATTTCAATCAATTGGTAATGGGGAATCCCTGAATGCTTTTGAGCAAGGAATTGATATGATCTGATTGTCTTCTGGAAAGATCTCTCTGGGACTAGTATGTAGAATGATTGAATGACCAGTATGTGGAATGGTTCTACTAATATGTACACTGATTGAAGAATAACTATTTTGTAAAAGAAATAAATTTTGCTCCAGAAATAAAGGAAAATTTTAACAAGAATACTTTTTCTTGGTCCTTCTCAGGTTATGCTATAGTTGTATTTGTTTGAGGCATCACTTTTCAAGTGCTTTTAAACGAGAGCTAAGGTTTATTTTCATTGTTCTTTTCATTAATCTGAGGGGCGATGATCCATAGTTTGTGACTCAACATTCTGGATTTGCATAATAGAAGACAGGCAATTTGTTTCAAACCCACAGAAAAATATTTCAACACATTTGTCTTTTTCAGGATCATTACCAGTTATGATATTGACATCGTGAAAAAATACTAATTCCAAAATAGTCACAAATATTTAATTTAACTTGCAATACATTTGCTTCTACTCAACAATAACTATGTGTTTAGCACCTGGTTTTTATTTAAAATGTATTAATTCCATCAGCATATACTGAGCTTCCAGTTTGTGCTGGCCACAGAGCTTGATCCTACTATGCGAGAGTGTGTAAAACAACTACCTCCCTGAAGGAGTTCTAATCCTATGGGAAATAGACATACATAAACAATTACATTACAGGGCTAGGCATAGTGGCTCATGCCTTTAATCCTAGCACTTTGGGAGGCCAAGATGGGAGGATCACCTGAGCCCAACAGTTCGAGATCAGCCTGGGAAACATGGCAAGACCCTGTCTCCACAAAAATACAAATTGAGAAAAAAAATTAGCTGGGTGTGGTAGGATATGCCTGTAGTCCCAGCTACTCAAAAGGCTGAGGCAGGAAGATAGCTTGAGCCTGGGAGGTTGACGCTGCAGTTAGCTATGATCATGACACTGTACTCTAGGCTGGGTGACAGAAAAGACTGTCTCAAAAAACAAAAACAAAAACAAACAAACAAAAAAAACAACTTACATTATAGAGTATTGCATGCTGCAATAGAAACATGTCTGGAGTCATATGGTAGACCACAGAAAAAACACTTAAGTTTGTTTAGGAGATAGAAAAGGGTCGAAGGAAGATTTCAGACAATCTGAGCATTGAAGTACATGTAGGTTTTGTCTGATGAGAAACAGGGATGAGCTGAAAGCACTATAGGAAGAATCATTAGCATGCAGTCCTGGACAGGCATATTGTGTGCAGAAAGGCCCAGAGATAATGATGGGAACATTCAAAAGACCCCATTTGTGAAGGAACTTCAGGTCCTGCTACGATGCTCAACTTCAGCATAAAGAGGCAAGCCCAGCAGACTCCTAGAGAGATGGATGAGAAGGTCCAGTGTGGTTTTGAAAGATAACATTCTGTTCACTCTGCTCTGAAGGCCCTGTGAGTGTCTTTTGCCATCACTTGACCATACTGTGAATGTTCTTTCAGATCTTACTGCTTTTGGGGGTGCAATGTGCTATACTTAGTCTGCTTTTAAAGCATTGCCTGCCAGCATAAAAGTCACATGTCCTTGGAACTATTTCTGAGCCTCCTGGCATAGTCAGTTTCTCCCTCCACAGTATTGGTGTGTTGCCTTGTACATATGCTCTTACAAGATTCACCCCAATTAATGATAAATATGCTTCCAATCCTTCACTGGATCTGGGGATATCTGATGACATTGGGCCCTGCCTTCTCATTTATAGCCTTAGTACGCTGAAGAACTCTAAGTAAGTAATGAATATTTAATCAATGTTTGTTAAACATACCTCTCAATCATACAGTTAATTGTGTTTAACAAAATAGCCTATCGAATAGCTGTAATGACACAGGATAATTTTTGTATTGTGAAATATCACACAATTTTTGTTTGATAATTTTGAATTTTTAAAATTAGCATCTCCTATAATAAAAGAAAGTAATAAATGCTTTGAAAAGAAAGTCAAGAAAAAGTTCTAACATTGACTTGACACTTACTAGAAGCTCATACTATGCTAAGAATATGTGTCATAGTTAATCATGTGTGTCAGCTTGGCTAGGTTGTTGTATCCAGTTGTTTCGTTAAACACCAGACTAGATGTTGCTGCTAAGTTATTTTTAGATGTAATTAACATTTAAACCAGTACATGAATAAAGTGGATTAACCTCCTGCTTTGATAATATGGGTGGGCCTCATCCAAACAGCCAAAGGCCTTATGAGAAAAGACTGAGGTTCCTCCATGAGGAAGAAATTCTGCCTCCAGATTGCCTTGCAACTCAAGACTGCAACATCAAAAATATCAACTCTTGTCAGAATTTCTAGGCTTTCAGCCTCTTCTGCAAATTTTGGACTTGCCAGCTTCCACAATCCTGTGAGCCAATTCTTTAGAATAAATCAATCCCCTCTCCTCATTAATCCTAGTTAGATAACACAACCTGACATCACTCACACATCACAAACAGCTTTTGAGGCCAGTATTATTCCCATTTTTTTTGCACAAAGTTACTGAGACTGTGAAAGCTTAAGTATCTTGCATGGTGGATGTAGCAGACAGTAATACTCTTCACCAATTATTCATTTCTCCTGGGGTGAGCAACTGTTTTGGTTTGCCTAAGACTGTGTTTAGAGGATGTGGTTAGAGAAGACAGCATGTAGAAATCATGAACTTAAACCAGGAACTACTCTTTCTCTAAGAGTTTCAGGGACAGTTGTGAGACAGAGACCCTAAGGATGCAAGAGAAATTTTCATAGATCCCATTGTACTCAGAAGAACACTGGTCAAGGAATCCTTGGTTAAAACCTTGAATAGCTGTTTTCTCTCTCAAAGCTCCAAGTCACCTATCTGTGAAGTAAAGGTGTATACCACATACTTATTCCAGTTCCTTTCAGCCCTGACATTTTATGGTTGGGAAAATCCTCCTCAGTATCATCACAGATACATCTCCCAGATTTTCTTGATCACCAGAAAGCAAAGGAGAAAGTCTAACATAAACTCAAAATGCAGACACAATAAGGGATACACTAACAAGTCTGTTTGGGATTTTTATCAGCAGAACTCATTATGGTCAATGTGAATGGCTTTGTAGATTCCTAATTTCCTGCTTATCCCATTAACTATATTTGTATCATAAATGACTTGACTTTTAGTTTGTGGTCAAGAATAGATAAGGGTAGTTGAATAATTATAGACAGTTTGTGTTCTTAACTGCAACTGAGCCAGACATAAGGCAAGATAATATGAAGACAACCCACCTCCAGCCAAAGCTCTTTTCCTGTTGATTTCTCACCCAGCAGTCAGGGTGTAGATAGCTCATGCTGCTCACAGCTCTCCTGGCCTTGCCTGACAGCCACCACTTAAATGCAGGTGTCCCTTAGCATCCTCTTTCTGTCAGAACTGAGGCAGATTTGAATTTCTTCTGTTGTAAAGTGTATGCATTTTAACAGCTTTTTAATTGAACAGTTCTCTAAAAGTGCGGTTAGAGTTTTTGTATCGTATGCTTTTATGTTCAGACACAAAGATTTATTTATGTTGAATTTCTAAGTGATGCCAGAATTGCAAGAGTTCTTTATAGATGAGTCAACAGATTCTGAGAGCTGAACTAATTTATCTACAGTCAAATACACTATTTATTTGCTAACACTTGATGTGTGCAGAGTTCTATGCTGGGCCGAGCATGGAAGAGGGATGCAACATGTTCTCTAACCTATGTGAGGCTAGTGCTGTTTCTTAGCTATGAACTGGTTATTTAGATCAGGGAAGAGAAATCAAATTCTGCCTGAAATATGTGCTAAACATATCAAAAAGGAAATCTGGAGGATGAAAAATAATTCTCTATTGCAAGCAGAGAGGGAGCACACAACAAGGCCTACGAGTGGAAAGAACATAGTATTCTTAGGAGGCAGAGAGTTTTTGTTGCTGTTGAGAACCTTGACAGCACATTATAATAACCGGTGAACTATAAAAAGTATGGATGCTGAATGCGATCCCTAGATCTTCTGCCTTTATTGAAGGTAGGTGGAAATTCAAATTGCCTTACGCTTTTCAACAGTTAGTATTGTATCAATTCCTAAGAAAATGGGGAAGAACAAGTACCTCAAAAAGTCCCATACATGAATAAAACCCTGGAGGCCTTCTTATCCACTCCTGTGATTTTTACAAAGAAAATGAGAACTAAAGAAAATTTATTTACTCATAAACATATTGAAAATTTCAATTAAGGCTGATATAGTCACAAAAACATTTTTATACTCTTCTTACAGGAATGACTGGACAAAGTTGAGTCCCATTAATATGTGCTGATTGGCAATATTGATTTTAAAGCATGAGCATATGTAATCTGATAACCACCCATTCTTCGCCAGTGTCTATGTTAACTAAGGTTGGTTTGGTCAACTCAACAACGCTTCCCTTGGAAGAAGCTGCTCTGACTGTGTGTTAGTCAGCTCTGGCTGCCATAGCAAAATACTACAGACTGGGTAGCTTCAATAACAGAACTCTATTTTTTCATACTTGTGGTGGTTGCAGGTCCAAGATCAAGGTGCAGAGTTGTTTCAGTTTCTAGTGAGGACTCTTCTGAGCTGTCAGACTGTTGCCTCCTGGCTATGCTCTCACATGGCTTTTCCTTGGCACAGAGCTCTCTGGTGTCTCTTCTAATAAGGATGCTAATCCTATTGGATCAGGGCCCCACCCTTATGACCTTATTTCATGTTAATTACTTTTTTTTTTTTTTTTTTTGAGATGAGGTCTCACGCTGTCACCCAGGCTGAGGGAAGTCACAGAATCTTGGCTTGCTGCAACTTCTGCCTCCCGGGCTCAAGCAATCTTTCCACCTCAGCCTCCTGAGTAGCTGGGACTACAGGTGCATGCCATCACACCTGGCTAATTTTTTGTATTTTTGGTAGAGATGAGGTTTTGCCACATTGCCCAGCCTGTAAGTACTTCTTTAGAAGGCCAGTCTCCAAATACAGCCTCCCTAGGGGTATGGGCTTCAACCTATGCATTTTGGGGTGATGCAAACATTCAATCTAGAACAAACTATATAAAGTATTAATTAAGCTTGTGTTTTCATTGCGTATACATGCAAATATTTAAGCACAGGATTTTCAAAGGAGGTGAGGGTTGACTTTATTTAGATTATTGAGTTTGATTTTCTATTTGTATATAAATGCCTTACACTTAATAGATTAGGATACATTTTGCCTGAAATCACCTTGAATGTTTTGCTCTTGCCTGACTGGCAGGTTGTAAAATGTTAACTCTATGCACAGATCCATCTGGCTTTTCTTGCCTGTATGATGTAAAGTTTTTTCTTTCTTTTTTTTTCTTTTTTTTCTTTTTGAGACAGAGTCTTGCTCTGTCACCCAGGCTGGAGTGCAGTGGCACAATCTTGGCTCACTGCAAACTCCGCCTCCCAGGTTCACGCCATTCTCCTGCCTCAGCCTCCCGATTAGCTGGGACTACAGGCGCCTGCCACCACACCTGGCTAATTTTTTGTATTTTTGGTAGAGACGGGGTTTCACTGTGTTAGCCAGGATGGTTTCGATCTCCTGACCTCGTGATCTGCCTGCCTCAGCCTCCCAAAGTGCTGGGATTACAGGTGTGAGCCACCTGCCCGGCCGATGTAAAGTTTTAAACTAAGACTTGAATTATAAAATATCCTAAGTATTCAATACCAGATTGTTTAAAAAATTAAAGAGTCATAACTGTCAACAAAAAATAGAGAGAGCATTTGGGCTTTGGACTAGACAAAGCAGATTTCAAATTCTGGCCCCCTTCCACACTCTGAAAGAATGTGGAGGTTGCATAAGTCCTGTCTGAGCATCAGTTTCCTCTTATATGCACATTGAATAATATTGACTTCATGAGTACTGTGAGGATAAACTATATTCATTCAACCCCTAATGAGTATCAATATTTACACTATTTAACAACTAATAAGATATGGGTATTGCCCAATCATAATAGATGCTGCCCACTGGAAAACAAAAACAAAAATAAAAAACAATAAACAAACAAAAACTATAGGTAAATTTCAGCTGAATGCTGAATTTTTGTTCAATCATTGGCCTGAATACATGTAGGTATCGGTGCAGGAAATGCAGAAAGTAATGGAAAAAGATCCATATCTTGAGAGATTCAAAGTACACTGAGGGAACATCAGACACGTAACAGAACAAATGTAATATAGTGTTATAGATAATATGATAATGCTGTGGTCTAGATATTTGTCTCCCATGACACCAAATACAGAAGTGGAATCCTAATCCTCAAGGTGAAGGAGATGAGGACTTTGGAAGGTGACTAGGTCATGACGGTGGAGCCCTCACTAATGGAGTTAGTGGCCTTATAAATGAAGCCCCAGAAAGCTGTCTTGCTCCTTCCACCATGTGAGGACACTGTGAAAAGGTGCCATCTATGAACTAGGAAGCAGCCCTCACCAGACACCACATCTGCTAGCACCTTGATCTTGGACTTCCAGCCTCCAGAACTATAAGAAAGAAATTTCTGTTGTTTATAAGCCACTCAACTGTTTTATTGCAGCAGCCTGAATGGACTAAGATAGATGGAAAGTGTGTGATGACTAAAAGTGACTAGTATGAGCCTGGCATATAATAGGCTGTCTTCTCTTCATGTTAGCCTGGATAGGGAAACCTATCTTTTGCATCATCATGAGATTAAGCATCATTTTATCTAACATAAGTGGGAGAGAGAAGAATCAGGAGATAGAAACTACTCATATTATGAATAAAAGGAAACCAATTTTAAAAATCCAGCTGATTCTAGTCTTTATCTTGTACTGTAGTGCATTGGTTTAGCATGCTACCCTCCAGTCACATATAGTTTGTCACTGTTGCCCAAACACATAAGTAATCTCAATAATCTAAAAATAATAATTACCTTTTATATCCAGCGAACCAAGCGTTGCACTACTCATTTTATAAATATCATCTCATTTAATCCTCTTTGAACCTGCTAAGAAGACAATATTATCTCTGCTTGTTCAGTGTGAAAACTGAAGGTCATAGAAGTGGAGCCAACGGTCAAGGTCACCTGACATAAGTTCATTCAATGCTTGGATTTGGTTCCAAGTTTCCATCGTGGATGGACCCAATGACTTCCTAGAGGCTGCAGGGCAGCCTAATCCCTTGCTTGTTTCTCATCTCATGTAGACTCATTGAAACAAAAGACAACTCTTACCTAAAATGGTGCAGTATCATAAGACAGTGGAATTCCCACCTTAAAGAGAAACAATGTCATATTATGACAATATTTAACGAAACAAAAATTAAATATTTCACAGTATTAGAAATATGATTACTGAACAAGTCCTTTCATTACATTGATATGTAAGGGCACAGAGAGAGGAGAGAGGGAGAGAAAGAGAGCAGATACCTGTTGAACAAAGGGAGATTTTGGTGTTATCCTCGTCTAACACCTGTATAGTGATGTGTAGTCTGCACTAGTCAAAAAAAAAAAAAAAAAAAGTAATGTGAAATGCTACCAACTTGGATTCCTTGCAAACAAATATATGTTTTTAAGTAAAACTGTTACTAATAGAAACAATGAAGAAGGCGGTCTTTATGATTGCAGGCTTACCCACCAAAATAAGTCCAGAGGTTCTTTATTTTATAGTCTGACACAGAAATCATACATGTTGCCTCCCAGGCAGCAACAGAAGAGCATTGTCCCTTAAAAGACTGGCCAAAGAAGGGGTGCTCATCAGTCAAGGCCCACCTTCAGTGGTTAACAAAGGGTCCATGGGGCTCAGTCTCTGAACTCATTTCTCTGTAGCTGATGGCAATTTTTGTTTTTCAACCCATGACCTGGGTTGACCTGAGCCTGCCTTTGTTTGGCTCAATCACAGACTTTCCAATCCTCTAGTTTCACTATGAAGTTTCCAGGGTGCCTCAGTTTTTGTGACTAGTAGCATCCTGTGATCTACTGTGCTCTTGCTGCTATGACTGCGGGCCCCCTGGCACATTTGGGGGTTATGTGACTGCGTCATGCTAGATAATTTCTTTATTCCATCTGCCTGTTCCTTGCTCCTGCCTGGGCTGCACAGATTGGTGGTCACTATTTACTAACTTTTGCAATGGAATCATATTGCATTTCAGGGTCCACGCCAGAGGCCAACTATTAATTCTAATATTGGAAGTCAAACCGAAGTTCAGGGGCCACACCAAAGTCTATTGCTATGTGTCAGAACAGAGGACACAAAAAGCCAAGCCAAGCTAGAACTGGCATGGTAAATGGCAGCTAGAATAAATCAGAACTGGAAAAACCATAGGGGAGAATCCAGCCAATGTCCAACTTGGCTAAAGATGTAGTCTTGCCATCCGAGACTTACTGCAAAGGGCTAGAGTCATGTTTTCCAGCTCATGCTGGGGGCTTTGTCAAACCTGCTGCCTATCAGCTGATAGCAAGAAGGAAATCACCACAACCATGTGCTCCTATTCCCGGCTGACTCTTCCCTTCACTGAAATGATGAAATGATGGTAGCACCCTGGCTTTTGCTCAGATTATGTAATACTCATATTAAAATAGGGATTAACTAATAATGGAGATTTCACTCACCATCATGAGCACTTACATTCCTACACATTATTTCCTCCAGTGCTCACTCTTAAAAGCAATATGAAGCTACTTATAGTAAACACTGTAGCTCCAATACATCTATTAAAATGAGATGAAAGGGCACACTAGCAAGTAATGGAGTAGCAATAGACAGGCCAATGAAATGTGAGTTTCAAACCTGAGGTTTCTGGTGGCACCTGCAGAAAAAATGAAAGGCATAACTGTCAAATGAAACTTATCATTATGCCCTGCAAAAAGAAATCACTTGGATGGGAAAACCACTACATTCCAGAAACTGATTACTTTATGCAATCATCTCATCAGTGCCATATTTTAAAAGAGAGGAAGACAGACAATTTATCCCAAGTCAGAGCAGCAGTGGAGGAAAAGCTAGATTTGAGGCAATAGAATCCCCACTCTAATGTCTATCTGCTTTGCCCTAAACAGAGGCTGCTTCTCCATGGGGATATAATCAGGCCCCAACACAAAGATCAACTTACAAAGATTAATTCAGTTATCCTAATTGTTTTAATCTTGTTGATTTTCCAAAGTCCATTTGTTAATTTACTTGACATATTCATTCAGTTTCTGTGTATGCATGGAATACACAGATGATGAGACAGCTTTGCCCTCTGTCCTCAAGGAACTTACAAAACTAGTAGAGAGACACACATAATGAATATATTATTAGAGCAATGCCCAGTGTATGCTTTTTCTGATTATAAAGATGATGATGAAGAAGATGATGATGATGGGGATGGTGACAGTGATGGTGATGATGATGTCACAGGGAGGCAAAAAAGAAGGAAAGGAAGAAGGAAATAAGGAAAGGAAGAGAAGAAGAAGGGGAGATGGAAGGGGAAACAGAGGGGGTACAGGGAGAAGGACAAGGAAAAAATCTAGTGATTTTTAGACATTAGTCTAGCTCAGTGCTACATCTCAGCACACCTCCTGAGTCCTGGAGCCCACCATCCTCTTACGGTTTTTGTTTTTGTTTTGCTCCAGCAACCAAGATTCAGGCTCAATCTCAAAAGCCCATCTCAGCATAGTTCACTGAGTTACTTCAAGTGAGACAACATTAGTAAGTGCATTGTCACTTTGCTTTGCTTAAAAGCCATCAGAGATACTCTCCCCTGCATTGGTCTTGATAGGGACAATGTCATAGCTGAAGCATACCCTGGAACAGATGAAGATGAGTTTCAGATGAGGATGAACTGCTACCACCTTCCCTTCCCAGAGCTACTGCTGAGCACTGGAGCATCCGTCCCTTGAGGGAGGTGGTGGAGGATAGGAGCAAGTGAGCAAATATGACTTTTACAAAAAAGATTCAATTTCTTCCAGTGTCCACATGGCTGCATTAGTAATGGTGAAGGAAATAGATAACCAAGATTCATCTGCCACTTGAGAAAGTGCATGCAGAATGGTCAATACACTTGTTTGCTTTAATAATGGATTAGATGCTATGTGGAAAATATGAAACTCCTGAAGCTCCAAATAAGACAGCGAATACCCTACCTTCTATGAATTGCAAGCATTATATCTTAGCAATCTCTTTTAGAAAGAGCCCAGAGGCAAGTTGGAAAGCAGTAAGTTCTTAGAGTCCTGCCCTAGTCCATGAAGGTGGGGTGTCCCCTTCCCCAGAGCAGCCAGGATGTTCTGATGTGGTGTCATCCTCCTGACCCTACTATAGGCCATCACTTGCACTGGGAAAAAATGGTACTCAATTGCATCTCGAGTTGACAGAGCAACCTTCTGGTCTTTGGCCTGCTCTCCACTGGAAGTGTAAAGTTCTCTGTATAACTTCACCTTTCTGAACCTAAGATGAGTCCAAAATCAGTAGTAGCAGTGGTGCTAGAAGAAATAAAGAAGTGGAAAGAAAAGTAATAATAACATCCAATTAACTGCCTATCACTTGGCTTACTGCCTACAATTTAGCAGTAATAATTACCCCTGCACTTCAAAATATATATCCTTCTCTTTGTTTTCAGATGAAGAGAGACTGAGACTCAGACAGAGTCAAGCAGTTGCCCAAGGCCGCAGAGTTGGTGAGTGGCATGACCAGGACTTGAACCCTAGTAAAAATCTTTTTCCTCTGCCTCAGCCTTCATTATGTAATGCTGCCTCCGTGTGGGGTTCCCCTGGTGACTGGTTGGATGCAAGGGAGTGGGAAGCCCAGGATACCTCTCAGAGTTCTGATGTTAGCAGGCAATTCTCTGGAAAGAGGGAAGGGAGAGATGCAAATCCACATGGGCAGACATGGTGTGTCTGGGTGTCAGAGGACAACCACACCCTTGTCCTTCCATGTATTGCTGTAGCTCACTTCCCCATCCATCAGCCTTGTTTAAATGCAAGCTAGGTTTTTGGGCTTCACTTACCTTCCACTCTTTTCTCAACTGAACACAACCTGGTGTGTTCCCTCATTTCACAAGTGAAAGTATGTACTCTCAATCTCCCTAATTATTGAAATACCACTTCTATTTTGGTTGTATGAACCACACTTTCATGTTTTCTTTCTATCTCTGATTGCCCTGAGACTTAATTGCCTGCAGCGTATCATCTGGCTGCTTTGATCATATCTCTGTTTTTTGCCATAAGTCCTCTCGTCTCCTCTCTCTTCTGTTCTTTTCCCTACCCTTTTCTTTCCCCACATCCTCTTACTGAACAATCTTATGTACTTCTTTGGAGTCAATTATCACTAAGAACTATTATTAATGTCTCCCCAATATCTGTCATGAAGTAAGTGGTCAACATCACTTAAACTTATTTTATAATAAATAAGTAAATTATCAAGAGGTAAATGAATTTAGATGTCTAACAATTGGAAAAGGGCTCTAATTTAGAAACATACATCTCAGATTTATCTGTATTGAGATGATACTTAAAGCCAAAGAAGTGGCTGAAATTATCCACGGAATGTGTGTCAGGAACACAAAGTCCTAAGGAATACTAATAGTTACAGGAAGAGGAGAGAATGGGGGTCTCTTAGAGAAGTCATGGTTACCAAGACAGTAAGAGTGAAGTGCATAGGACATGCAATGTTAGAAGCCAATGGAAGTAAGAGTTTGGTGGTAGAGGGGTGGTCGACAGGTTCTGAAGGCTCAGGAAGGGCACAGAAACATGTTCTTTAGGTTTGGCAGTGGGAAGGTCACTGCTGCCTCAGGGTGGGGACTTTTAGGGTCGCTCTTTTCCCATCAGGCCAGGTGCTTTTATGCCTCTAGGTCTTTGCACATTGCATTCCCCTACATCTAAATTGCTATTTATTTCTCCATTTCTGTTTCTGACAAGCTTATATTCATCTTTCAATGCTTGCTTATTTAGTCAACAAATATTTATTAAATGTTTACTATGTGAAAGGTATTGCAATGAAATCCCTTTGTGAGAAATTCCTTCACCAATCCTCCATGCAGATGCAAAGGTTTGCTTCTCTGTGCAACCACAGCACCCTGTACACTTCCAACCAAAACCCTCAATCCCCAGCCCACTGAACTGTGGACAGCTGTTTACTCCCTCTCTCTAGAACAAATTCTTGAGAGCAGGAAATTGGTTTTATTCCTCTCTGTATTTATAGCACCATATTTTATGTTAAATTCATTTATCTACTGACTCTTCACCTTTATTTAAAAATCATTTTGATTTTTGTCTCTTTTCTCTTGATACCTGACAGGTATCAATGATACACTGATGGAAGTTCATGTCCCCTGTTATAAAAGAGGTTACATTTATTCTCATTGGAAAAAAGAATCATATAGGTTGGAAGTATCATTGAATGGATTTGAATAAAGGAATACATGTGGCTATACATGTATAAGGCAAGCTACTTCCCTTCATCACTCTTTAGTTGTTATCCATCAGAAGAAGGAAGATTAGTTAACTTCTTCCATGACAAAAATGGTAGTCTCATTTTATACTTACCAATTAATGATCTGTTGATAAATAATTCCTGGCTTATTTCACAAATGTCTGCAGTAATTCTGCTTAATCTCTACCATGGTCACAACCTTACCTGTTCCAACATCTATCCAAGCAGCATGTCTTAAAATTTAGAGAAATTGTAAATAATGGGGTAGAGCCACTCACTGGAGGTATGAACAAGCTGCCAAATTGCTCTTCAATTTTTAAATTGCTTTGACACAAGCAGCAACTATGAAAAAGATAAGCTTAGTACTTGTCAAACCACAAGTGCACTATAAGAAGATTTCAGAGAGGATTTTATGTATGGCATGCCACAGTCTCACTGGGTGCTGAAAAGCAGTTGTGAGCATATCTGGCATTAAGGGAAATTATTAAAACTCTATGATTTGAAATGGATGGTTTACTTCCTTTTCCTTATCCCACTGCAGATTCTACTGAACAATAATTTGAGTCCATCCATTTATCCCCTGTGCCAGCATAAGGTTTCCTGGGGGAAATCTAAACTGTTTCTAGAATGGACTCTCATTCCTTGCTTCCTTCCTAACAGCTTTTCTTCATATGTATTAATTTTTAAAAATATCTTCTATAAGGTACTCTCTGTGATAAGTTATGTGAATATAAAGGCAAATGTGACCCAGTCTCTGACCTCAAGCATTTCTGGTCTAGATGAGAAGCAAGAGATTAAGTTTTTCCCTGCTCTCTTCTCTGTGCTCCTAAGGCAGCCCCTACATGATTGCATCACAACACAGTGAATCATAATTATTTCAACTATTATCTTTATTTGCCTAATGCTCTTCTTCTACCTATTCTGTTTACAGACCCCACCACTCTGATTGCAAGGATGAGTTTGTGACTGAGATCTGGCCCATCACAGTAAAGCATACTTTGGTAACATAAGTAATTTAGGAATGTCCACATAACACAAACCATACAAACTGGAAGCCCCCTCTAAGCATTTTAGGCTGGAACTAAGAACAAAGAGGTTTTCTTTTCCTCTTGCAGGTAGTAAATTGTAGGAATGTGACTCAATGGGATAGCACATATACTGTCACATGGATAAACACATGAGAATAAAGATGATTTTGAGAGAAAAGTGGTGATGAGAAGCAGACAGAAAGATATCTAGCAACATCAAGTCATTTATTCCTGTCTCAGATATACCTGGATTTCTCTAGTTAATATCTATAATGTTAGAGAGTTTTTATTTATTTGTTTGTTTGCTTACGTTAGATCAGGTTGAGATTTTGACACTGCAAACTGAAAGAACCCTGACTAGCAATTGGAATTGGTACCAGAAGTGGGGACAATAATTTTGAAAATGGAAATGTGAAACTGGGTTTTGTCAAGATGAGATGGGGGAATCTTTATTAATCACTCTCCACTCCCCTCATCATCCTCAGCTAGGAAATATTTTGTTGCAAAGTAGGACAGCACTGGGTTACAGGTTTCTTGTGGTATCTTGAAACTTCAACCATGTGTCCAACAAAACCAGAATATCAGTGACTTAGTAGAAAAATGTGATGATATTGGACTGTAGGCTTTGTTCTGCATTCTTCAGTACATTTCTACAACAAAAAGACAAATTGATTTATCTGAAATCACAAAGAAATCTGTATGTACCTCTATATAAAAAAATTCTTTCTACACAGCCTCAGCAATGCTAAACTGGAAAGGTTAAGGCAGGAAAGTCCTCTGTAGAATTGGAAAACTAAGTGTTTTACCCCATGATAAAGTTAGTATAAGCAAAAACAGGACAGTGAGAAAAGTGGAAGAAGATTAGATTCTTCCCTGCCTGCCCGAGGTAATCATTCCCTATGGCCTAAGCAACTTGGATGCAGTGGTGAGGAGGAAAGGGAATTAGCTTTACCTTATCATCCTATCCTTTCTTTCACTTTACTCTGAGGTAGGAGTCAAGACAGTAGCCATTAATCTGATGGTCAGAATGTCAGGTCTATTGATAAGCAATCAAAGGGTTACGGTACTTATTCAAAGATAATGACCAGACATATGTTCTTGCATCAGTCTTCCAGACTAGAATTTTAAAGAACACTTAAGGCTAGACAAATGCCAAATATCAAAAAATGAGGTTTGGATGGCACATTCCCTAAGACAGTCCTCAGGCTCATTCAAGCATATTTAGCAAAGATTCAACCACAGAATGGGATTTCTTCTCACTGCACAACACGTTTTATGAATGGTCCAGGATGATTCCAGATAAGTGAATTCACCCAGTAGGCAGATTCTGTGGCAATCATATCAGTTGAAAAAGGAACTCAGTCTGTTATTAACAAGCAAGACAATGAATGGGTGTACATTTCTATCCTTATCCATTGGAGTATTGTGTATCTGGCCAGTGGCTACTGCATATTACTTCCTCTTCCTCCCTCTTTCCATGAGACAATTATGTTGATTAATATTTTACCTCAGGACTGCTTATTAGAGAAAACAGATAGTGATAGTTATCTTTAGCTGAAAGTTTACGGAATCTTTTTATGCCCCAACTAGAGCTCAGCGAGAGGAAGGCATAACATTTAAACATGGAGGAAGTAACATCTGGACATAATTTTGGAAGCAGCAATTACAATGGGTAGCTGTTATATTGGGAAGGAGCATTTTTTTCAATTTTTGTATGCTAAAAAGATTTTGTAAGTAGTCTAGAAAAGTAAAGACTTGATTGTAAACAGTACACAAGACTCCTTTCTTCTGGCAATTGGAAATAATCTCCTTTGGCTACCACCGATATGGCAAATCCTCATTTAGGTCTCTAAAATTGTTCTGTCTCCTGAGGATGTTTCAGGGTCAGCCTGTATCTTTATTTGGAACTTTTCTGCTACAACCATTGAGCGATGGTCTCCTCTGTTCTCAAGAGTCTTAGAGCTTCAAAGATAAATCCCTAAACCATTTGGTGGCCAATGTACCGATTTGAGGAAGATAAAATCAAGTGGGGAAGAGACAAGGTGAACCCAACATAGAGTTCTCAGTTTTTGGTCTCTGATATCCTCAGAACTTTATTGGTTCTTGTGGCTCCCAATACAATTATATAAACCAAACTAGTATCTTTCCAGTTAATTCTGTCTGTCATTAAGCTGGTTAAAAATGGGTTTCTTTCACTTCTATATGAAGAAGTCCTGAAACATACTGTTATCTTTTCCATGGAGTCATTGAACATTCATGTAATGTAACTGAATTTCTTTAACAGTTATACAAATTTAACCCAAATTGGTAACTCATTGAACACTGTTAATTAAGAAGGAATCACTATAAAAGGCAGAATTTATATAAATCATAATTAACAGCCTTCCAATTTAAACATTTATTGTGCTCACAAACAGTATGACTCAATCAGGTGTTAAAGTGAACTAAATATGGCCTGAGAAGGACTCCATACTTCTATATTTGAATTCTTGCGGACGATCTGCAACTTTGCTTAATAGGTAGACAAGATCGAAAACCTAATTTAGGAGTATGCACCTGTAACAATAGCTGAGTGGCCATACCTCAGTCATTCATACACTGCTGAGTGTTCAGACTGTTCAAATAAGGCAAAAGCTGAGCTGTAACCAATCCAGCTGTTCTATACCTCACTTCCAATTTATGTACCTCATTTCCTATGTCTTTTTTTTTTTTTTCTTTTTTTTTAGACGGAATTTTGCTCTTGTCGCCCAGGCTGGAGTGCAATGGCGCAGTCTCAGCTCACTGCATCCTCTGCCTCCCAGATTCAAGCAATTCTTCTGCCTTGGCCTCTCAAGTAGCTAGGATTACAGGCATGCGCCACCGCACCCGGTTAATTTTGTATTTTTAGTAGAGACAGGGTTTCACCATGTTGGTCAGGGTGGTCTCGAACTCCTGACCTCAGGTGATCCACCCATCTCAGCCTCCCAAAGTGTTCGGATTACAGGCATGAGCCACTGTGCCCAGCCATTCTTTTGTCTATAAATCTTCTACCACCATGCTGCTGCATTGAAGTCTCTGTGAATTGGCTGTGACTTTAGGGGGCTGCCCAGTTCGTGAATCATCCATTGCCCAATTAAACTCCTTTAAATTTAATTCGGCTGAAGTTTTCTTTTTATCACAGGTATTATAAATGTCCATTCAATAAATATTATATAGCTAAAAGGCAGCAAGGCAGAGTGGCTGAGATCCTGGCTTCATAGCAGGCAAGTCCCAGGCTGGACACCCATTATCATCTACTAATGGTGTGGCTTTGAACAGCTTAAATATCCCCAGCCTAGTTTTCTTTACCTTTAAGATTAGTATGATACTAGGAATGTTGTCAGGGTTAACTGAGTAATATAAGCAATACTCTCAATATTACTATCGTGCATAGTTCATGATCAATAAATAGTGTTCTCATTGATACTCTCAGCCATTGACTCAGATGTTACTGATAGGATGAGAGATTCCCAAGTGTATCAGTAGTCAGAGCCGGGAACATTTATTCCCACAATGCTCTCTGGTCATTATTCCAAACTATCTTGGTACTAATCAGTAATCAAGCCTATGCAACCACTCTGTGCAGTGCCCGGTCCTGAGTGCTACAAGGTACCTTGAAAGATGCAAGAAAAGGCCTGAAATGAAGCACAGAGAAAGAAAGAATTTAGAAACTCAAGTGCTCACCTCCCTACACCACACCTCTCTTTCCATTTCATATGTAACCAGTGGAACACAATTATGAAAAACTCAATTAAGATAAGCTTGTCTTAAAAAAATAAACACACATTCAATTTATATCATTTCTTAGAATTAGTTTGGTAGGGGAAAAACTCTCATAATACTATTAAATTTCCCATTCAACTCTCAGTCAGAGAACAATGGCTGCTGGCAATAATTGCTTTTTAAATGACTTACTGCAACTCAGGGTAAACACTGCTGTAATTACAGTCTCGCAGAAGAAGTACCTTATGATGAGAATTTGGACAGACCCAAAATATCATTTTGTTCTTTCTGCCTCTTTCCATGAAACCTTTTCAGTCTTTCATTTCTGACAATAAGTCCATTTAGAGAAATTATCATTTTCCCTTGAAAAGCTAAGCAGGCAAGTGTTTAGGTAATAGAGCCACAGAATTGTCCTTCAAGTTGGCTTAGAGAGCTTATTCAACTGTAACTCTTGTCCCTGCCATGCTCTGGGTGTCTGCTTCATGGATTGCACTCTGCAAAACTGCTTTTTCTATTCCTCTGCACACACAGCAGGTAAATGACTTCTTCGTTCAGGCACAAAACAGACTCAAATCTCAGTTAGGCACCACACCCAACTACATGGTTTCTCAATGCAATGTCCCAATGCTAAATTCCAGGAAAAGAGAATCTAATTAGCCCAACATGGGCCAGGGACCATCCCTATTTACTAAGTTCTGGCCAGGGAGGAAAGCTTATGAAGCACAAACAATTCTCCCTCTTTGGAGGGCAGGGAACACAGTTTTATTAGAGGCTGTGAATTGAACAGATGCCCAAAAAGGTTCGACTGTTCACATAGTATCTCTACTGAACATATAGTCTCTCTAGTTTGCTGAAGAGGAACTTGAAACCCAGAAAATCAAAGCCCATCAAATTATCAAACTGGTGAGTATGCAGCTTTGAACTCAGATCTTTCTGACTATAAAGCTTGTAATTTCTATTAAATTAGTAGTTTCATAGTAGAGTGTGCAATACATTCCACTGGCTTTAAGAAGAAAATATCAAAAGTATATTGCCAAATTCAGATCAAATTCAGAATAATATCATAATGGTGGTGCATACATCACTTTTATCTGTGGTATAAAAGTTAAAAAACAAAACTATTAAAAATAAGTGTAACTACAATAATTTGTTAAAGAATATACAATGTAAAAAGATGTAAATTGTGATTTTGTTGTCACAATTGACATCATTCTACACTGTATATGGGAGGGGAAATTAAAAGTATAGAGGTTTTATATGCGATTAAAGTTAAGTTGTTACGAGCTTAAAATAGACTGTTATGTTTTATGTAAGTCTGTAACCACAAAACAAAAATCTACAGTAGCTATATAGGAGGTGAAAAGAAAGAAATCAAAGCATATTGCTACAGAAAATCATCAAATCACAAAGGAAGATAACAAGAAAGGAACAAAAGAACAAAAGAGCTACAAAACAGCCAGAAAATAATTAACAAAATGGCAACAGTAAATCCTTACATTTTAATAATACCTTGAAGTATACCTTATCTATTATTTACCTTGAATATAAATAGATTGAAATCTCTAAACAGAAGACATAGAGTGTGGATGAATACAAATTTAAAAAATTAAATTAAAGAAACAAAAAAAAGAGTACCCAAGTATATGCTGCCTATGAGATACTCACTTCAGCTAAAAGAGCACTCATAGACTGATAGTGAAAAGATGTAAAAATATACTACACACAAATGGAAACCAAGAGAGAGCTGATTATCTATACTGAGACAAAATATACTTTAAGTCAAAAACTGTAAAAAGAGATTTACATAATGATACAAAGGTCATTTCACCAGGAGGATATAATAATTATAAAAACATATGCACCTCACACTGGAGCACCTAAATATATAAAGCAAGTATTAACAGGTCTGAAGAGATAAATAGGTGGCAACACAATAATAGTAGAGAACCTGAATACCCTACTTTCAACAATGAATAGATCATCCAGACAGAAAATCAATAAGAAAACATTGAAATACACTTTAGTCCAAATGTACCTAAAATATGTATACAGAATGGTCTTTCCAACAGCAGTAGAAAACACATTCTTCTCAAGCACACACAGAATATTTTCTAGGCGAGATCATATATCAGGCCACAAAACTAGTCTTAACAAATTTAAGATTAAAATGACATCAACTATTTTATCCAACCACAACTGAATCAACAACAAGAAGAAAACTGGAAATTTTACAAGTACAAGAAAATTAAACAACTTGCTTCTAAAACAGCAGTACGTCAAAGAAGAAATTGAAGACAAATGATAATGGAAACAACAATGTATCAAAACTTACAGAAGTAGTGAAAGCAGTTCTAAGGAAGAATTTTATAGTGATAAATGCCTACATTAAAGAAGAAAGATCTTGAATAAACAACCTAGTGTTACATCAAAGTAACGAGAATAAAAAGAACAAACTAAGCCCAGAGTTAGTAGTAGAAAAGAAATAACAAAGATTAGAGAAAAAATAAAGGAAATATATACTATAAAAATTATGGGAAAAAATAACAAAACTGTGGGATTTTTGAAAAGATAAACAAAATTGACAAATCTTCAGCTAGACTAAGAAAAAAAACAGTAAAGAAAATTAAATAAAATATGAAATGAAAGAGGAGACCTTACAAGTGACACCATAAAAATACAAAGAATCCCAAGAGAGATTACTATTAACAATTATATGCCAGCAAATTGGCTAATGTAGAAAAAATGGATAACTTCCAAGACACATGCAACATACCAAGATTGAATCATGAAGAAATAAAAAATCTGAACAAACCAATAATGACTAAGGAAATTGAATCAGTAATTAAATAAAAATCTTCCATTAAAGCAAAGTTCAGGATTTGATGACCTAACTAGTGAATTCTAGCAAACATTTAAAGAAGAATCCACACAAATCCTCCTCAGGCTCTTCCCAAAAATGTAAGAGGAGAGAACATTTCCAACTTATGAGATCAGCATTACCCTGATACCAAAACCAGAGAAGAATACTATGAGACTAGAAAATTACAGATCAATTTCCTTGATGAATGTAGATGCAAAAAATACTACATTATATACTAGCAAACTGAATTCAGCAGCACATTAAATGAATCATAAAAAGTGGAGTTTATCACTTGGATGTAAGGATGGTTTAACATGTGCAAATAAATAAATGTGATACATCACATGAACAGAATGAAGTCATGATCATATCAATTGATGAAGAAAAGGCATTTGACAAATCTCAACATTCTCTTATGATTAAAACTCTCAACATAGTAAGTATAGAAGAAATGTATCTCACCCAAACAAATGCCATATTTGACACATCAACATTTGACACATCTTACTGGTGAAAATATGAAAACTTTTCCTCTAAGATTAGGGATTAGATAAGTATGCACATTCTCACTACTTCTATTCAAATAGTACTGGAGGTCATAGCTAGAGCAATTAGGCAAAAAGAAGAAATAAAAAGCATGTAAATCTGAAAGGAAAAAGTTAAATTGTCTCTGTTTGCAGATGACATTATCTTATATAGAGAAAACCCTGAAGACTCCATGAAAAATAATAACAAAAACAAATTCAGTAAAGTTTCAGGATACAAATTCAACATACGAAAATCAGTAGCATTTCTATACATTAACAACAAACTATCTGAAAAAGAAGTTAGGAAAACAATCCAATTTTCAGTAAAACAAATAAAAAAGTATTTAGGAACAAATTTAACCAAGATGGTAAAAGATCTGTGTACTTAAAACTATAAAACATTGATTGAACAAATTTAAGATAATTCAAATAAATGAAAATATTCAAAATACCATGTTCATGATAGGAAAAATCAAAATGGTCAAAATGTTTATACTACCCAAAGTGGTCTATAGATTCAATGCAATGCTTTTAAAAATTCCAATGGCATTTTTTCTTACAGAAAAAGAAAAAACAACCCTAAGATTTATATAGAAAACAAAAAACCCTGGAATAGGCAAAGTTGTTGTGAGAAAGAAGAACAAAGCTAGAGGCATCATACTCCCTGATTTCAAATTATATTACAAAGCTATGTTAAGCAAAACAGTATGGTGTTGGCATAAAGACAGACAGACCAAAGAAACAGTATAGAAAGCTCAGAAATAAATCTATGCATATATAGACCACTAACCTTTGACAAAGGCACCAAGGGTACACAATGGGGAAAGGATAGTTTTTTCAATAAATTATGTTAAAGAAATGGGATATCCACATACAAAAAAAAATTGTATCCCTGTTTTACTCCATTCACAATAATCAATTTAAAAGGGATTAAAGACTTAAACATAAAATTTAAAAGGGATTGAAGACTTAAACACAAGACTTAAGACTGTAAAATGCCTAAAGGAAACCTAGGTGAAAAGCTCCATAACATTTGTCTTGACAATAGTTTTTTGGATATAACATGAAAACACAGGCAACAAAAGTAAAAATAAATAAGTGGGATGACCTCAAACTAAAAAAGTTTCTGCACAACAGTGAAAACAATGAACAAAATGAAAAGGCAACCCATTGAATGGGGAGAAAATATCTGCAAACTGTATCTCTAATAAGGGGTTAAAATACAAAACATGGAAAAAATTCATAAAACTCAAGATCAGTAGACCATATAACATGTTTTAAAAATGCGCAAGTGACCTGACAAGACATTTCTTTAAAGAAACATACAAAAGGCCATCAGGTATTAAATATATTATTAAAAATGGCCAATATCATTAATCATCAGGGAAATGTAAATCAAAAGCACAATGAGCTATCACCTCATAACTGTTAGGGTGACTAGGTCAAAAAATAAAAAGATAGCAAGCGTTGGCAAGAATGTGGATGTGAATGAAAATGAAAAGTAAATTAAATTCTACACATGTTTAATATGCAGATTGACTTTGAGGTCTTGACTTGGTTTGTATGTCAAATGGTAGCATCTATTGTAGAGACAGGTGATAGTTTTTTAATATGGAGAGCTTAAAAATTGCATTTGCTTATTTGCTTACCCACTATTCCCTTATACATTGTTGGTAGGAATGTAAATTTGTACAGACATTGTGGAAAAACAGTATGGAAGTTCCTTAAACAGTTAAAAATAGAACTCCCAGATGATCCAGTAATCCCATTTCAGGATACATGTCCACAAGGAATTGAATCAGTATGTGGAAGAGATTTCTACATTTCCATATTATTGAAGCATTATTCACAATAGCCAAGATATGGAAATAACATAAATGTCTACTGATAAAACAACGGTTAACAAAAATATGATGTGTGTATATATATATATGTACATACACACATAAACATGCACACATACACACACACACATGCAATAGAATATTATTTGGTCTTTACAAAAATGAGGAGACCTTGCCAATTGTGACAACTTCAAACATGGATGAACCTAGAGGACACTACACTAAGTGAAATAAGCCAGATGCAGAAAGACAAATGCTGCATTACCTCACTTATATGTAGAATTTATAGAAGTTGAAATTATAGATGCAGAGAGTAGAATGGTGGCTGTGGATTGGAGGCTGGGGTACACGGGGACAGGTTGGCCAAAGGGAACAAACTTGCAATTATCATATGCATACATTTTGGAGACCTAATGTATAACATAGGTGACTATAGTTAATAACAATGTCTTGTGTATACACTTGAAATTTACTAGGAGAGTAGAACTCAAGTATTCTCACCACACACACAGAGGATAACTATGTGAAGTGATGGATATTCCAATTAGCTTGATTGTGGTGATTATTTCACAGTGTATACATACATCAAAACATTGTGGTGTACAACTTGAATATACACAATTTTTATTCATCAATTATACTTCAATGAAAAGCTTAAAAATACTATTTTGGCTATTTGAGGTTAAATAAAATATATATTAACATTTTAAAAAATACAAATGGTAGAAATATTTTTCTCTTTATTTTAGCATGAAAACAAAAAGTAAATTAAATTCTACACATGTTTAATATGCAATATGCAGATTGACTTTGAGGTCTTGACTTGGTTTGTATGTTATGGTAACATATATTGTAGAGACAGGTGACAGCTTTTTAATATGGAGAACTTAAAAATTGCATTTGCTCATTTGCTTACCCATTATTCCAAGGTATTGCGTTGCATGTGCCCTTAATAAAAAGGATGCACAGATTACCTGTAGTTTTATTTATTTTACCACAATATGGAAAAATAGTCTCAAAAAATCCTGCAAAAAAAATCCCACAGCTTGAACATAGTAATAACAATGCCAAAAGGGACTGATGAGAAATAGCACAGTTACTTGAAATATGGTTTTAAGAGCCACTGTTCTTAAAGATAAATTTTGCTTCAAGTGTATAGTGAGCCTTGAGATATTAGCTAACTAGAGTATAAAACCATTACAATTAGAAAGACATTTAACATCTAAGTATGCAGAACATTATTAATAACATGCTTCAGTGAAGAAAAAGGTTCTCTGTGCTAGGAAAAACAAAGTGAAATGACATAATTTTAAATACATCATCTATTTAATTTTTATATCATCCCCTTTCACTTGTATTTCTGGACATCATTATAGCATATTAGATTGAACTGTATGAAATGGCCATTTTCAAAGGCCAAAGGTTGAGCATTAGCAATTTAATATTTTTCAACCCATAAATAATAGTTGCACATGATTCAAAGTAAATAAATATGCATCTCCTGGGAGACTTTCTTGAAGTTTTTTGATAGATGAGGTGTATAATCAACAGAATTTGTAGACCCCTGTTTTGTCTCATGTTAAACTAGAAGAAAGATTCACTGACACGACAGCATTGGATGGGGTCTCAAGGGATGAATATGCTCTCAAGAGTTGGAGAAGGTTTTAAAGAGAGAGTGAGGGGATGCATCCTGAGGCAGTGGGTAGAAACCAGTGAGAGATATCTGCGTTGACCAAGATAAGAGGATATGAAAGTACATGCTGACTTGGGGCAAAAGGACTAATTCTCTTTGGCAGAAAAGTAGAGAGTAAAGAGACATTTATTAAATAAAGCCTCTCCCCTTGCACCATGACCACTTCTCAAGTGGTCAGCAGGACAGGGGGCAGATGCTAATGGCATAATCTGACAGTCCACTTTGGGCCATCACACTGCTCATCCTCTATACGGTGTATCAGCAAGACCCGCCCCCTCCGCAAAGGCTTACATACGCAAGTGGTTCACTTCTATGGTGAGCCTCTGCTTTCTCCGTAAACCCAAGAAGTTTTGCACATTTATGTGGATAAGATAAAAAATACATTCCTCACTACTCTTCTGATATCTCTTTCCTCTGACCATCAATTTTCTGCCTTCCATCAAAATACAGTATGATGGGGATTTAGAAAGTCAGGTGTGAATCTGCCATTATTTCTGAGACCAGCTAGAAAAAAAACTAAATTTTGTTCAATACTTTTTGAAGGAAAGCAAAGTGATATGAAAAAATTTGCCACAGTGGCAAGAACCATCACACACACACATACACACACAGAGTGTGACAGAGAGAGATAAACCACTTTTTTGGTTGTTTTTTTTTTTTGATGTATTTCATTTTTATTGAAGCATACTAGATGTACCTATTTTCAGGATACATGTGGTAATTTAATGCATTCATAGAATTTGTAGAGATCAAATCAGTGTAAATGTGATATCCTTCACCTTAAATATTTGTCTTTTCTTTATGCTAAAAGCAAACTATTCTTTTCTAGCCATTTTGAAATCTATAATAGATTATTGTAAACTATAGCAACCTTACAGATAAATCAAACCGAGGGATAGCATTTTTTGTTGTTGTTGATGTAGAACTCATGTGTATAAGGTATTAGCTGAATGCATTCCAAAAGAATTGCTACCCTCTTTTTGGAATACAGAATGAGAGACTGAAAAAAAGCAGAAATTGTTGGATGTTCTATACATTGATGTTGCCCCCCGACACACACAACAATATACACACATGCATGTACAAAACCTCGTGGTAATGTGGCCTTTCACATCTTTCCCTTAAAAACGGATAAAATGTATGTCAATCATGCCCATTAATTTTACCCACTTATATAATAAGAGACAAAATGCTTCCTTAAAAACTTGACAATAACATAACTTACATTTAGTGAAAAGGAGAACCTTTTATCCTTCGTTTATTTTTTTTTTTCCTTAATACTTTTCTATGTCTGGAGTACTTTATTGTTTCTAATTAGAAAGTGTAGTTAAATAATGGCTGTGCTTTTCTAAATTCTTCATGAAAAGCACTGATCAATTATTGAGTGATCTAGCCAGCTTCCTCTTGTTATCCATCCCTGAAGCAAGTCCAAATGCTTTGCCTATGTTATCCTAATCAGGTGCCACTACTAATCCCCTAGTGTCAACTAACAGCATACTCACAGGAATTAACCAGCCTCTCATAAGTTCCTCATAAAACCTAGCCCTTTGCCTTGATGGAGCAATGACCCTTGAGTGTCATAAGCATCCTGATTTCCTAAGAAGGCTTACATAGCGGACATGGGCATTCCATCCACCATTTACAAAGCTCAGGTTAGGCAGCGCAACTCAGAAAAGACACTACAATCACTGACATATTTACTATTTTCAAATTACTTTAATGGCATGGTCTCTCATTTAACCCACACAGTCTCTTCGTGATAGAAGTATTGTTATTATTATTATAATTATTATTATTCCCATTTCAATTTTGTAAGTGGGGAAACTGAGAGACCAGAGAAGCCAGTTATCTGTGTGTGTGCCAAGAATCTTCAATAACACCACACAGCAAGGAACTGGCAGGGCTGAAACTTTCAACTAACCTTAGAGTCCTTCTCCCTCTCAACATGCCTGAAACTACAGGAAGAATCTTTCTAAAAGCAGCCCCCCAAAATCACCATCTCTCAGAATGGTTATAAAAATATTTTGAAGTGGAGAAAAAGGACATCATCTAAACAACTGCCACAGTGACACAGCAGAACAAATTTTCTACATCATGTATCAGTCAACTTTCAGTAGGTTATGCTGCAAAATAAATTATCACACAAATTCTAGTAGTTTAAATCAACAGAGCTGTTGCTCCCATTCCCATCCATATGAGCAGATTGCAGCTCTTTTCATATCCTTTTCATTCCAGGATCCAGGCTGAAGGATCACCTTCCATCTGTGACATGTCAGGATATAGCCAAAAATCAAACAGCAAGCATAGAACCATGGGGTGGCTCTCGAGATTCTGCTTGGACATTGCCTACATAACTCCCACTCCAATTCCATCAGCCAAAAGTAAGTCTTATGGAAATATCTGATGTCAGTACGGGGTGACGTCATCTCCCTTCAAAGGAAAGGCCTCCCAGACAGACCCTGTGGATGTGGACCTCTTAGAGAGCGACAGCACGTAGTTTAGACAACTCAAACAATGTTTTACATATACATACTAAGTAATAGTATGCAGGCTTTTGAAAATGAAACATTAAGTCTCTAGTTAATGACCTGAAAAAATATTCATGATGAATATTGTTCTACAATAATCATCCATCTCCACCCACTAATATGTAAATTCCATGAGGGCAGAACTTTGGTCTGTTTTGCTCACAAACGTATCTTAACTACAGGCTGAAAAAAGCATAGATCATCATAAAAAGTTATTAAAGTATTGAATAAAGGAGGTTTCCTCTGAGTACAATTTTATAGTCATATTGATTTTGTGCAATATTTGAGTAATCTTTTGGTCTTGAGCGTTTTCTTATTTTTATTTTTGACCCATGAGATATTTAGAAATTATATTAAATGTTTAGATGTATAACTATTTTTATTTATGACTTAATTATATTGAAATACTTAAAATGATGTGTTTGCTAAAGAGTTTTTAAATTTGGGGAGTATTTTCTTTATAGTCTAATGTACCATGAATATTCATAAATACTCCTGGTATATTAAAGATAATGTGTATTCTTTAATTTTTGGATGCAAGATATCTTTGTATGTTAGTCATTTTATAAACTGCACTGTTTAATAAAATTTTCTATAGTCTTACTTTTCTTCTCAATAAATTATTTATTAAGAAAGTGATATTAAAATATTACACTATTAATCAGGACTTATACATGTATTTTTGTAACTATCGATTTTGTTTTATATATTTTCAGGTTATATTATCAAGTTTATACAAGTTTAAAATTGTTATAATTGCCTGCTAAGTTGAACCTTTTATTGCTGTAAGAGAATATTTATAGTAATACTTCATTTGAAATCTATTTGTCAGATACCTCTATAGCAACAATAGCCTTACATTGTCTCTTGTGTGCCCTTTAGAGCTTTTGTCTACATCTTTCCTTTTGACTTCATGTGTCAACATCTTTTAGATCAGTTTCTGTTAAATAATGTATTGTTAGATTAGCTTGTCTATCCCATCTGGAAATATTTAACAACTGGTAAGTTGTGTCCATTATTGTAGTAGGCCAATCACATAGTAGATCCTCAAAAAAAAGTTTGTTGAAGGAATAAATGAGTAAATAATTGTGTTTTTTTTTTGTTGACTGATATATTTGAGTTGTAAATTTTATATTAACTGTAATTATATATGTGTATGACTAACACAGGTATATAGGTATTTGGATTTATTTATACTACTTTGTTTTGATTTCCACTTGTTTTTCTGATTTTCCCTATTTCTTGCTTTTTTATTAAAATAACATTTTATTACTTTTTACTCTACTACTCTAAAATGTATATACTGTATTTGTCTTTTTTTAGTCATTAATCTTTTTTTACCTAGTGAGTTAATAAAATATATACAATCTTATCTTTACAAATCTATCCTACAATACAAAAATCAGTTCATCCCTTCATACATAATTTTTAAATTTTGGTCGGGTGTTTTCATTTCACCTTGCTTTCTTCAAGCCAATATTAATTATTATTAGTGCTGGTTTGCAGAACCCATGTTGACATAGATTTGCTCACATCCTTATGGTTCCCCTCATCACCATTCACTGTGACTTCAAAGGCCTTTTCCACGAGACCAGTTTTCTTCTTCAGGAGTACAAACTTTCACAGTTCTTTCAGTGATAGTTTGTGGGTGATAACCTCTCTACGTTTTCGTTCATGTAAAATATTTTCATTTCACCTTCACTCTGAAATATAATATTGCTGGGTACGAAATGTTACAGTAGTAGTTTTCCCTTCCGCACTCTGAGGAAATTTGTTCTGACTCCTGACTTCCACAGAGAAAGCTGAGTTGAACAGCCATCCTTTTAAATAATCTGACATTTCTCTCAGGTTGACTTTAAGACTTTTATCTTTATTTTTGAAGTACAGCAGTTTAACTACAGAGCATCTAAATTTGGGTTTCTTTTCTATCAAGCTAGCTACCTAAATCTGATGATTTGTGAATTTTATCATGAATTCCTTTTGAAAAATATTTCCCACTATGTCCTCTAGTACCCCATTTTTTCTGAAACAAATTAGGCTAAAGTTTTCCATTCTACCCTTCTTTTTTTCTACTTCTTCTACTTTACATCTCTTCTCTCTGTTCTGAACTCTTGGTAATGTCTTTCTGTCAAATCCTTGCACCGATTCCTTAAGGAATTTTACTGTCCTTTACATTGCCTCAAATACTTTTGAATTTCAATGATCACATTTTCTTTCTAGAGGTTCTATGTGTTCTCTTAAAAACATGCCTGAAATGCTATTGGTAGTATTTTATTCATTTCTCATGGTTCTCATTTTTTACATTCTTTAACACTTTAAACACACAATTTATATTATGGGCTGGACACACCTGTAATTCTAGCAATTTGGGAGGCTGAGGTGGAAGGATCACTTGAGGCCAGGAGTTTGAGAGCAGCTTGGAGAAAATAACAAGACCCTGTCTCTACAAGTAAATAAAAAATTAAAAACTTAGCCAGGTATGGTGGTGTGTACCTGTAGTCCCAGCTACTCTAGAGGCTGAGGTGGGAGGATCACTTGAGCCTGGGAGATCAAGGCTGCAGTGAGCTGTGATTGTGCCACTGCACTCCAGCTTGGGCCACAGAGCAAGACCTTGTCTCAAAAATAAAATAAAATAATGTGTATTATGTATACAACAATGACAAATCTGTAGTTCTAGGGAGCGTAGCTCTGTTGTTGCTCCTGACTTAGTCATGATGATAGATATCTTCCTGTTTTGCAGTTTGGGATTGTGAACTCAGCTTCTGAGATCCTTTGCCACCAAGACTCCTCAGTGGTCTGGACGGCAGACCTCCACAGGGGTTGACATTTGTCTCTGCCAGGAACCCAAAGGTATTATGAACCCCAGATGACTTGACTTTATTTCTCAGCTTCTCTCCTCCAGACTACAAAAGTAGGGTGAGGATAGGATCAATTTAAATTCAAAACACAAGTGAATCGGGCCTTTGGGAGCCTTTCTCCACTCCCACAAAGAAACAATCTTTCTCATTTTTCTCTTTGCTGGCAGCCAGAATCTTTTTCTCTGGAAGGTCTTGGAGGGTTGTGGCCTTGTTCAAGAGGCCTCAGTTCCAATTCCCAAAGCCTCACTTCTTTTTTCAGTCTCTTGCTCTGTCCTTAGGCAGGTATTGGGGCTTCGCTTATACTTTCAGGCTTCTCATAGTAAACTAACCACTTAGGGCCTCCCTCGGCTGGTCCTAGCCAAGAGTATGTTACCAATTTTTCTTATTTATTTGTCTGCCTCTAGGAATAAAGGGCATATCGCCTTTTCCAGGGGTGATTAGCTTCAGTTTTGTTTACCCTCATTTGAGAGCCAGCCTATGTTCTGTTCTTCACGCAGCTTAAAAAGGAATCGTGCACTTTGGATGTTAAAATAATAAATAAGTAGTAATATCTATTGGGCTCAGCGTTCTTCTCTTTTTCTCTATTTTTGAAATCTATACTTTATAGTCTATAAAACAGGAAGAGAAGACAGGTGACTGACACCTATCACCTCTGCCTGTTTCATCTGCTAACAGCTCTGAGGAATATGCAGCACTTTTTAAATCTCATTTTTCTTTTCTTTCTTCCTTTCCATCATTATCTGAAAGTGATCAAGAACTTTGTAGAGACCCATGCACTGATTAGATAAATCAGATTGTCCCTAGAAGGCAGAAGCAGCCTTCTGTCACTCAAGTGCTTATGTATGCCATGAAGCACCTGTGTCCTTTCTTGCCCAGGTAATAAAATTATAGACATACAAAAGATCCTGATGGTTCCAGAGGGAGCAGCATGTCTAATGAAGAGATAGACAATTTAGTTTTCCTTTTCTTGTATTTACTGGTTAGCTCTTATGTGACAGGAAATGTGCTATATGCTATGGCTACAATCATAAATGAGACATTTCTTTCCCTCAAAGAGGTCATTGTCTGGTAGAGGAGGAATGCACATAAACACAAGTCATACAAAGTAAGCTTTGTGAGAAGGAAGGTTTTTCTGAGATCTGCAGAAGAGTTTCTGGAGGAGACAAAACCTGAAATAAATCTTCAGAAGTAACTGAGAGTCAGTCCATTCCTTTACTTTATATGTATTTATTAATTATTGATTATGTGCTGAATATTAGGATAGGTCCTTGACATACATCTGTTAATGACAGTCATAGTTCCCATCATTATGGGCTGGCATGCTTTGACCATAATGATGTGCTGTGCTTAGCAGAAGTAGCACAGTTAAGTGTGTCTGAAGAGCTTTCACTTCCAAGTAATGTGTCTTTTGATTGGTCATTCTTTCTTCGGCCTCTGTTTCCTTTCAAAATGTCATATCCTCCTTTTTCTAAACTTAGTCGACTTTGGATTGGTGTGGAGAAGCCACCTCTGTTGCAAGGCAGGCACCCATCAGTCACTGTACTAAGAGCTCAGCATTGCTCTCTCCACATCTTTGCCTCATTTAGACAGTAATTGCAAACATTCCCATTGACTTTACTGGAATCTTCTACTTATTATCTCTTATAGAAGTATAGATACTATAGGTGGAGACAGGAAACTGAGGCTCAGAAATGACATATCTGATGTAACCATAGGTGCTCATAGATGGGGTTTGTTATAATTGTTTGGGGGGTTCACATAACAGAGAGAGCTACTGTGTTCTCTGCCAAATGAACTGTAAGTAACCCTGGTGAGAGTAGACTTATGCTATAGATATGAATGAGTGAATACAAAGCTAAAAGGTTACATTTCTCTTTTTGTTAGATTCTATGGTTTGGTTAGATTTAGTTCGCTCTCTAAAATTGCTCAGATTATAAACTTAAATGTAGAGTCGGGCACAGTGGCTCACACCTGTAATCCGAGCACTTTGGGAGGCCAAGGTGGGCAGGTTGCTTAAGGTCAGGAGTTCAAGACCAGCCTGGCCAACATGGTGAAACCCCATCTCTACTAAAAATACAAAATAATTAGCTGAGCATGATGGTATGCACCTATAGTCCCAGATACCTGGGAGGCTGAGGTAGGAGAGTTCCTTGAACCCGGGAGTTGGAGGTTGCAGTGAGCTGAGATCATGCCATTACACTCCTTGGGCAACAGAGTGAGATTCCGTCTAAAAATTACACACACACACACACACACACACACACACACACACACACAAACTAAACATAAAACTAAAAAACTTTTGAAGAATCGTAGAAGAAAATCTTCAGTGTCTATGATTTGGCAACAAGTTTTTAGACTTGATACTAAAAGCATAATTCATGAAAGTACTTACTGACAAGTCAAATACCATCATAATTAAATACTTTTTGTCTGTAAAAGAACTCTGTTAAGAGAATGAAAAGGCAAGCTACAGACTGGGAGAAAATATTTGCAAATTTGTAAACCATTTATCCAACAAAGAACTAGAATATAGAATATATAAAGAACTCTTACAACTCAACAGTAAAAAATAATTCAATTAAATTTAATTAGAAAATGGACAAATGATATGAACAGACACGTTACAGAAGAGGTATAGAGATGGCAAGCTCATGAAACTAGCAGAATGGCTGAATTAAGATAATTGTGATAACACCAAATGTGGAGCAACTAAGGCACTCAAATATCTCTGTAGGAATGGTAAATAGTACAGCCACTATAAAAAACACTATAGAAAAACAGTTTGGCAGCTTCTTTGAACACTATACATAGGCTTACCTACAACCTAGCAATTGCATTCCTGAATATATTTATCCTGAAGAAATGAAGACTTGTGCTGACAAAGAACAAAACAAAACAAAACAAAAAACAAACAAGAAAAAACTATTGTTTTATCAATTTGTTCATAGAAGCCCAAAACTGGAAATAACTCAGATGCCCTTCTATGAGGGAAGGGTAGAACAAACTCTGATTTATTCATACCATGTAATGGCACTCAGCAGTTCAAAGGAATGAACTATTGATATATATAACAACCTTGATGAATGTTCAGATAATTACACCGAGTAAAAGGTTCCATACTGTATGATTACATGGCGGTGGACACACGACTTTACACTGGTGATAAAAAATTACTTAGAACTGGCTGGGTGCAGTGGCTCATGCCTGTCATCCTAGCACTTTGGGAAGCTAAGGTGGGAGGATTGCTTAAGACCAGAAGTTCAAGACCAGCCTGGGCAACATGGTGAGATCCCATCTCTACAAAAAACAAAAACAAATAAAAACTTTTTTTAAAACATTAGCCAGGCATGGTCGCATGCAACTGTGATTCCAGCTACTTGGGAGGCTGAAGCAGGAGGATCACTTGAACTCAGGAAGTTGAGGCTGCAGTGAACCATGATTGCACCACTACACTCCAGGCTGGGAGACAGAGCAAGACCCTGTCTCAAAAAAATAAAATAAAATTACATAGCACTAAACTCACATATACAAGTAAAAATAAAACTGGGGAAATAAGAATAAGATCAGTGATCTGTATCAGTGTCAATATTCTAGTTGTGATATTACGTTACAGTTTTGCAAGATGTTATCATCATTAAGGACAAGGGGGAAAAGGATACATAGGAATCTCTTTGCATGTGAATCTACAATTATGTACAAAACATTTGACTTAAGTTTAGTTTTAAAAATATTTGAGGAAAAGTAGCAGGACTGTTCTAGCTTAAGTTGGTGCATATCTTGAGTTGACATTTTGAGCCCATCTATGAGGCTGTCATCCTCCGCCTGTCAGCCCATCTGCCTCTCACTGCTCCTGGGAAACACTGGGCCCATGTAAATGTTTAGCCTGAGGCATAGACGCAAGCCCTGAAGCTGAATCTACTGCAGGCTTCTTTCCCTACAGCCAGCATCCTGGTCAACTGCCTCTCTCTCATGGATGAATCCAGTCTTGGTGCCATGGGGCTTTGGGGTTGCAGGGCACGCTCATACACTACACATGTGGATGCTTCTTTCAGACTAGTGGACAAGATGCTAGAAGCAGGTTTCCTGTTCAAAAACGGTAACCACGTGCCCTGTTCACCCAGGGTTGTCAATTGTGAAGCCCAAGGTAGACGCCCGCATTTCTCCCCTGGGATTTGTCTCTCCTGCTCTCTCTATGGTTAGTGTTATTTTTAATGAGCAGCCTGGGTTTAGAGCTAGCTGTTTGAGGATCCAGTTCCCAAGAAATGCAGCAGTATTAGTGTATCTAGGCTTTGAGTAGAAAGACCTGCAGGAGGAGCTTGAACAAGTTAGTTAACCATGCAGAGCCTCCATCTCCCATCTATGAGGCATGATGACACTAGTTTCAACAGGTTGTGGTGGGGGTTAAGTTAGATAATGACTTGTCCATTTATTAGTCAGCTCAGGCTGCCATCACAAAACGCGACAGTCTAGGTGGCTTAAACAGCCGAAATTTATTTCTACAGTTCTGGAGGCTGGAAATTCCAAGATCAAGGCTGTGCTGCTTTGGTTTCTGATGAGGGCCCCCTTCCTGGCCTACACACTGAGTGAATTTCCTCTTCTAATGAAGCCATTAATCTTACTAGATTAGGAACCTACCCTTATGACCTCATTTCACCTTAATTACCTCCTAAAAGCCATATCTCCAAATACAGTTACCTTGGACATTATGGCATCAACATACGAATGTGGAGAGAGGGAGACAATTCAGTCCATAGCAGTCCACTTAGAGTAATTATCTGACACATAGTAAATGTCTATAATACAGAATTATTAAAATTACATTACTTATTTTTGTTAATACTCTAATTGTAAATGATAGACATAAGGTGAATTATTCTAGCTTAAACAAAAAGAAAACTTTTATATCAAGAAATGCAATGTTGTCTTTCAAGTCAAGATTGAGAATGAGACTTGGTTTCAGAAAGTTTCTGGAAATTTAAAACTGAAAATGTATCAAGAGCCTAGAGTGAAGTCTCCCTCCACCTCTCACTGTCTCCTCACAGTTTCTGTGGACTGGTTTTTTCTACCCTTCCGGGCTTGTACAGAGGTAACAGTTGCCACTCCACACCTCCCATGATACCATCTCCTCTGTGCAGAAGACCATTTCACACTTACTCACTTGCAGACCCAATTCAGAATCGCCAAGAAAGGAAGTGGGTTACTGCACCTGGGTCAGAAGTCCATGCCAGGTCTAACCGCCGATGGTTAAAGAGGATAGCCTCCAGGGGCCCGGGCACCCACTTTTACAGGAAGGAAGCAATTTGAGAGAAAGTGGGTAATTGCTATGCTAGATAATAACCCCATACAGTGTCTGGTATGTTTTTCATACAGATGCCAACCCTGTTTCACAGGGTACCTTTTTGAGTTGTAAATGTGAAATCCCGATTCTAGTGAAAAGTTGTATTATCTTGACCTGGCCCCACCCATTTGGGGATCACCATTTTCCTTTCAAAGCTGATCACAGGGGTCCTTGGGTACATATCCTCCTTCCCTACCTCCTCTGCCATCCTCCTGTTCCTTTTGTTTTGAGATGGAGTCTCACTCTCATCACCATGGCTGGAGTGCAGTGGCGCGATCTCGGCTCACTGCAATTTCCACCTCCCGGGTTCAAGCTATTCTCCTGCCTCCCCCTCCTGAGTAGCTGGGATTACAGGCACCCTCCACCATGCCCAGCTAATTTTTGCACTTTTAGTAGAGACAGGGTTTCACCATATTGGCCAAGGCTGGTCTCGAACTCCTGACCTCAGGTGATCCACCTGCCTCGGCCTCCCAAAGTGCTGGGATTACAGGCACAAAGTGCTGGGATTACAGGTGCTGCTGCACCCTGCCCCTCCTGTTCCTCTTGCTGTGTGGCTATCTGGATGGGATTTGTTCCCCAGGCTTTTAAAACCCCACAAGTTCCTGCAGGTGAAATTGTTCCAGAATGTGCTGGGAAGGCATGTCCAGCCAGTTCTACACCAGTGTGGGACGAGGTCCTAGTGGATCCAAAACTGTCACTTGGGCTAGATTTCCAGCGGGTCTCATTGTCACCTCACAGAATTCCCAACTGAAGGGGTCTGGCCTCTTAGGCAACAAAGGCAGTAATCCCCTTTCCCCACCCCTGTGGTTTATTTTATGACTCAGATTCCTCCATATCAGTGCTATCTTTAGCTTATATTGATCCAGAGGTTCAGAGTGGCAAGAATGATATCCTATTCTCTCTTCATTGCCTCCTGTATTGAGGTGCAAAGGATCACACTTAGCCAAAGACAATCTGTATCAACACAAAGTAAAATCCTAATGGAGCATGCTGGCTGCATCTCCCCTTTTTGCCATCATTGAAAACCGCTGACTGGCCATATGCAGGTGCATAGATCTTCATTAGGCCCTGCAGGATGAGAGGAAGGAGACATTCTGCCTGGGGAAGAATCAGCAGTGTCATAAATCTCCACAGAACAATTAGGAGCCCAAGAACCAGCGGGCTTGGGGAGGAGTCACATTATATCATTTTTCTATTTTATTTTCTGCTCAACCATCTTCCTTACAGCATCTTTGAGATGTTCAGTAATTGTTGACTACCTGGAACAGTTACACCCCTCAATTCTGTTTAATTGAATAGTGAAAACATTTATAATAAAAGTTCTTCTAAACTTACTCTATTTAGCTGACTTCTCTGATTAACCAATACAGCCCAATGACCCTGTAAAACATTCTAGGATAAAGCTCTCAGTGGGTGAGTTTGCCTCAGCCAGTGGGATGCTTTACAACTCTCCACAGATCTGCCTCATGCTAAGATTCCCTGTAGCTCTCTGAAAAATGTTTCATAAGCCAAAGATACATTAGGGAAGAAGGAGATAATATTGTTTCTATGAAAACTACAATAAAAAATCTTCGCACCTTTCAAAGACTTTGAAAAAAAAGATAGATTGCCTTAAAAATCACCAGACAATTATGTGTGGACTTCATACCTGGAAAAAAAAGCTGGAGGCAAGGTCATAAAAATCTAGAAGATACCTGCATTGAGAATGCAGGTCAAATGTCTTTTTTTTTTTTTTTTTTTCTGAGACAGAGTCTTGCCCTGTCGCCTAGGCTGGAGTGCAATGGCGCCATCTCTGCTCACCGCAACCTCGCTTCCTAGGCTCAAGCAATTCTCCTGCCTCACCTTCCCATGTGGCTGGGATTACAGGCGCCTACCACCATGCCCAGCTAATTTTTGTATTTTTAGTAGAGATGGGGCTTCACCATGTTGGCCAGGCTGGTTTTGAACTCCTGACCTCAGATGATGTGCCTGCCTCAGTCTCCCAAAGTGCTGGGATTACAGGCATGAGCCACTGTGCCTGGCCAGTCAAATGTCTTAAACTCTCTCCATTCTAAAGAAAGAAAAATTTGGAAAGGGTAGAGACATTTTACAGACGTAGTTTACACTAGATAAGGCAGAACTCTTGAAAATAAACCATTCTCAAAGAAGCACCCTTGGTCTACCTCAGAGTTCATAAATACATGTATGATTACATTTGTATTTATGTAATTTAAAATAAAATTCTCAAGCTATATATGTAATTTAAAGAAATATTCCGTATTTTCTATTTTTCCTTTACCTAATGAACCTCTGGTTTCAATCACTTGTATCAGAGAGTTCTGGGTCATTTCCTTTATTTGTAGCATAAATCTGAGAAACTTCATGAAACAGCAGTTAAGAGGAGGAGATTTAGGATGTGAACAGGGCATGTTATTTGAATCCTCTAACTCTCAGTTGCTTCATTTCTAAAGTGGGTATAATATGTGCCTCATAAAAGTGGTTGAGAGTTAGAAAAAATAATTTCTGTAAAGTGCTTAGCACATTACCTAGCACACATTAAGCATTTAGTAAGTACCAGTAACAATAAAAATGATATTGATGAATTAATAAACAGTTACTAACTTCCTGGTACTGTTCCAGATGCTGAAGTCACAAAGTCACGAGATGAGTGAGCACGTCCCCACCCCACCAAACTCGCAGTCCAGCAGGAAGAGAGGTGACAGATCGTCTCAGTAGATGTATTCATTCAATACTATTTGTTGAGCTTCTAATCTGCATCAATAAATTACTGAAAATTTGCTATAATGATAAAAACATGTCCCTGCTATCATAAAGGCTAAAATCTATTGGAGAAAAATAGTTACTAAATAAAATTCATACAGTGTACAATTGAGGAAATTTACTGTCCACTGGGGGAGTGCGTGTACCAGGACGGGGTTCCCTTAGGAGTACATCTGGAGCTGAGAATTGGAGTTTGCCAGAGTGTTCACTGAATGAGGGGTGGGAGGAGAGCCAGCATTCATACTGAATGAGAGACCCACTGGCAGGAGGACACAGGGTGAGCGTTTTGACAGAGATCCTGTGGGTGACATGGGGAAGGGAAGGAATAAATTTGTCTGTGTTTGGGAAAGTGGCATGACTCAGGAAGGTTTCACAGAGGATTATCACCTCTGTGAAGGTCCCTTGGATGGGACCATACAAGGCTGACTACAAGGGAAACGTGAATATATTTCTCTGTGAGTAGAGAAGTAAACCAAATTATTTGGCTGGATTATGAAGAACAATATGTTTTCTCAACAGGCAAGGTAAGAAGAGCTGTCCAAGAAAGGTAAGCTGTGTCTACAAATGTTGGAGTCCAGGTTGTTGAGACAAATGGGGAGGGATAGCTAGGACCTGGCCAGCAAAGCCCAGGGCACCCAATAGAGAAGAGGAAATTAACCGGAAAGGTAATGCCATAATCTGGGGAACAGGAAATGAGGTCCTGGCCTGGGACGTGTCCAGAGAAGAAAAGGCAGGGCCATTATGCTTCCTCTGGGTTACAAAGGGATGCAGCAATGGACGAGGTCATTGGCCTGCAACAGCCTGGCCCTTGGATAGGACCATACAAGGCTGACTACAAGGGAAACGCGAACACATTTCCCAGTGAGTAGAGAAGTAAACCAAATTATTTCTATGAACAGGAATTGCTAGAAGCTTCATGGAACGAGTGGGATGTAAGATGCATCTTCAAGAGTGAGTGACATTTTGGCATGGCATTTGAGAGATGACAATCCAGAGGCTAAGGGAAACAGCCCCAGATGGGAAAGCACCAAGGAGTGAAGCAGCTTATGAGTAAAAAGTATTTCTTAGCTTTGCAGTTTCTAAATTTATCTATGTTCTGCCGCTTTAATCTCTAACAATATGATTTTGAACTAATATAAAATTAATACTTACATTAGCTAAAGTAGATAATGACTTAATAACTTCCACATCCCAGGCAATAAACTTTTGAAAATGCTTCTAGCCCACCGAATAAAAATCTGACAAAATTAGTGAAAGAGAAATTCAAGGACTATTTTTCTTTTAATCTATATCTCAAAGTGACGGTGTACCTGGGAAAATGTACAGATTCTAGTTCTGCATTACTTCAGATCAGAGATTTGTAGTAGAGAGATGTGTCTCCCCAGGGGGCATTTGGCAATATCTGGAGACATTTCGGGTTGTCACAACTGGTAGGGGGTGCTACAGGCATTAAGTGGGCATAGGCTGGGGATATAGCTGCATAGAACAGCTTCCACAACAGAATTTTTCAGCCAAAGAATTATCAATAGTGCCAAGGTTAATGCACCTTGTTTTACACCATGAAATAATCTTTAAGACTGACCTTCTCAAATCCTTAATTTTGCAGATGTTATATGTAACGTCAAAGATATGAAATAATTTGTGCACAGCTGGTAAATTAACAGTATACGGCCTAGGACTCAGGCTTTATTGACCAGTGTTTTTCTTTCCTGATGCACTAGACATCCTGTATGTTTTATATCAAATGGCCAGCATATTTTAATGCTGTCAGCTCTTAATTCTAACACAGAGAGGAGTTACTATATAGATGCCAATTGCACAGGGAGGAATATAGTTTTGAGCTCGGGCTTCTGACGATCCAGGAAGGGAAGGGGAGCAGGTGCTGCCCCATCTGTAGGGTCCACAGCACCATCACTGGAGCCCCAGATGGGGCTGACCAGGAGCATCAGTGTATGAAGACCAGTCCATGATGCTGACACTCTTTAATTATGAAAGGATGAATAATCTACTTCTGCTTTCTTTTAGGAGACAAGGGACTTGCCCAAAGCACGAACACTTCATAAACAATTTAACAAATGTAAACTGTGAAAGAGAAAGACAAATTGTGTGAATATGAAAACTAGGGTCTCTGATGAGCCCATAGCCTCCAAACTCCTCCCTTCACTGCAGAATGTAAGAATCCTTCTGTGCCTGCAGGAGAGTGGGCTGTGGTGGGAGGGGGCTGGACCTGGGGGTCAGAGTCTGTGAAGGGCCCTAGCCTCTGGCCTGAGTAATGCCACTTACTGACCATGTCAATTTGGGGAAGACATTTTCGTTCTCAGGGCCTTGATCTCCCCACCTAAGAAATGATGAAACCTGAGTCAGAGCTTCAGTGTTTGAGTTTATCTTTGAGATCAGGTTTAATATGCCTCATTTTCTAGGTGAGGAAATTGAAGTTTGGAAAAGTCAAGTTATCTCTTCCAGTTCACAAAATCAGCAAGAGAACAAAGGGGGGCAATTGATTAGATTTTATGCAATATCAATGTTTGGGAGAAAAGGCTTGAGGCTTTGGGAGCATTAGGGGCTGCAATGGCTTTGGTCCCATTATCGGTAGCATTCATTTGCCCATCCTCTCTGAAATTCACTAAAGGGACCCTATGTATCCCTCTTCTGGCTTCCTCATGCCTGGACCCCCAGATGGGCATCTTTTTTAAACCTATGAGGCCTCAGGATGGTGGCTCCTTCTCAGCTTCTCCTTGAAGACTAGATGGGAGCTCATTCCAGACATAATCATAGAAACAATCACTCCAGCTAGGAAAAGCCAGATGGACACCAAGAAAAGGCTAATGTTTCACCATGGCTGAACCACCTCACCTCACAGTGTGTCTTGTTTAGGCAAACAAGATTTTCAAACAAAGAATCAGGAGCAGGTAAAAGCCAGAAAGAATCAGATGAGAGATATGCTCATTAGCAAACTTCCACACTGTCCAATTAACCAATCCTTCTGAGGGTTATCTGATGCTAAGTGCTCTTAGATAATAGATTGGTAAAAAGAAAAGTCACTTGTGCCCTGGAATTGGTTTTTGTGCTCCCAAGATGAGACAAGACTAATAAAAATGGTCTGCACCTCCGGAATCAGCAAATATTAGAAAGATCAAATAAAATCTCTAAAGTCATTGAAATGCCCTGCTTCTGTGGTAAATTAGGGCTGAATCCTTTGAAATCCTTAAGCCTGAGGCTGGCAGGCTGTTCAATCACATTATGTGCTGCTTTGGAAATATCCCTACAGTTTGGTAGGCAAGAGGCCATCCACAGTGAGGTCTTTTGGGAGAAAACACAGCAAAAATGTGTTGTCAGGATGGTTTTAATTGGTGATCTGAGATACAAAGTCTCACTGGGTAAGGTGAATTTGAGCTTTAAGCTTTATCTCCTGTTCACGTTTTGCTCTTTCCAATTTGATGTACAATATGAACAATTGGAATCATTTCCTGGGAGTAACTGGCAAACACTTGGCCTCAGAGAAGCAGCATGACCCTTCGTTGCCTGTGCAGTGAGAGGGGTGGTCTGCATGACCTTGGAACTCCCACTTAGCTTCCAGTGTTTTATAATTAATCAGAGGAATATATAAATTCTGATTTAGTCAATACTGATTTAGGAACTATAAAACTGCATCACTTTAAAAGACTGTACAGGCATGTCTTCTTCAAAAGTCTGAACCACATTTAGTTTTTCTTGATTAAAAAGTATCTTGCTTAATTTCGGTGATGTTCTTTCAAAGAAAGCATGAAAAAATATAATTGTCTCATTCATTTTTTTTCAGTTACTATATTCAACAAAGATCTACAGAGCATCTGAAAAGCAGCACAGTTCTGCCACAATGGGGTTCAAGTTTAAGTGACTGCAAAGTCCAGGATTCTTAAAGCTTAAATATTAACACACAGTTCCAGACTTGTAATGCCCCAGAGGCACAAGATAAACATACTCTCAAATCTTCTCTGGCAGGGGACACTCTCAATCCACTTTATTCAGGATTCACAAAGGTGAAATCAGAGTGAATGAGCTCAAAATTAAAAATTAAAGTGCAAAGAAAAACATAAGCCATTGACAGTGAGAGGAGCAGAAATACAAAGCAAACAAGCAAGCAAGATATTTAAACGTCTTAGACCATAAGATAATATCACCATTAGAGATTTAAAAATAAATATATTTTTAACATTTTAAAGTATGAATGAAACTAAAAAGTGAGATACAATCAAGAGCTTATCATGAAAGGAACCAAATAGGACTCCCAGAAGTGAAAAGAACCAAATAGGACTCCCAGAAGTGAAAAATGTAGTTATTGCAATTAAAGTCACAATGGACAAACTAGACAGCCTAAACGTATACAAATGAAGAAATAATTGGGAAACTGGAAGGTAGAACTGCATACATTTACCCAGAATGCAACATAGAAAATTAACTTGGGGAAAATGGAGACTGAAATGAGCAATCCATTATGTTAAAAACTCAAAAAAAAAAAAAAAAAAAAAACCCAAAAAACAAACAAACAAAAAAACAGCTGCTGGCAAGACTATAGAGAAAAGAAAACACTTATACACCGCTGGTGGGAATGTAAACTAGTTTAGCCACTGTGGAAAGCAGTGTAAAGATTTCTTTAAAAAGTTAGAACTCTCATTTGACCCAGCAATCCCACTACTGGAAATATATCCAAAGGAAAATAAATTGTCCTACCAAAAAGACACATGTAGTTGTATGTTCACTGCAGCACTATTTACAATAGCAAATATGTCAGAATCATAAAGATGTTCATCAATGCTGGATAAAGAAAATGTCTTTTGCAGCAACATGGATGCAGCTGGAGGCCGTTAGCCTAAGTGAACTAATGCAGAACAGAAAACCAAATACTGCATGTTCTCACTTATATATGGGAGCTAAATATTAAATGCACATGGACACAAAGATGGGAAAAACAGACATTGAGGACTGCTTGAGGGGAGGGTGGAGGAGGTGTGCATTGGAAGGTTACCTATCCAGTTCTATGCTCATTATCTGGGTGATGAGAACATTTATATGCCAAGCCTCAGCAGCACAAAATTTACTCATGTAACAAACCTGCACATGTATCCCCAGCACCTAAAAGTAGAAGAAAAAAGAAAAAAAAAATGACCCAGGTATATGCTGCCTACAAGAGACTCACTTCACATTAAATAAATAAATAAATAAATAAATAAATAAATAAATAAAATGAGCAATCTAATTTACATCTAGCAGGAGTCCCAGAAAGTGCAGGGTAGGAGAGATTTGAGAGACAGTGTTCAAATGACTATGAATTTCCCAAGGTGATGAAAGACATGGATGCCTTGTTGAGGAGGATATCAAATCTTAAGCAAGGATTGTTCACTTGATGTAAGATAGAATGGATGTGTTTTATAGGACATAGAGCCTTAGACCAAGCAGAGAACATACATTCTTCACCAGCACACTTGGCACAAAAAATTCCTGTTGGCCCGCTATTGAATAGGCCAAAGAATCCGTAGCACACAGAACATTTTTTTTGACCTCAGTACAATAAAGTTAGAAAGCAATAACTGTAATTGAATGATTAAAATTGTGAAGATGCTAGTATCATTAATGTTTTTGCATTAAAGTTCTCACTGATAGTATACAGGCATCTAGTACATAGGATGCATTGCTGTCACTCAGGCTTATCAAGCCTGGCTTTGATATTTGGTTATTGAGGGAATGGGGCTTGAAATGGTTTGCTTCTTCCTTCCCAAGTAATTTCCTCTCATTGCTGTATTGGTTAAGAAACTGTTTATATAGGAGTCTAATTAAATATACTTGAATGTATATAAAAGTCCCCTTCCTTCTTGCTGTGTTGCCTTAGGTGAGTTAATTAAACTCTCTGTACTAAGTTTTCTCATTTGTTTAATGGAGGTAATATTATCTACCTCTTAGCATCATTAAAAATGTAAATTTACTAATAGGTGTAAAATACTAAGAACAGTGTTTATCACCTAATTTAAAAACTTTGACTATCACTTTTTAGTTATAAAGTTACACTGATTGATTTATCCTACCCTGCAGTCAGAGATTTGGGTGAGAATGGCCTATAGTATCTGGAGAAGGGGAGAAGCGTGGTGGGGGTGTTGAGGGGGTGACCAAGGTTCAGAGGGTGCATATTCTCTGAGCTAAGCCATTGGAAAATCTGGGACTTTACAAAGGCATGCAGAGGCCCTTCCCAGCAAAACTCCATGTTAGGATGCAGGATAGACACTGGGATAAGATGAAATCCCCTCTAATTTTCTCCTTTACTGAGTCCTTTTGTAGAAATAGGCTCTGCAAACACTTTGTAAGGTTCCCCTAGAAATGACTTTAGCAACTTATAAGTCACAGAATGTAGAAATGTGACCATGTGGCCAGGTGAATAGATTAAACAGTTCAGTCCCTAAAACAGCAAAGGTTGAAAGGAAATGTAGTAAAAGGTAAAGGGAAGAGGTACATTCATAAAGTTGTTGTGGAAGAAAGTCAGTGACGGGGAACAACAAGAAGGAAAATTGTGTTCCCCATGATTTGCTCAATTTGAACCTTATGGTAAGCTGAAATAATCATGACACATATTTATCAGTCAATTTCAAAAATAAAATAAAATAAAACAATACCTGCATACAAAGTGAAACATTAAAGAAAGACACAGTGGCCACCAAAACAAAAAATTCTCCAAATTGTTAGTTTTATTATCTGTAAAATAGAATATAAAATTTACTCAGCTGGGTTGTTTTGAAGAATATGTATGATAACATGTGAAATGTGTTTGGAACAGACAAATCCTCAGTCAGTCTATGTGTTGCCTTTTTAATAAAAATATTATGATCATACCATTTGTATAAATTTAGGTGATGTTTTTTTCTTTTACAACTCATGTCCTACTTCTGTTTTAAAAAATACCTACCTAAAAATACCTACTTCTGTTTTAAAAAATACTTAATAAACTATTTTAAACTCTGTCCAATTTTTACTTGTCCTCTGTACTTTTCTCAACTTCCTTTCCTTTTTGCTTTAATAGAACAATACTTCCTTGGAAGGAAATGATTCTCATTTCTGTCATAATGTGCTGCTTGTTCTGAGGCCTGGAGGAGCTCTGAGAAGTTAACAGCCAGTCAGGCAGCCAGGGGTCTGCCCCAAAGACCCTTCTTCATCTTCATGAAAGACTGACTTCATGCATGTCCTATTCACCACCGTGTCTCTCCCTGCTATTGGTGCGTCCCTTTCTTTGAAGAGAGGGCACAGACATAAATGACCCATAAGTCACTGGCATCATGTCCTCATGAAGAGAATAACAGACAATTGAGTGTGTTCTCATGCAATGACTTATGTGTTCATCATCACATTCAATTTCCAAAAGGTTCTGTAAGAGAGACAGAAAATAGCATTATCCACAGTTTACAAAAAAATAATTAAAAAAAGATTTTTGAAAGCCAGATCGGAAACTCAGAGAAGGAACACAACGTGTTTTCGCCTTAGCTCTGGTGACGTGACCCTAGTCTAGCTCTCTTTTTACCCAAATCAGAGAGCTATTCCGCTGAAGGAAACCAGGAAAAATGCAAATAGGCCAAAGGTTTGAATTTTCACATGAGGATGTTAGGCCTAATGTACTTTCTCAAAGTTGTAATTAGCATTCATACAGAGCTCTGTGTTTAATTCTACCTTTATATTTAAAACTCATCAACCCCTCTAAGAGTGAGTGCTGATGAATCCAGTGTGAAGATGGCAAGAGTAGGAGGGGCCTCAGAGCAAATCCAGCACCAATCCTCAGGCAGCAAACTGCACTAGGATCCAGGTGCTGCCTCCTGCGAACTGTGCGCCCCCGGAAAACTCCTGGAAAAGGCTCTCAGAAAGATTTATTTTCCCAAATCTCAGTTTCTCTCATTTGCAGAACGGGACTTATAAATACAACTAAGCCACAAACTGTTTTGGAGACCAAAGAATATGTGATAGAAACAAATCACCTAGGCCGGGCACAGTGGCTTACCTCTGTAATCCCAGCACTTTGGGAGGCCAAGGAGGGTAGATCACTTGAGGTAAGGAGTTTGAGACCAGACTGGCCAACATGGCGAAATCCTGTCTCTACTAAAAATACAAAAATTAGCTGGGCGTGTTGGCACACACCTGTAATCCCAGTTACTCAGGATTATACCTGTAATACCCAGTTAATGGGAGGCTGAGGCACAAGAATCACTTGAACCTTGGAGGCAGAGATCGTACCACTGCGCTCCAGCCTGGGGGACAGAGTGACACTCCATCTCAAAAAAGAAAAGAAAAGAAAAAAATCAGTAAAAACAAGCAAAAAATGTTCTCCAAAAGAGGCTAAATGGAGTATTTAATATGTTTGAAAAATGCTTACATACAGTCCTGTATAAATAATGCCAAATAATTCCAGTTAATCTGTGTTTAGCCCAGAAATGTTGCCCTTTATTTCACCACAGAATACTCTTCCCAAAGACACTGTTATTCACATGCACTAAAAACATGATTTGGTGGATCACGTTTTGTGAAACGTTCTTATTAGTTTTTTCCTTTTTCGGTGGGAGGCCAGGGGCCACGCTTAATGCTGAGACCCCAACTGTCCCAGCCTCCCCACCACCCTTCCATCCTGCAGGTGGCCTTGGGGTGAAGAGGCAGCCAGCCTGCTGCCTTGCCTTAGGGACTTACCATATCTTCTCTGGGTTCTGACAGGTATAATTGTCAATCATAAGTCATGTTAGGCAAATGGCATAATAACTTGATGAATTTTCAGCAGTTCCCATCACCTCTGCTGACAGAGAACAGAGGCAGCATTGAAAGCAGGGAGGTTGAAGCTGGAGAATTTACCCGAAGTGTAGTCACTAATGAACTATGCCACCTACATGCCCACCTGCTTAAAGGCATGGGTGTTCTGAGCTCTAGGACCTCCAGAGAAGCCTTGAACATGTTGCCTTCCTGGGGGACCCAAGAAGATAGCCAGAGTTCCCTGATGCCCATCACTGATTTCAATTGCTCAACTCATTTAGGAAGAAGGTGCTATGCAGGGGAAGAGGCAGTGAGATGTCACGAAGGGAGCCTGAATTTAGGAGTCAGGGCAACACGTTGAATGCTGAGTCCAGAGCCCACCATTGACTGCCTTATGTGGCTTTGGGCTGTGCCTCAGTTTCCTCCTTGATAGGCAATCAGGAGATCAGTTCCAGCTGAGACTCTGCGAGAACACTAAGGCCATGTCCTATTCAAAGTCCAGTCCAGATGCCTTCACTCCGTGGCTCTCAGTAGATGTGTATTCATAGCAGGGCTCACCATGGAGCAACAATAAAATGAGGGCCATCCCCTAGGGGGCAGGCACTGCACTGGATACTTCCCATAGGGTAGAAGTGAAAATATAACGTGCATGGGTCATAGTGGTGAATGCCTTGGGGAGCTGCCCCCACCTGCTGTTCAGGACTCAAGTACTCATTTCCTTAGCTGCTGGGTGTGTCACTGCTGAAGAATCACAGCTGAATCCCTCCCTCCTCCAGCACTGCCCTCTGCTAAAGTTCACCCCCAAACCTACCAAGAGCCACCAGGGACTAATCAGTGAGAGGCTTTGAAGGCCCAGCTCTCCTTTCCCAATTCATGAGGGTCATCTAGCCCTCAACATTCCTGTAGAGCCAGCCGAGGAGGCCTCTGTTGAGGCTATGTCCCAATTTGACTTCTCAATCTGCCCATCCTGCTTCCCTGGCTCCCTAAAGCACACCCCCATAAAGCTCCTGCTCCTATATCATAGTCCCATCTCAGTCTGTGTCTCAGAGAACCCAGCCTACAATGAATAGTCTACCATATGCCAGGGTCTGTACAAGCACTTTACCTGTGTGACTTTATTTAATCCCTTCAGGAACCCTGTGGTGAATCCCATTCCATAGGTGAGGCTCAGCAGTTATGTGACATGTCCCAGTTTAAAATGGCTCCAACAGGGCACAGCATACTTCCTAAATACTTCCTATGGGCCACACTGAGTTATGTGATGGGATATGAACAGGAGGGGAGGAGGGCAGCAGGAAGAGGAACTGTCCCTTGGAGAGATTTTTCCTCATTCTTCCCCATGTAAATGCTCCAGACACAGTACTCTCTATTCTAACTCATCCTCTGCTTCTTCTCAACACTAACTACAACTTCCTATTGTTTTAGGTTTTTACCTATTGACTTCTTTTGTCTTGTTGACCATTGGAGGGACCACGTCTGTTTTGCTCACAACTGTGTCCCATCACTCTATTGGAAATTATACATTGTATTAATATATGTATATTACAGAGTCATTTGACCGTCTACTGCCTCCCCTGTCCCTATCACATGTAAGCTCCATGAGAGCAAGGACTTCCTCTGTTTGGTTCACCACTTATACTTCCAATTTAGTACAGAGATTGACACATAGTAAGACTTAACCCATTTTTTAAAGAATGGATAAATTATGAGTGAATGAAGTATTAAGTATAATGCCGATAAATAAATTCACACGTGCAGGAAAAGATGGTTCAAACCATCAATGGCCAACATTGATTGGGCATCCTATTTCTAGAATGGCATTAGGATTTCGGTTTGTGATTCTAACCACCACCCCCCACTCCCTCACACACACACACACACACACACACACACACTCTCTCTCTCTCTCTCTCTTACAGTTTTGTTGGAGGAAGAAAAAGGAGAAATAGGGCAGTTGTCTTCTAGTCCAAGGGAAATCATGCGCAGTTCATTCAATAAGCATTTATCTAATAGCATTATAAATACAGAAGTAAGTAAGCCATATGGGTTTTTGGTCTAGCAAAGGATATTAATGTTTCTCCACTAAATACAAGACTCAAGAAGAAAATTATTTGGATTATGGTACTAGTGGGTGAAGGTCATGCCATGCTACAGCTCAGTGAGTATCTCAGGATGCCTAACTTAAATGTTACCAGCAACTCCAGCAGCCATCCAGAGTGAGACTGTTACTTGGCATCCTGGTTGCGACCTAGGTGCCTGCTATTCCTTCAGGAAGGAAACCTAAGTGACTCCATGTGATAGATTGTGAGGGACCAGAGAAGAGTCAGGGAGACATGAAGAGATAATTATGTAGAGGCCAGAAACACCTAACCAAGGAATGACAGAGCAAAGCAAATTCCACAAAGGAGAGGGGAGAAGGAGGATGCCTCCAGAGCCAGTTGCCATGTGTGGCATGGTTGATTAATGAATCAAGCTTTAAATTTTCTGGCAAGAAAGAGATAAGAAATGTGATGTTTACAGTTTCGTTGTGAGCTTTCTTTTTTTAGTTAAAAAATCTTATGAGTTTGGAATTTTAAAGTGTGGGAAGTAATTTGTTTGAGATTCAACTCCACATGTAGAGGGTCTGATTAAATCTGTAGCTTTGACCATGACCACAAAATCCAGCTTTTTATTGAGCCTTCTGCTAATTAGAGCTGGAGATTTTGCATTTTATTGCTTTAATCCTGTGGTTGTTCTAGAAACCTGGATTATCACATTGCAAAGGAGGTGATTTAAGGCAAACATGTTGGGTCCTTGCTCTGCTTCATTTAAAGGATAAATGATAATATTTTTGTATTTTAAAAAAAGGAGAGAGAGGCAAAGGCTTTTTCTATCTCCTCTGGCATCTGTTTCTCAGTAGAGCAGAGGAAACTTTCAGCACAGACCACTCTTTCGAAAACATAGTGGTGAGGGTTAATCCATCCCACAGCTTCTGCTGGGGCTGACAATCTTTGCCAAGACTTAGCTGGGACCCAGCAAGTCACCTAAATGGACAGGCTCTGAAGTGCTACTGCCCTCACAGCTCGGAGTGACAAGAAATGGGATTTGCAGTTTCCTTTAGGGAGGGATTATGCTCTGGGTGACAGTCCTTCCATTCTTGTCTTTTTCCAAATAATGGGTCTTTCTGAAAGATGTTGGTAGACTCCCCAGCACCCAAGAATTACTCAGTCAACTGGGGACAGACTGAACAGATTGATCTGCAGAGAGTGTGGGCTATCTGCAGACTGTGGCATATCCCAGAGAGGGTGAGCAGTTCCCAAGGCAGGGTGGGGAAGAGATGACTGATGGAGGGGCTCAGTGATCAAACAGATGTTTAATGGAATTGAATAACTGCAATATTATTCAGCCTTAAAAATGGAGATCTTGCCATTTGCAACAAGGATCAACCTAAAGGATAGTATGCTAAATAAAATAAGCCAATCTCAGATAGAAAAATATTGCTTGATGGTATTTATATGTAGAATCTAGGAAATAAATTAATACATAGAAACAGAGTAGAGAGGTGGTTACCAGGGTGTGGAGGTTGGAGAAAAACGGAGAAACATCCATTAAAGAACAAAAAGTTGCAGTTACACAAGATAAGTAAGTTTAGAGATCAAATTAAAGCATGAGGACTATAGTTAATAATGTATTACATACTGAAAATGTGCTAAGATAGATTTTTGGTACTCTAACCACAAAAAAGTAACTGTATGAGATGATGAATATGGTAATTTACTTGATTACAGTAATCACTTCTGAATTATATGTATATCAAAACATAAAGTTGTACACCTTAAATATATAAAATAAAAATGATTTAGAAAACCCAACTCATGCTCTCTTTCTCTGTATATATTCATATTTTTTCATTATATGTGGCACTTTCTATATTCTCAATCAAGTTTATTTTCTGACCACTGGCTGAGCCACCCATCACAGTGTGATCTTTCTTCTCTTTCATTCACTAGCATCCATATCACCGAGTCGACCTCTCCCGTCTTCTCAGCCTGTATTTTCTCTCCATCTCCACCGTGTCTAATAAAGAGTTGTGTTATCACATTTCTATGTGACTGTAGAATCCACCTGGGAGCTGGATCTCTACTCAGGCCCATTCTCTGCTATTCTCCTCATTGAAAAAAGAACGATGTTTCTGCAACTCAAATCTGTCAATAGCCTTTAGCGAAAGTGCAATTACTTAGAGTTGCATATGAGGTTCTCTAAATCCCTGGTGATTTTTTTCATTATTTTCTTTGTCACATCCTCTAGTCACATCCAGCAGCTGCCAGCTGACCAGCAGCCAGCTCAGGGTAAAATCCTGCCAGGTCTGTAGAGTTGGTTCTACAGTTTAAAGTGCTAATTACACATTACACATCACTGCTGTGCTAGTAGCTAACCAAATAAATTTGCATTGCTGGCCAGTTTACATCAGAAAAATCTAGAAAAAGAAGATCAAATTAAATAGAAGTAGAAATAAGGAAAAATAAAATATATAAAAGTGAGTCAATGAAATAAATCATTGTCAAACAGAGAAAACCAATGAAATCAAAAGTTAGTTCTTTGGAAAGATTAATAAATTCGATAAGCTTCTAGCAAAACTGATTTAAAAAATTGAGATGACACATATGACCAATACCAATAATGAAAGAGGGGATATTACCTTAGCTTCCAGAACATTGAGATTGCAGGAAGAAAATATTATAAATGCAACAATAAATATAACAACTTGGTCAAAATGAATTTCTTGAAAGACAAAAACGACCAAAAAATATAAAAATCTGAAAACTGCAGGTCACAATCTCATGACCTCTTATAAAGATCAATAAAAAACACTCAAAAATAACCTAACAAATTGATGTCCACAATATATAAAATAATGTATTATGAACAAGTAGGGTTTATCCTGAAAATAAAAGACTAGTTCAACATCTAAAAAATCAATTAATAAAACTCACCTTATCAACAGACTAAATAAGAAAAAGGCGCAATCAAACCAAAAAGAATCCTTTGGAAAAGGAATCATCATTCTTGATTTTTTAAAAAAAATCTCTCAAAGTAAAAGTACAAATAAACTTTCTTAACTTAATAAAGATATAGCAAAAAAAAAATGAGATTCAACGTCATACTTAAAGACAAAAGACTGAATTCCTCTAACCTACAAACAAGGTAATTCATGACTCTTATTCAAAATTATTTTAGAGGTTATAGCCAGTACAATGAAGCAGAAAAGAAAAAGGGATAAAAGGGGCCTAGAGATTGGAAAGAAATAAAACTGTCTCTTCTCATACATAACATGATTGCCCATAGAGAATATCTCAAAGAATCTGAAAAATAACCCCCCAAAACTAATAAATGTATTTGGCAAGGTTGCAAAACGCCAGATCAATATACAATAAATTTTTGTATCCTAGGAATCAAGCAACTGGAAATTGAAATAAAGCAATGTCATTTATAATAGAACCAAAATACATTAAATACTTACAGTTTTCTGAAAATACCACAAGATCTGTGTGCTGAAAACTACAAAATCATGGTTAAGAAAAATCAAAGATGACCTGAATAAATGGGGAGATACACTACGTTCATGAATTAGAAGAACCAATTTTGTTAAGATGTCAATTCTCTTAAATCAACATGCTCAACGTTAATTTTTGGTAGAAATCAACAAGCTGGTTCTGTAACTAGACCCAGCGTTTGCTGCTCATTGCTTGAAAGCCAGTCATGACAGACAAAGTTTGGTGGAAGGAAAAGCAGGTTTAAGTGGAGAGCCAGCAAACCAAGAAGATGGTGAACTAATTTTCTAAAATACCGTCTTACGATTTTGAATTTACCATAGAGTTTTTAAAGGGAAACTTGCTATGGGAGGCATGTGGGAATAGTGCAGGGCACAGGGTCTGTGTGTCTGTTTTAATAGCTATTTTGGGTAATTATTCATACAGAGGTCTAATTAACATTATGTTGACTTCAGCCCAATGGTGCTAGATTAATTGTTCATGACTTTTCCTAAGTGGGAAGATTTTGTAAGGGCTCTGTGCCTGGTTTGTTTCAAGATTAGCCTCTGGAATTTCTTAAGCAAAAACAATTAGATAAGCATGTGTTTATCTAATTATGCAGGGGAGTGTCTAGAGAAGGAAGGAATAATGGGTTAGAAAAGAGGGAAGTAAGAAAAAGAAAGTGGGTGATTAAAATATGTTTTTAAAATTAAGGTCCCCGGTTACAGTTCTAAAGTACATATGGAAAGAAAAGAAAATAGAATAGCCAAAACAGGACGAGTGCGGTGGCTCATACCTATATTCCCAGCACTTTGGGAGGCCGAGGCAGATGGATCACCTGCGGTCAGGAATTCAAGAGCAGCCTGGTCAACATGGCGAAACCCCGTCTCTACTAAAAATACAAAAATTAGCCCGGCATGGTGGCAGGCACCTGTAAACTCAACTACTCTGGAGACTGAGGCAGGCGAATTGCTTGAACCGAGGAGACAGAGGTTGCAAAGAGCCTAGGTTGTGCCACTGCACTACAGCTTGGGCGACAGAGTAAAACTCTGTCTCAAAAAAAAAAAAAAAAAAAAAAAGAATAGCCAAAACAATTTTGACGTACAATAATGTTAAAGAACTCAGCTTAAATGTTTTTCAGATTTACTATAAATCTGCAGTAATCAAGACAGTGTAGTATTAGAGAAAGGATAGACATATAAATAAAAATTTGAAATATAAAATATAGGAACTGACAAGTATACAGTCAACTGATTTTCAATAAAGATGCAAAAGCAATTTAATAAAATAGCCTTTTCAACAAGTAGTGTTGGGATAATTGGATATCTATATGAAAAATAATGAATCATAATCTATTAGGAGAACCCGTTCCCGATGTTTAACGTGGGTTCTTTTCTATTTCTTAAGGGTCTCGGCTGGGTTGAGAAATAAAGGGAAAGAGCACAAGACAGAGAAATTTAAAGCTGGGTGTCCCGGGGAGACATCACATGTCGGCAGGATCCGTGATGTTCCCCGAGCCATAAAACCAGCAAGATTTTATTAGCGATTTTCAAAAGGGGAGGGAGTGCACGAATAGGGTGTGGGTCACAGAGATCACACACTTCACAAGGTAATAAAATATCCCAAAACAAATGGAGGCAGGGCAAGATCACAGGACCACGGGATGAGGTGAAAGTAAAATTGCTAATGAAGTTTCGGACACGCATTGTCGTTGATAACATCGTATCAGAAAACAGGGTTTGAGAGCAGACAACCTGTCTGACCAAATTTATTAGGCGGGAATTTTCTTCCTCCTAATAAGCCTGGGAGCGCTACAGGAGACCAGGGCTTATTTCATCCCTTCGGCTTAGACCATAAAAGACAGCAGGCTTCTAAAGGGGCCATTTATAGGCCTACCCTCAGGGCGCATTCTCTTTCTCAGGGATGTTCCTTGCTGAGAAAAAGAATTCAGCGTTATTTCTCCTATCTGCTTATGAAAGAGGAGAAATATAGCTCTGTTCCATCCGGCTCACCGGAGGCCAGTTCAAAGTTACCTCCCTTGTTCCCTGAACGTGGCTGTTATCCTGTTCTTTTTTTAGATGCCCAGATTTCATATTGTTCAAATACACGTGCTCTACAAACAATTTGTGCAGTTGACACAATCATCACAGGGTCCTGAGGCAACATTCATCCTCCTCAGTTTACGAAGAAGATGACGGGATTAAGAGATTAAAGACAGGCATAGGAAATCACAAGGATATTGATTGGGGAAGTGATAAGTGTCCATGAAATCTTCACAATTTATGTTCAGAGATTACAGTAAAGACAGGCATAAGAAATTATAAAAGTATTAATTTGGGGGACTAATAAATGTCCATGAAATCTTCACAATTTATGTTCTTCTGCCGAGGCTTCAGCCGGTCCCTCCGTTCGGGGTCCCTGACTTCCCACAACAATAATCTATACCTTGCAACCTCTAAAACAAAAGTAACTCAAAATTATAATAAACTTAATTGTAAAACCTAAAACAATAAAAAATCCTGGAAGAAAACCTAAGAGAAAATCTGTGCGACATTAGATTACACAAAGAGTCCTTAGACATAACACAAATAACATGGTCCATTAATAATAACAACAGAAACAATGAAATCAGTAAAATTTGGTTTCATTAAAATGTATAACATCTATTTTTTGAAAGATATTTAAGAAAATAAAAAGATAACCCATATATAGGGAGAAAATATTTATACATTATATTTATGATAAAGGACTTGTGTCCAAAATACATAAAGATGTCTCAAGATTCAAGAAAAGATAGGATTAAAAATAGTTAAAACAGTTTGAACACAAACTTTGCCAAAGGAAATATACAGATGCAAATAAGCACACAAAAAGATATTTAGTATAATTTGTATTGTGGAAATGCAAATTAAAATCACAACAAGATATACCTATTAAAATGTCTAAAGTATATGAAAGTGGGTAATATCAAGTGCTGCTGAGGATATGGAGATACTGGAATTCTGATAAACTACTGGTGGAAATGCAAAACGGCACAGCCACTTAGGTAAACTATCTAGTAGTTTCTTATATAGAGAAATATAGACAACTCAGCAATCTCAGTCCTAGATTTTTACCCAAGTGAAATAAAAGCATTCTCACAAAACATGCACATAACACTTTGTAATAATAGAATGCATAATTGCCTCAAACTGGAGACAAACCAAATGTCTCTCAACTGAAGAATAGGTAGACAAAGTGTAGTATATCCATACAATGGAATAATGCCAAGCAATAAAAGAAAAAAAAAAAAAAGCAGTACATGCAACAACAGGGATGCCTCTCAAATGCTTTATGTTAAGTGATAGAAGCAAGATTCAAAAGACTGCATACAGCATAATTCCATTTACATGACTTTTGGAGAAGGCAAGATTACGGGACTGGTGACTGGGTCCATAGTAGCCAGGAGTTAAGGGTTGGAAAGGGGTGACTACTCAGTGGTACAGGGCAATTTAGGGGGTAAAGGAACTGTTCAATATCTCAACTGTGGTGTTGGTTACATGTCTGTATATTTTTGCCAAAACTTGAAGAACTATACACTAGAAAAATGAATTTTACTAAATGTAAATTATTTGCTATTATTCAATATCATTTTTAAAATGCAACAAAAATAAAGATTCTAAAGAAAATAAATGAAATCCTGATAAACTTTTATCTAGTAAAGAGAACAAATTTGCAATTAAATACTTTCCCACCAAGAAAATTACAAGCCCAGTATCTTAGTCCTGTAGTCCTATAAGAGAATAAATGAAATAGTATACTTTTTCAAGAAAAGAGGGTTACTTACTCACAGTTCTGCAGACCGGGAAGTTTCAGGTAATGTACTTGGCTTCTGGCAAGGGCTTTTGTCCTGCCTTATAACATGGCAAAGAAGGTCAAAGGGAAAGCAGACTTGTGTGAGAAGGGTCAAACAAGAGGAATAAACTTGCTGTATAATAACTTGCTGTCTTGGGAACTCATCTATTCCCAGAGGACTAAATCAGTCTTGGGAGAGCAATAACTCACTGCTCCAAGGATAGCACCAACTCATTTATGAGGGATCCACTCTCAGGACCCAGACACCTCCCATTTGGCCCCACTTCTAAACACCCATACACTGAGGATCAAATTTAATTTTAGTGGACACAAACAAAGCATATCCAAACCACAGCACCCAGCTAGCTTTACTGGTGAGTTCTAATGATTTAAGGAAAAAAGTATAACTTTCTTACACAAGCTTTTTAAGAAAACAGATACAGTATTTTTATTAGTGCAGGATTAACCTGTTATCAAAACCAGACAAAAATATTACAGCAAAAAGACATTACAGTAATATTCATTACCCAAACCTAAACACAAAAATTCTCAAAATAGATATTTAGCAATATATAGAAAAGAATATTCCATAATTAAGACGTGTACATGCCAAGATTATGAAGTTAGTTTAATATCCAAAAATCAGTATAATTCACCATGTTAACAGAAGAAAAAAATATTTTAATATATAAAGCATTTTATGAAATTCAACACCTATTTATGACAAAATTCAACACTCATGAGAAGACTTCTCAACAAACTAGAAATAAAAGAATTCCTCAAATTGATAAGTACATCTTCAAAATTCTAGAGGTGTTATTTTTAATGGTGAAAGATTGACTGCCTTCCTCATAAGACTTAGAAGGGGGAAAAGATACTACTGTCATGACTTTTATATAAAATGTCTTGAAAATTCTTCGTGCTAGTGCAATAAGATAAGAAAAAAAATGCATACAAATTGGAAAGGAAGGAGTAAAAGTATCTTTACTCATAGACAATCTTTGGTACATTAATGAGTCCTAAAGAATCTATAAAACAAAACTCCTAAAACTAATGAGTTTAACAAGGCTGAAAAATACAAAGTCAACATAAAAAAATTGTATCTCTGAACAACAGTTACAAAAAAGGTAAAATAAACAATATTATTAACATGGTGTCAAAAACATTAAATACAGAAAATTTAACATATTATAACTTTACACTGAATGTTAGAAAACATTGCTTAGTGAAGATAAAGAACATTTAATTAAAATGAAATATATTGTGTTCATGGGTCAGAAGACTGAATATTGTTAAGATGTCAATTCTTTCCTAATTTGTGTGTAGATTCAAAACAATTCCAATCAAAATACTTGATTTTTAAAAAAATTTTTATCAGTAGAAATTGACCTAGAATAGTCAAAACAATTTTGGGGAAAAAAGGAAATACATGAGAGGACTTACACTCACTTACTCTAAGATTACAGTCCATAGACATAAGGATAGTCATATAGCTTAGGAGAAGAGAATAACTGACATTTTGACATGACATTAAGGTAATTGAATATAAAAAGGACAATAGTCACTGGAATAGTTGGATATTCAAATGGAAAAAAAATGAAATTTGAATCTGACCTCACATTTCAAACAAAAGTTAATTCAAAATGGATCATAAGACTCTTAAATAGCAAAGCTAAAACTATAAATTTGTAGAAGAAAACTTTTTTTTTTTTTTTTTTTTTTACATTTCCATGACTTCATAACCTCTGAAAATAACATCCTTTCATTGAAAAGTTTCTCAAATCCTGGAAAATCATTTCCAGGATTTTGGACCAGCAAATTGGACCTCAGCTTCTAATTAAACACTGGCACACTCCTCCTCCTGGCCAGGTAAATTAATTGATGCATAAGACTTCTGATCCTCCACCAATGAGGTTCCAGGTTAGTCTCAGCCTGCTGTCTAATCATTAGGTTGGTTTAATTTCATGTGATACAGAGGCTTTGAGGTTGCTTGGGTACTAGCTTACATAACTTGGAAGAGAGATCTTCTGCTTTCACTCTCTATATTTACTCATTTTAACATTGGTGGGCTTTCCACCAATATATACCATTGACAATCCTTTTTAAAGTAAAAATACACACAGTTTAAAATGTCAAACTCACAGAAGCAAGGAGTAAGATGGTGAATAGTAGAGGCTAGGGTTGCAGGGAGACGGAGAAAGGAGAGATGTTGGTCAAAGGGTACAGAGTTTCAGTAGACAGGAGAAATAAGTTTTAGTGATCTATTGCAAGGCATGGTGATCGTACACAATACACTATCAACTATTTCAAAATTGCTAGAAGAGTAGGTTTTCAACGTTTTTAACATACACAAAAGGTAAGTAGGTGAGGTACTAGATATGTGAATTAGCTTGATTTAATCTTTCTGCAATGTGTACATATACCAAGGCATCACATTGTACTTAATATATACAATTATTATTTGTCCATTAAAAATAAAAACACATTTTTAAAAAATTAAAAATATCCACAAACCTCCCTTTGTTTTCTGCATTTATCGTCTTTTTGCTAACTATTTGCATAAGATCCCCAAATAAGCCTCTGTTCTCTTTGAACACTATAAAACAAGGTTAATTCAGCTTACACCATGTGCATTTCTTTCGTTTTAAGGAAAAGAAATCTGTATCTTATACAACTCCAGGGGCCCTCAGTACTAAGTTTTCCTTTCCAATTAATAGCGTACCACAAGATGTTTGACTACTTTGCAGCTAATTTTGCATTCATTTACCTCTAGCCAATTGTTTTAATAATGATGCATTCTGAGTAGTGCCTTCTTCATTTAAGCCTAGAGATCTCTCTGAGGATATTCTCTAAGTTCACAGCCCCATGTAGCCATTCTGAAACAAAAATACCTTCTCATTCTCCAGCACTTCCCACTCCTGGCTGACGCTGTATGGCTTTTCACAGAAGCACTTAACAGTGGTTGTAGAAGGACCGCCATTTTTTCCTACATGGGTGAATGCTCTATTCATCAACATTCTATTGACCATCACAGTATCAAGAAGACCCTAGGGTATCATTTCAATTTAGAGTCTCTATCCTCAAATGTCTATCCCTATCCCTAAACTGACTCAATTCTGTTTAAATGGCTATATTTCTATCATAATTTGCAAAACAAACTCCTACGTCTAAGTAACCCACGTGATAGGACCCTGAAGTGCTGTGGCTGAACAATGCCCCCCCCCCCCCGGAAAAGATATCCATATCCTAATCTCTGGAACTCATAAATTTTATGTTATATGGTGAAATGTACTTTGAAGATGGGATTAAATTAAGGATCTTGAGGAGGGCAGATTATCCCGGATTAGCCAGATGAGCCCAAGACCTTACAAGGGTCCTTAAGAGAGGGAGGAAGGAAGAGTCAATCAGAGGAGGAGGAGATGTAACAATGGACACAGAGATTGGAGAGATACACTTAGAAATGGAGGAAGGGGCCGCTAGCCGAGGAACACAGGCATCCACTAGAAGCACAGAAAGGCAAAGAAACAGATCCTCCCCTCAGGGCCTCCAGGAAGAATCAGCCATCTTGACAACCTGACCTTAGATCTGTGAATCTGATTTCTGACATCAGATCTTGATATAGTACACATTTATTCTACAGTTTAAAGTCAATAAATGGGTGGCAATTTGCTACAGCAGCAAAAGGAAACTAATTTATGAAAATTTGCTGTTTCATTGTCTAAACTAACAGAAACAGGTTCCAAAGGAATAGAATATCCATATATTCCCTTGTAGTCCCATCTCATGGTTAGAATTGTTTTATAATTTTCTTTGTTTTTACATCATATGGACAATTCCATGGCACCTTTTAATTGTTCTTTTTGTGTGTGTGTGTGTGTGTGTGTCTATAACACACACTATATATGCATAATATCTATATAAAAGATATATAATTATTATATGATTAATTATATCCAGACTGCTACCTTCAGGTACTCCATCCCCATCCAGCCTGGGACTTGGGACAATGCTATTGTCACTAGCATTGACTATTTTGTAGTGATTCTGCAAGTGGCCACTGTCATCAACCACTGGTTGTCCATTTCTCATCCAAGTTTTTGGGATCACTCTGTTTTTAATCTTGCCTTGTGATGTTGTTTTGCTGTGTCCCCACACAAATCTCTATTGAATTGTAACCCCCACAATCCCCACATGTCATGGGAAGAACCCAGTGGGAAGTGACTGAATTATGGTGGTGAGTCTTTTCCTGTGGTTTAAAAAACACAGGAGGTTCACTGCATAAGCTCTCTCTCTTTGCCTGCCATGTAAGATGTGACTTGCTCCTCCTTGCTGTCTGCCATCATTGTGAGGCCTCCCCAGCCATGTGGAACTGTAAGTTCATTAAACCTCTTTCCTTTGTAAATTGCCCAGTCTTGGGTATGTCTTTATCAGCAACATGAAAATGGACAAATACAACTTGCTTTCCAAAGAAAACATTGTTTCAACCAAATCCCACTCCTGCCATCAATTCTTGTGAGGATTGTGTGCCCTCCTCCCTTAGTTCAGAGTCCTCCAAAAGAAGACACTGAGACCAGGATTCAAGGGTAAGCAGATTATCTTGGAGGTGATGTCAGAAATCGCTGATAGAGAAGTGACAAATGAGACTGAGAGGGAAGGAATTGATCAAAGGGGTTCTCAGGTGAAAAAATCCTCAGGACTACCTCACCCAAATAGCATGGAAGAGTGAGTATCATACAGCAACTCCCTGAAAGAGGTGTGAATTCCCTGGCATTTCTGTCCTGCTGGACAGGAAGCAAAGTGGGCCCTGGTAGCTAAGGAAATCCCTCAGGCAAGGAGATATCGGTGCTGCCAACTGGAAGTTGGGCCAGAGAACACGGAAGTGGTGAAGGACTGTCCACAGCTCAGATCCAGTCATTCTTTCAAAGGGACTTCCAGCACTAGATCTTATCTAGTGCAGTTTATTAACAAAGTATATGAAAAGGCCTTCAAATTATTAATAAGAATGCTTATAGAAAAGTTCATCTGTGTCAGGCACCATATTTCTGGCTGGGCTGTCCCTCTTGGGAGAACACAGATGCCCTTTACTATCAAATCCCATAGGGCCCATGAGAAGAGACTGCAGGACCAGCCAGATGGCTCATGCTCAATGCCATTTTTACTTTGCTTCTATTTTACAAGCTGACAATTTTGCTCTGTGTGTACTGTAAAATAACAGACCTTTTCCAAATTTTGCTCAAGCTTACACTGTTCCTTTTTGCCTTTTAATTTATCTTTCTTGTACCTATAGTTAAAAAAAAAAAAAAAAGCATTTCACTAGAGGTAGGGTTAAGGCTAGAGGCTCATGTGGTCAGAAAATTTGAGCTCTTCTTGTAAATGTTCACGTGAACCTTGTCCCTCCCCACCTCTGCTTCCTCAGGAATGAGTTTTCAAATATTTCATTCCATTTCACAAAAATCTAGCAAGGCTGGGTCAAGGGCCAAATATCTTTGTTATAATTCCCACTCTGCAAAAGAGTATGCAAGTCTCCCCCACCTGCTCACGGGGTCATCATATAGCACAGTGGCAATGGCTGGCCGTAGACATTATCTCAGACATCACACAGGAAATATTTAAAAATCAAAATGGGTCAGATGCCTCAGATAAAGCTATCGCAAAAGACATAATCACTGTAGCTATTAGACTGACAGAATAAAAACTTTATCAGAACAACTCCAAGGATGCAACTGTGGAGGATAAGTTGTTCTTCTGAGAATGTGGGTGTCCCTTGGAGGAACACTAATGGAGAATCTCAAAGTCCTGAAGCCCTTAGGAGATTCAAACGTTTGAGCTGGCTTCAGCAGCAGCAGCAATAGGGTAAGCAGATGTGGGAAGATGGAGGTTCTTCCTGGGAGCAAGTTAACGGGGGTGAACAATTTCAGAACTACAGTCTGAGATCTCACTGAAAAAGCTGTTCATCCAGAAGACGGGAAATCAAGAACATGTCTAGGATACAGCAAAACTGGGGTCAGTTAGTAAAGATGGTGGCCATAGCCCTTAATCCTCTGATCCTATTTTTCACTTATTTTTCAATGTTGAGCTTTGTTTCATTTGTAACCTTTTTTTTTTTTTTTTTTTTTTTTTTTTTTTTAAGATAGGGAAGGCGCTCACTGTCACCCAGGTTGGAATGCAGTAGTGTGGTCTCAGCTCACTGCAGCCTTGACCTTCTAGACTCAAGCAATCCTCCCACTTTAGCATCCTGAGTAACTGGGAGTACATGCATGCACCACTGCACCTGGTTAATTTATATATATATATATATATTTTGTAGAGACAGGATTTCGTCATGTTGCTTGGGCTGGTCTCAAACTCCTGGCCTCAAGTGATCCACTTTCCTCAGCCTCCCAAAGTGCTGGGATTACAGGCATGAGCCACTGCACCAGGCCCATAACTAACCTTTCTTGAGCACTGCCTAGGTGTAGGGACCAGTCTCAATGCTTTGCTTGTGTTAATACATGTAATCCTCACTATGCTGTGATTCTGGTATTATCATCCCCATTTTACAAATGAGAAAAATTGGATGCAATTAAGATCGTAAATCTTTCCTAATGAGTGAGTGGGCAAACAAGGAGGGGAATGCAGGCCATTAGTACTGAATTTTACCATATGCTTCCTCCATGCAGGCAGTGAAAAGGGATGAATGGAAAGGGAAGGAGGAGGGTGTGTGGTGTCATGGGCACCTTTGCATGGGAACAGAGCATCTTGAGTGGATGGTTTCAACTCAGAAAAGAAAGGAAGGCAGGCTACATGGGAGGATAAGAGGAGTTGATAAAAGAGACAACTCAGTACTTTGCTGTAGGTGAAGAAAAGGAAGAGTGGTTAAACTCAAAGTAGTGGCAGAGCAATGAGGAGAGAAGATTTGGAGAGAAGGGATCCTGTGTCTTTAGGGAGAAATAATTTAAGGAATCTGATGACTAGGAGGTGATTCCACCCACCCCTGACCAGACATCCACTGCCACTCTCTGGTGGTAGCCGGTTGTGTTAATTCTTCCCAGTGGGAAAACTTAGGTTGCTGCTTTTTCTGTGGGTGTGCTGGCTCTGATCACTGCCTCCTCCCTTCCTGCAGCTCATGGGGACCCTAGCTATGATGGCAGTGCTGATCCACAACCCAACAGTGTGGGCTTTGTCCACCCATACTCTTTCTGGGTACTTGCTAGAGAAGATTCTCATCACTTCAGGATTCTTTAACAGACCCACTTAAACATGAGTTAAATAACTACCTATGGAAGCAATCATTTGTTGTGTACTTCCTGGATACGAGGCACCATGACTAGCGCTGTGCAGGCCCTCTCTTGCTTCTTAATCCTCACAGCAAACCTTAAAAAAGTATATTACAATCCCTGTATTGATAATGAAGAAACCAAGATGCAGAGAGGTTAAACAGTTCTTCATCTGTCATTCAGCTTGGAAGTGCCAGAGAGGCAATGATTGACTTATGTCTACAGCCTACTACTTGGAAGGCCAGACCAAACCTCCTGTGTCAGCAGCAACTCATGCCTTGCACACCATGCACCAAGAAGTGCATTCTTCATCCATCTGTTCACATTAATTCCATATTTTCTGACTTCGTCTCTGGGAAGGACCTGTACTAGGCCCTGGAGACTCAAAGATAAACGAGATACAGCTCCACTTATGAATGGCATGGGGATCTCTGATGTTCGAAGAGTGGATGAGAAAAAGAAACCTAAGGGGCTTGAAAGAGAGTGAGTGATCAGAGACGTTGGAGGTTGACTAGAATCATGGCTTCAGCTCATTCTAGAATATTATTTTTCTAATGATAAAACAGAGAAACAAAACTGATTTGGGAAAATGTAAATTTAGCTTACAATTCCAAGAGGCCATAATAAAGCATTCGGGGTTTATAAATGATATTACAGGAGATCAAGATTAGGTTTACGTTCGCCATACCACCACCCACCCAGTTCCTTTACAACCCCCAGCTCTCTCTTAGAAAAACACAACTTATAAGCCAGTTGGCTCTCAGCTCTCATTTGGTGCCTGGAATCAGAATTTCAACATGAATATGAAAGCTCAAAGGAATTCCATTTGACATCATACCCATCAATTTGAGATTTATTTGCCAAAGGCCTATGACAGATATAGCTATCTCAACTGGGTTCTGTGCTTTTATGAGGGAGTTTTGGCGAGAAATGCTATTTTAAGCACCATTTACGCTTTGCTCAGACTGTTTTTATGGGGAAAGTTATGATTCTTGGTAATTGCTAGAGTTTACTTTTAGCACCTCCTCCTCAGACATCTATGTGAGCTTCTTTGCCTTTCTGCACAATCCTATCATGGTTGCTGTTGCATGGCATCGCCTCTAGGTCTTTAGGCTGATGTTATTTATAAGCTAATGACAGAACAATAAATATTGTAGTAAAGAGTTGTGGGGTGACATTTGCTGAGCCAAAGTTATAGGCAGCTGGAGAGTGTTTCCCTGTGAAATTCTTTCTCCATTCTTCCTATTACAATGACCTACAGCATAGATCAAAATATATCTACCACTCCCTCCCCAAATGCATTTCCATTTCCTTATAAGATCAATAGACCTTTCAGTGGAAACTACTTTATATGCATTCTGTCTTACAAGAATCCCTTGGCAACTTCTATGTTAAATCCAGGGGAAACTGTGCATATTCTAAATGGGTACATTTCTAATTTTTTGCGTAGGTTCAATGAGCTATGTTTATTAATGTCTATATATATTAATATATATATATGAGACATTCTTTTGGCTGATACTTAAAAAATGATGTGTCATTTTAAGCAATACCTTTCTTAATGCAATACCTTTCTTTAAAAAGCTCACATTTTAGAGAGAAGGAAAAGCACATACAAGCAATTAAACACATGTAAAAAGTAACAGGGCTTTTAAAAAGTGTAGAGAAAGTGGCATAAGAAATTATTTTTTAACTCTCTAGGATAGGGAAATCTTACTGAAGGGGACCACATGTATCTTATGTCTTGACTGATGTGTAGGATTTAGCCTCTCCATCTGATGACTATAGATTTTCAACTTCTGACTAGTATCTACACTGCTACTTTCATTGTGATCCTCGTTTCTTTTGTTTCTCCAGCATTTAAATTTAAGAGTCAGTTTAGGCATCATCCTCTCCAGGAATCCTCCCCTGGTAGCTCCAGGCTTGGTCACTTACCTCTATTGTGTTTCTACAACAGGGATAATCTATGTATTTTCTATTTTTATTATTTAAATATTAAATATATATTTATTTATATACATATATTTTTATATATCTCACACACACACACACACACACACACACACATATATATATATATATATATTTTTTTTTTTTTTTTTTAGGGACAACATCTTACTCTTTTGCCCTGGCTGGAGTGCAGTGGCATGATTATGGCTCACTGTTGCCTTGAACTTCTAGGCTCAAGAAATCTTCCTGTCTTAGCAGCCTGAGTGGCTGGGACCATAGGCACATGCCATCATACCTGGTTAATCTTTTATTTTTATTTTTGTAAAGATAGAGTCACGCTATGTTGCCCATAACGGTCTCAAGCTCCTGGCCTCAACAATCTTCCTGCCTTGGACTCCCAAAGCACTGGGATTACAAGCATAAGCCACTGCATACAGCCCTATATCTGTATATTTTCACATTGCTTTGTAATATGTGTGTCTTATCCCCCAGTTGTAAATATTTTAAAATACAGACAGTATCTCATTGTTGCTCCTGTAGCAGTACCTATCTCATCACATGGTGATTAATGTCTGGATAGTTAAGTGACTGAATGGAAATGAAGGACATTTCAAGTGGATGGATCTATAGGAGCAAAGGCCTTCAAGCAGAAAGTTTAAGGTATGTGAAAAAAAAAATACTAGGAGGCAAGGTCCTAAAGGGAAATTCATGCTATATCCTGGGGATGTCAGGTTGAGAATTAGAAAATATATCTTGGAAACAAAAGGCAATCATCAATCATTAGAATATTCCTGTGGTTATACTGCATTCATCCCCCACCCTCCTTTTTCTTTTTAAGAGAAGACCTACCTCTGTATTTGCTTGCTATAGGATTCAAAAGAGAACTTGCAACCTTTGCACATGATCTTATCTCCTTGCTACAGCAATTGGTCAAAGGGTGGACACTGAACTAACCAGAGAATGCTGCCTTCTTGTTTATCCAAGGATGTTGTTAGGCTCAGAAAAGAATACCCCAAATGGTGCTTTGGCATGCTGAGCACTTTGAATTTTGAACTAAGGGAAATTGGAAGGCCTTAGAAGCTGCCTCAAAAATCAAAATCTTTCTGACCTTTCCTTGTTTCTGTCCCCAAGTATGGGGAGGGGCTCTCTCTGAGTTCCTTTATCTGACTCAGAACTACTTCCAAAAGAAACATAATTGCCTTCAATCTCCTGTCTGAAATCTCATTAACTAGGAAAGATTAATCACTGAAGAAGAAACTAAAGGTCATGCTACACTCCCTTGAACAGACTTTTCATCTATTCTTCTGAGGGCAGCTATCTGAAAGACTTTATCTGCATAAGAAAACCTTTCTTGGCTGTGCAGTTCTACCCCTCACCTTCCCATAACTTCTTGCCACCTCCTCCAGAGTTCAGAGGAAATTTGTCCCAAGCTATTGCCTGTTCTTGAGGCTCATTCATCTCCCCTAAATATTATTTACTCTTCCTCTAAAAGTGCTTACACCTCCCACTTTTCTCTCCCCTATGAAGAGGTATTTAAGCTTCAAGCATCTGGCCTTCTTTGAATTTCATGCTGAATGTGACTCCCATGTGCTTTCACATTAATAAATTTGAACATTTTTCTCCTGTTAACCTGTCTGTTGCTAGTTTTAGCAGATGTAAAGATGAAAGCCTTCAGAAAGCGAAGTTAGAATTTCATTTGCCTCTACAATGTGCACATAACCAAACTCAGGTCAATCAAGGGACTTCTCTGGGATAATTTTCTAACCTGCACCAGGAAAAGAAGTGTCCTTTCCTATAAGGGTATATGCTGTCATTGGCCAGGTCCCCCATCATAGACAAAAAAAATGGGTCTAAAGTTAAAGAAACTCAATGCAACATGCAAAGAAGAACAAAGATAAGAAGGAGCGAGAGAAGTACTTGGTGCCTGTTGTCAGGCTACAGCCCTTTTTCCTGGGTAGGCCAGTTGAATCTGGGCCTCTATAACCTACAATCAGGTAATTGTGATTACATAGCTTCTCTCTCATTGCAATAGCACCAACAGAAAGCAGACTTTAAGGAGAGTCCAGGGACGACTCTCTGGCTAAACAACGCATGCCTTATCACCACATGCTGCCCAGAGATTTATTTCAAAAGGGAGACTATAATACCAAGGGCAGTTTCCCCTAAGAATCATCAACATGAAGCCCATCATGTCTATGTCCCCATTTATTCTCTTTTTAAATGCTAAACTTCTTTAAATAGTTATAAGTAGAGGCAAGATTTCAAATAGGAGAGATGATACACAGATAAAGAGATAAACTAAACCAAATTAGGTGTTTAAAAGATGTAACAAAATAGCATCCTTTTCACCAGATTTTTGAAGACAGTGTCAAAGGGTGTTGGGAACTGTGCATTAGAAGTATAACACTATAGAAGGACTTTGTATCTATTTCAGAATTTTTGCTATATAATGCAATAACAGTAAGAAAAGAAGCAAGAGGTAGCTGAGAGAACTAATTTAAAAAAAAGACATTTCAGACTTCTCTTGGCACACATTTGCGTCTCATTAACATCAAGCTGATAAGAGGTCTTATTTTCACATTTATTGAAGAAAGAATTATCTCTCTTCAATGGTACTCGAGTACAATATTATACACATAGCACATGAAATGCAGATGAAGTTTCAAGCCTATCACATCCTAGGTTTGACAAGAATAAGTGAGATGATAACAATTAAACATAATTTCTGAAGCCACAGACCAAGGGTCATTTAATTTATGTAGTCTTTCCAAGTAACCCTGGAAGAATTAATCACTTCCTCTTTCTGGTCCAATAACATTTTTGAACACACTTTTATACCATAAGGTAGACTGTGTTAGAAGCTGCATAGAGTCACAAGTTGAAATACCATTGTTGTTTCCCTCACTACAAAATGGATATATTATAGAGTATGCAATCTACGATTTGAGAGAGAAAAAAATAAGAAAAAAATGCAATATAAGGGAGTTATCAAAATTTCTGGCATTAAGTAAATTCTTCTAAATTAGTCAGTATAACACTTCCCTGTTTTTGATTCAGATACAAAAGTTGGCAGTCCTCTCCTGCCTACCAACATATCACTCCAAAATAACCGCAGTTATAATGACCAGGTGTCTATTTTTAATTTTATCAAAGAAAATAGGTGATGAGAAATGAACCCTATCCTATTTGAGGAGGCTCTCAACAGGTGACCAGATTTTAACCTAATTGCATGATTATCTAAATACAGAGATAACATAAATAAATAGCAAGAAGCAGCATACCCATCAACAACTATCATTTTGCTTTCTTCTTCTATATGGTTATGGAACATGTGTTGTTCTCCACATTATGGTGCAAGGTACTTACTGTGATGCCACTTTCAATGCCAAACTATAGTAGTGTGTTCAGAATTGAATGCAAATGAAAATATAAAAGTAGTATTATAAACAGTTTATATGGATGAATGCGGCTATTTTTTCCTAAACTGAATGCAGCTTTTTCCTAAACTGATTATTGTGAGTTTTCTGACTTTCTCCTACAGCCTATCTTCTTAAATATTATACCAGCTATCAGTTACTTCTCAAAGTGTATCTGCTTTAATCAATTCTGAACATGTTATTACTATGTTAAAGCAAGAATAAATAAGATCTAAATGAAGCCTGGAAAATGCATTTCTAAAAAACATGTGAGAGTAGGGCAAGCAGTTTTTGATGTATATTTTGGCTTTTGCTTACCATTTCTGCTTTGAATAATTGACATGACTTAAACACTTCTGATAAGATGTCCTGCATGCTTATAATCTATTTGCCATGTATGCTTTTTAGGATGATATAAAGCACATGAAGCAAAAAGATGCCATCATCTAATCGTGTTACTGTGAGCAGAGAAGAATCCAAATTCAGGCATCCAGGGTAACCAATTTTATGGGACATATTTGACTCAGCCTTAGCCTCCCTCTCTACAATTACATTTCCCCACCTGGGATTTCACAGATCAGCAGTAAACAAACTCCAGGTTTCATTTCCATGAAGTGACAGAAGATGGGTCCCCTGAGTGAAGACGGCCTTCTACCCTTCATCTGAGAAATTTAAACCAGCAGATTTGATAACAAATGTTAAGGGTGTGCAATTAACATACAAAGTGGCACCTGGAAAGGGCACTGCAGACAGGTCTGGCTAGAGTCAGTTCTGTGCCCAGGAGAGACAAAGTAGCTAATAAATGTTGTTCTCTATTTATGTGTTGACTTCTGAGACACTCCACTTTGACTGTTTTCTTGGTAAAGAGTTCATCGGATCTCAAGAACCTAGCCCCCAAGGAGGGAAAGGCCATTGTCTTTGCCTTAGATTGGCAGGCAGAGTAAATGAAAAATTAAGAAATTATGTTAATTCCCCCAAAGAGAAGAGAAGGGCTAGGGTGGCTATTTTATGTTACATGGAGATGAGGGTGTGCTTATTCTTTCAGCTGACATAATCTATTAACGTGTAAAATACTTATAAAGAGTCTCTAGCACATTTTAAGTGCTGAATAACACAGCAGCCACCACCACCAGCATCACATACTGCTGACAGGCATTGTACTAGCTTCCTGGGATTCAAACATTAAACATATGTATTAAACATACATACAAATAAAACACCTCTACGTGTTCAAAAATCTATGTATACAAATGAATATGTCCAATACATTTCTATGAAAAGTGACTCTACAAAGAGTCTCATAAAATCATGGTTATGGCTGGTAGACCAGCAGTTTAAGTGAAGGAGGTCTTCAATGAAGAAGTAGCACAATCTAGGAACTGTTCACCAAGCAGGTAAGAGAAAAAGACCTTCACAAGGAAGAAACAAACACACCCTGGTTAATGGGGAATTCTAAGAAGCCCAGTTTGATTGCTGACTCTGATGTGAAGGGGTAAGGGGAAGACATGAGGCTAGGGGGAGGTAAACTTGTGGGCTCACCTTGTGGAAGTCTTTGCTGCCCTACTAAGGAATTGGAGCTGTATGTCATGGAGATCCATTTGACAGTTTCAAGAGGGCCGTGTTACAGGGTCTCTAAAGATAGCATGCCCTTCAATTTGCAAAAACACATACAATTTAAACTCCCTGTGCTGACTTCCTCACTAATAGAGTCAAGGTTATTATGGATGGAAGGAGTAACATGATAGAAGCAAAAGCAATGCTAAAACCTTGCAGGGATGTATGATATATTAGTTTGTTTTCACACTGCTATAAAGAACTACCTGAGACTGGGTACATTATAAAGAAAAGAGGTTTAATTGACTCACATTTCCACATGGCTAGGGAGGCCTCAGAAAACTTACAATCATGGAGATAGGCCAAGGGAAGCAAGGCATGTCTTACATGGCAGCCCGGGAGAGAGAGAGCAAGGGTGAAATCATCAGATCTAGTGAGAACTCACAATTCCAAGAACAGCATGAGGGAAATCCGACCCCAGTGATCCAATCATCTCCCACAAGGTCCCTCCCCTGACACATGTGGATTAAAATTCCACATGAAATTTGGATGGGGACACAGAGCCAAATCGTATCAAGGGAAATCACAGAATTTTGTGTTGCCATTGAAAATTTGAAAAAAGCGAGGTGGAGGTGAGTCTTATCACATCTCCACTTAACTTGCCTGTCTGATTCTTATAGAAGTTAGATGGGTTTCAGACACAGCGAATGGATTATTGTAAACATAACAGAGTTGACTCCAAAATTGCTATTGCTATTCCAGCTGTAGTCATTTTACTAGATCAAATAAACATAGCTTTTGGAACCTAGCATGGAATTATTCAAAAAAAAAATTATTTACTTCTATCCCAGGGATCCACAGCCATACCCATGGGTAAAATCTGATCCTCAGTTTTTATAAATAAAGTTTTATTGGAACACAATCATGCCCATTCCCTAACATATTGCCTATGGCTATTTTCATGCCACAGTGACAGAGTTGAAGAGCTGCAAGAAAGATTGTGGCTCACAAAGCTTAAACTATTTAGTATCTAGCTCTTTTTAGAAAAAGTTTGTTGACACCTGCCCTATCATAATGAAGATGATAAACAGGCTGCTTTCACCTAGCATAAACATCAGTATACCTCTTCTGAAACTATCCCAGGCCACGATAACTCTTACGTGCTCTTCACAACTCAGTCTACGGAACTTTGATCATTTTAATATGCCACAGAACATATTACTGATCCACATACACATTTGGTTTCTTACTGATAGGATCTGGTGATCAGAAAATAGAAAGTGCCTCTGAAAGAGAAAACCTGCTTGATCTCACTTGTGTATAGATTATAAGTGTCAAACTCATATAAGCAAGTTGAATGGTGGTTACCAGAAGCTGGGCTGGGGTGGAGGGGAAGACTGGGGAGATGTTAGTCCAAGAATACAAAATTTCAGATTGACAAGAAGAAAAGATTCAGGATAACTATATTATACATTACAGGGCCTATGGTTAATAATAATAATAGTGTAATGTATACTTGAAAATTGTGGAAGGAGTAGACTAAGTGTTCTCATCACCAAAAAATAAGTTTTTAAGGTAATGGGTATGTTAATGAACTTGATTTAGTAATTACACAATGTATACACATATCAAAACATTATGTTGTATGCCATAAACGTATACAATTTGTCAATTAAAAAATAACAGAGTAAAAAATGTCCTAAATATATTGTAAAGTAAGACATAAATGCTAGATGGAAATACACCCCTTAAAAATAACCATGCTAATGATGATCTGACCTATTTACTGAGTAACTATAAGGCTGTCAGGTTCATGACGGGACTGTCATGAAGACTCTCCAGCTAGGATGCTCTGCAGTTCAAGCAGCTGCGTTTTGATCCACTAGATCCAATGGTGCTCAAAGTGTCAGTGACAGGTTAATAAATATATGAAGTCTATTGCAAACTACAATAGGATAATTAATAGTACGTGCCCAGACTTTTGTTAAAAGTCAAGCCCTTCAGGCAACCAACAATTCTCTTGTTGATAAAGATGTCTGAACTTATCACCAGACCCTGGTAGAATCACAAAACCATAAACTTGCATGTGCCATTATTCTTTGCTTCTTTCTCTATTCTGCTGCCTGGAAATCAGATACAAACTTGAATGTCACATGCCAGGGATGATGAAGGGGTGAGTTAAAAGGCACTTGGATCTATGTGGGCTTCATGGAGTAGAGAAGCCTTACAAGACCCTGCACTACAAAACCCCAAATGAAGATTCTGTTGCTCTCTGGGGTAACACACTGTAGTACAGAGAAATATGAAATTATTGCCTTAAATCTAGAAAGGGCTAGAAAAGAGTAATGTGTGCCCTTCATAGAACAGAGGAAAATCTGAGGACTTTTCATTTACAGAATATATGTTAAAAGAAGAACACAGGCTTTGCAGTTTTACAGATGCAGACTCCAATCTCCTATGTGCTATTTGACAACTCTATGGGCTTGAGAAATTCACTTAACTTCTGTATGCATGAATTTCCTTATTTACCAGATAAAGAAAATAGCTACCTTATAAGGCTCTTGTGAGAACTAAATAATAACCTATGCAAAGTATAGTAGGGGTTCTTTCATTTAATAACAAATAAGAGTTGCAATCTCTCCATCTCTGTCCCTATGTACCTCCCAACAAAAACTAACAACCACCAACCAAACCAGCCAACCAAGCATTTCTCTGAATGGGTAATTATAATACTTTAGTAATTGTAAGATGGATACCAGAATCACAGCTACCAGAGATGTAAAATTTAAACCATGGGTGAGAAATGGAGGGAGAGTAGCATAGAGATATAGGCTTGTATAACATGATCTAGATCTAAAATCATCTGGAGGGTGACTTCTAAAAATGTACATAAACATCACACTTGAAGTTCCATTAATTCCATAAAGAGGACATTATCAGGTCATTTGCTATTTCATTTTATTGTAAAACACAACTTATATATATATCTTTAACTTATAACAGTGTAGTAGCTCAGACATGACAGTTATCTCAGATAAATGGAACATATAAAATGCTACAGCAGTTTATGAGATTGGCATTAAAAGAACATATTTGAAAAACAGGGGAAGACAAGTCACATATTGGAGAACTTATGATCTGTCCTATATTTGTTTTATACGACTGAAGAAAGAGTCCATGTCAAAATCGGCTGAACATCTAGACCATAGATGTGGTAACCGTTCATGGTAAATAGTAGCCTATCCTTGAGTTATCACTTGGACAATAAAAATAAGTGGAGAAAGAGCTAAAGAGGTAGTGTAGTTTTCCAGCTAAGAGCATAAAAGGTCATGTCAAATAACGTGAGTTGTTGGAATGTCTACTCTTCCACTTCCTTGCCACAAGACATCTGATGAGTTAGTTAACCTCTCTGCATTTCATTGTCCTCATCTGTAATTCAGGGGCAATACTACCAAAGTCACATCAACGCATAGAGAGGAACTGAAAAAATGAACGTGAAATATTCAGCACAGGGGGTGGTATAGGCTACTTACCCAATAAGTGGCAGTTACTTATTTTGTTAAAGGTCAATATACATGGTGATTAAGAATAAAACTTTGGAGCTAGAATAACCTATATTTTAGTGCTAGTTCTGCCATTTATTTTCTCTGTTTCTTTGAACAGGAATTCTTGCTAAGTTGCTGTTCTCTCATATGCAAAATGGTGAAAATGATAGTACCTATTTCATGAGATTATTTTGAACCTATCGTTAAAGCAGTCAGTAAGTGCATATTATTGCTGTTATTATTAAGTGGCTAATAACTGTTAGCACTTATTAAGTACTTACCATATAACAGAGTTGGGTGAAAATACTCTTCATGTACTGTGTTATTTATCTTTCACAGAAACCATTTAATGCATTTTCTTCATTTTAGCAAAAGAAATTGAGGCAGAGTTAGTTACTTGCCTAAGTCCTACCTATAGCATTGTCAGAGTTAGAATTCAAATCCACTTTAAAAGGTTAGAAAAAGAACAAATTAAAGAAATTAATCTAAATAAAGATAAGACATGAAATCAACAAAACAGAAAATGGACAAGCAACAGAGAAATCAGAGTAAAGGTTGGTTATTTAAAAAGACTAATAACGTTGCAAAATCACTGGAAAGAATAACAAAGGAGAGAACACAAACTATCATTATTAGAAATAACAAAGGTGGGCCGGGCGCGGTGGCTCAAGCCTGTAATCCCAGCACTTTGGGAGGCCGAGACGGGCGGATCACGAGGTCAGGAGATCGAGACCATCCTGGCTAACATGTTGAAACCCCGTCTCTACTAAAAAATACAAAAAACTAGCTGGGCGAGGTGGTGGGCGCCTGTAGTCCCAGCTACTCGGGAGGCTGAGGCAGGAGAATGGCGGGAACCCGGGAGGCGGAGCTTGCAGTGAGCTGAGATCTGGCCACTGCACTCCAGCCTGGGCGACAGAACAAGACTCCGTCTCAAAAAAAAAAAAAAAGAAAAGAAAAGAAAAGAAATAACAAAGGTGACATTACTATAAATTCTACAGACATTAAAGGGGTAATTAGAAAATATCAACAACTTTATGCCAGTAAGTTTGATATCTCACATAAAAAACAAATTACTTAGAAAAACTATAACTCACCAAATACAAGAAATAGAAAATAATAAACCTATATCTATTTAAAGGAATTTTAATTTTTAATTAAAAATATTCCCCCAAAGAATATACAAGATCTATAGCACTTGTTAATTCTATACCACATTGAAAAAAAGGAATACTAAGCTTATCTTAACTCTTTCATCTGTCCATTTCGAATATAACACCAGCAAAACCCTGTTACTAAAATCAGAGCAAGATATTTAAAAGAAAACTACAGATTAATATCGCTCAAGAACATTGGCACAAAATTTCTGAACAGAATATTAGCTAACCAGATTTAGCTTATATAAAAAATAATATATCCTAAGTAGGGATTATTATAGGAGTGCAAAGATGGTATAACCTATAAAAACTATCTACATAGTCCACAAAATGATTACAATAAAGGTGAAATTTTATGATCACTTTAATAAGCGCAGAAAAGATCATATAACTCCCTCATATTGTAAACTATCCAAAAACTAGAAATAAAAGCAAGTTTTCTTAATCTGATAAGGACATCTGAGAATTCCCTCTAGCCTGTTTCATGCTTAATTATGAAATATCAACATTTTCCCTCTAAGATTAGCAAAAATGCAAGGATGTCTGCTCTCAGCATTTGTACTTAACATTCTGCTTACAGGAGGCCTTAGCAATTATAATAAGGGCAAAAAAGTGGACTTGGTCTGAGCCTACAGTAGATACCATGTGGTATTGTTGAAAGAATAGACAAATACATCAATGGAATTGGAAGAGAGTCCAGAAATAAATCCACATCTATACAGTCAAATAATTTTTAATAGTGCTCCAAAGCAATTCAATGGGAGAAAGAAAAGACTTTTCAATAAGTGGCAAAGAAATGAATATCGACTCTTATACTATAGGCAAAACTAAATTAAAATGAGTCACAAATCTAAACATAGACACTAAAAGTTTTATAGAGAAAACCTAAGATAAAAATTTTATAACACTGGAATAGGAAAATAGGTTTCGAGAGGTAAGGGAAAACACTCAACATTGAGAAACTGAACTTTGTGAAACTTTTTTAAAAAGTTGCTTACCAAAAGACCTTGTGAATGAGAGAAAATATTTGCAACATATATGTCTGATAAAATATTTTTGTCCAGAATATACAAAGGAATCTTACAACTTAATAAAATGGAAGACAACACAACTTAAAAACAAATGGGCAAGAGACTTGAAGAGACACTTGTGAAAGATGATATACCAATGACCCTTAAGCACATTGTAAAGTGTTCACCATTATTCATCATCAGGGACATAAAAACTGAGACCACAATGTGTTTCCATGGCATAGACACACTAAAATGGCAAAAAACTGTTGACATGGGTAAAATGCAAGTGGAACTCAACATTGGTCAGAGGGTAATTACCTAGGAAAACTACCTGGCAAATCATTCATTAAACCATCTACACCTGGAAGTAACACACATTCCTTTCTTCATTGCCCAGAACTAGCCATGAAGCCAACCCAAATGCAAGGGAAGCTAACGAGAATAGAGGAGCACATGGATGCTGTTCAACAAGAACTGTCTCTGCTTCATGCAGGTTTTACAGTACTAAAGGTGAGAGATGAAGATGGCTTGAATTAGGGTGGTTATAATGGAATAGAGAGAAAGGCATAAATGCATGAAATGTTGCCAAAGTATCATTGAAAAGACTGAAAAGAGTGTAATTTGGGGCAGGGAAGAGAGGATTCTGGAGAAGAGAATGAAGACAAATAAAATGAATACAGTTAAACAACCAGTATTTATTGAATGCTTATGGCAAAACTCCTCTCCAATAGTTCATCCTTAGAAAGGAGTGAAAGAAGTTAGTTAATAATTAGGTTATTAAAATTCTGTTATTGTCTACCCTGCTTTTACCTAATATGAGGCAGAGGTTTATCACATCCGGGCTAGTGACCTATAGCACACAGACTTGTAGTTTCTTCAATCACAATCTGCCCTCTGTATTAGTCTGTTTTCTCACTACTATAAAGAACTTCCCAACACTGGGTAATTAATAAAGAAAAGAGGTTTAATTGACTCACAGTTCTGTATGGCTGGGGAGGCCTCAGGAAACTTACAGTCGAGGTGAAAGGGAAAGCAGCATCTCTTCCATGGCAATAGGTGAGAGAGAGCCTGTGTCAGCACCTGAAAATCTACCATCAGATCTTGTGAGAATTCACTCACTAACGCAAGAACAGCATGGGGAAAACCACCCCCATAATCGAATCACTTCCCACCAGGTCTCACACCTGAAGATTGCAATCCAAGATGCAATGTAGGTGGGGACACAAAGCTTAACCATATCACCCTCCACCAACTCGGTGAATTTGGACCACCTGTGCACTCAGTGCTACCTTATTCAGCCAATCATTACCTTAGTTACAGGTGGGCATAACTTACAGCCTCAGTCTGACTCAGGGCAAGAGTGGATTCAACTCACTTAAGGATGAGGTCTGAATGCCAGAATTACAGTAACCTCAAAAGAACTAAGAAACTGTTAGCCCACCAAGTTGCTGCCTTCATGCTAAACCACTTCTGCACGCTCAGGCTAACCTTCAATTTTACTTATTTTTTTTCCTTTCAACCTCATATTTTATCTCTCAGTCTTAGAGCTTTAGCACTTAGCCTTTTCCCCAGGAGTAACCCTTGTTCCTTGAATCCTGTGTCTCAGTAGGGCCCTCCTGTGATCATACCATCCTGCCTGGAAGCAGGATACTAAGAATTGAGTGTGTTCATGCTCTGCCTGCAAGAACAGCACTCTCAGGCCAGTATCATGGCCTACTGGGCAGAGCCAAGCACGTAGTCTACAAGAAACCTGTGCTTAATGTAAGAAATATTTGATTTAGTGATTTCATTTTGTCTTTTTCCTACTAGCCTGTTAACAAGGTCCTAGCATACCTCAACAGGGACTAACTGGAATTATTCAAGATGGGGCTAAATTTTATTACTTATAAAATAAAGACTACTTTTTAAATAAAAATGATAAATGCTCATTACTTTTAAAAGCAGTGGAAAAACAGAACAAAATCTACATACTTGTGTTTTCTCCTACTTCTATCCAACCTCTATTTCTTGTTTTCTGCAATCCTTAGCATATTGTTTTGAAGGACATCTTGGTCAGTTGAATTTTGTTACTCAGAAATTCTTTTAAGAAGTGTTCATGAGGCCAGGCGCGGTGGCTCAATCCTGTAATCCCAGCACTTTGGGAGGCCGAGACGGGCGGATCACTAGGTCAGGAGATCGAGACCATCCTGGCTAACATGGTAAAACCCCGTCTCTACTAAAAAATACAAAAAATTAGCCGGGCGAGGTGGCGGGCGCCTGTAGTCCCAGCTACTCAGGAGGCTGAGGCAGGAGAATGGCCTAAACCTGGGAGGCGGAGCTTGCAGTGAGCTGAGATCCGGCCACTGCACTCCAGCCTGGGGACAGAGCGAGACTCCGTCTCAAAAAAAAAAAAAAAAAAAAAAAAAAAGAAGTGTTCGTGAGTACTGTATACTGGAGGATGTTCATCTCCAGCCTCTATGCTGGAGGAACAACTTGGTGTAAAATGCTTGGGTAAAAATTTCTCTTGGAACCTGATTGCTCTGCTCACTTGTGGTGCTTCATATTTCTGAAATACATGAACCCATCTTGAAAGGTTTTCCTAATTTTTCAGAAGTTTCCTTCTATTGGATCTTTGAATATATTCTTGGACTTTTCCTATTCTATTATCATCTGCTGAAGCACTAAACCAAGTTCAGAATGTGATTCCTTTGCCTCCCTTAGCTGCTCATTAGCTTCCCTATAATCATTTTTACCACTACTCTCCACTTTGTGTTAGGCACTCTCTTTAAGACAGGGCAACACAAGCCCAACTGTTTTCATTTGCAGATATTTAGTTGCTTCTAAGGTGGCTTTAATTATTTTTATAATTTAATCTATTTTATGCCTTTTCTCTCAGCCTTGTAGCTAACTTACTTGATTTTAACCTTATTCGTTTGCCTTATATTATCCTCCTTCTAATTTTGCATCTCTCTCTGACCATTTTTGGAGAAACACTTTTATCTAAAGCTACTTTGAGTTTATAATGAAGTAGTTGTACAAGACCCTTCTAGAATTTCTTTGGACAATTAATTCTTAGGATACATGTCTGTTTCATCTTACTTTCGCTTATATTTTCAGTTTTTGTGCCAAAGGCCCTCACTGACTTCCTTCTGGCTATCACTTATCTGTAGAAGGGGCTAAGTTACCGAGGATGGGCACAAAAAGGGAGCAACAAAATCCTCTGCTCCAAATCAGCTTTGTTGTCTGCAATGTGATTTAGCCAAAGCTTTTGTTTCTGTTTTTTAGGGTAGTGTATTTCTTAGGTTTCATACACTCATTTATTATTATGTAATCAAACATTGTGTTATGAATATTGGTGAAGGCTTTATATGCCAACTCAGTCCAGATTTGGGGGATAGAGTGGTGAATAGGATGAGCCACATCTGACCTTTAGGCCCTTTTTTCTTTTTAAACCAGTGAGAGTGGTTTTGTTGTTGTTGTTTTTGTTTTGTTTTACAGGACGACAAGGCCCTTATTTTTAATGGGGATGAGAGACATTAAACAAGTAACAAATAAATTAAAACACATAATTACAGTTTCTTATTGCTATCAAAGTTGGTTTAGAAATTTACTTGTATGACTTAGCACAAGTTAAAGCTTTTATGAGTCAGGGGCAAGTCACTGAGCTCTGAGTTTTCTCATTTAAAAATGGATACAAATAAACCTGCCTGCTGATGGTTTTGAAGGGCCTTAAGTGTGATAATATATGTATAACGCCTTTGGAAATCAATTATATAAACCTTGAACATTGCTAAAACAAACACTTTTTTCTAACGCTACTTGCAGCTCTCTTTCTCCTTGGCTGATGATAGGTGAATGTACGTAAAGGAAAATCACAGGTGTTTCTTCGATTGCACCTCCCCATCTTCAACTCCTTCTCCCACACCTGAGAGTGGGGAGGATCGTGCTGTGGTTGAGAACCACTTTATTCCCAATTACTGCTGACACAGGGACCGTGCTCATCTTCCACAGGGACCCTCGCACCAAGATGTGCTGACTCTGGACTATTTTCAGTCAGAATTAGTAACAGAACATTATAATTTATCAATCGGCTTGAGTTGAGGTTATTTAATTAAAATCAATTTCCCAGCATCTAATTATGCATGGCGAAGCAACACCAATGCCGATTCTGAATCTGCAACTTTGGGAACTACTGGTATATGGTTCAGAGGCTCTCTGATTCCCTCAACTCCAGACTTCTAACATAGTGTCTCTGTTGGAGTTAGAGTCTAAGGTAAAACCTTCAGAAAAGCCTTTTGAAGGGTGAGTGTGGAAGCCAGGATAGGTTCTTCAGCATGTTCTGTTAGCATAAAGAGTGCAAGAGATAAGGAGAGACTCATGGGTACACTGCCCAAATTCCGCAGGAAAAAAAAAATGTTAAATGCAATTAGCAGCAGTTGAATTATTGGAGCGAGAAACTATCATTGGCACAAAGGCTGTGTGATTTGAAGGGGAAGAAATTATTCAGACCTGAGCACCTGCTGTATTCCAATCCCTTTGTGTGAATAGGGTTTCATTCCTCCCCTGCAGTCCAGCGAGGGAACAGAAAAATTCAACATATAGCAGGCATTGTGCTGGAGAAATGGACAAAGTGCTCTTGGAATCCAGATCTGTGCCTGATGGGGCAGGGAAGAGATTTCTCAGGGGTTCACTTTTGATGTGGCCTTAAAAATGAGTGGTGGATTGTTAGAAAATGAGGAGAGAACTTTCAAGGCAGCAGGCATGAGCACCCCAAAAGGTGAGTGTGTTCATGAAACAGAGTCTTCTAGTGCAAAGAAGAGAGGACGATGTCAGGGACAGGCCAGGAAGAGCCTCAAATGCCAGGTTTCGTACAGTCCAGATCCTATTGAGGAGCTCAGTTTTAAAAGTTAGCCAGAGAGGTGATATGATTCATAATGTACTAGAAAGATGATAGTGACAACAGTGTGGTGAGCAGTCTAAAAAGAACAAGGCCAGAACCCACAGACTGGGAAAACGGTCCTGGTGAGAGGCATCAGCTAGCAAATACTGAGCAGCGGCCACAAAGCAGCATGCCAAGCACTTTACACATAGAACTTCCTACAAGCCTATCAGGATCCACAATCTCTCTCCCTTGTGCATATGAGGATGCTGAGAACCAGAAGGATGAATTGTCCAAGGTAAGATGTGTAGTAAGTAAGCGATGAAACTAGAGCTCAAGCCCAGGTTGAATGACTCTCAGTTGCATGTTCTTAACCACAAGGAAAAAAGTTAGCGCAGGATGAATAAGAACTTTCTAACAGACCTATGTCATTAGGTTACTGCGAAGAATAAACGAGATAATGTACTTAAAGGAGGCTCTGTGAGGCAGTGAGCCCACATACAAAGAGGTGAACAAGCAGAGGCTGTTTACTGAGACACGAAGTTGAGAGCATAAGTCCCCTACCCAAACTCACATGGCCAGTAGTAGACCAGTCTATAATCCAAATCCAGGCTCCTCTGACCCCAAAGCCTGTGCTCTGAGACCCTGTTTCACACTGACATCTAATGTTCCTTCAGCACTGATGCTACGTTTTCACGATTTATCCTTTCATTCCCCGTAAGTGGATCACCTACAATAGACTGGACTTCAAAACCTCCTCCTTCTCTCTCCTTAATTGGGGCTTTTCTGTGCTGAGAAACTGTGCTTAAAAACCCCACAGAGCTACGGATGAAGTGCCAGCCCCTGGGTTGCCTCCTGGTCCCCTTTCATCTGGTTTCAAAGAGAAGACATGATGGATAAGAGCCAGATTTATTTCTGGTTATCTTGCTAATTCTAAGCACCATGTGTCTGCCACAGGAGCAGAATGTTAAGGTAAAAATGTTCAGACTGGCAAAACAGAAACCCTCTTTGTAGATGAGCAGGACTATGCTAGCTGAGTGGACCTGAGCTTGTAAATGTGCAGATTTAAATGTGTGTATGTGCATTCATGTATTTGTGTGTGTGGTTGCTCTCTAAAAACAGACCAAAAAGAAAAGAATGCAGAGAAATAAAAAAATGTTTAGGAAATTTAGAAATATGGTGTAGTCTAGAAGAAAGGGCAAGAGTTTGGAATGTAAATGACCTGAGTTTAAGTTCCACATTGGCCCCCTAGATGCTGTGTGACTTTGGAAAAGTTAATAACCTCTCTGACTCTCACTGATGAGATATGGAAAGGGGAGCATGGAAGAGGTATGAAAGGATGTCCATTCAGAAGCACCCCCTTTTCTCTAAGTTGGACCCTTTGCATTTCTGGACATCTGGGTTCTTACTCTCACTCATTTCAGTGGACACTGCCTTGCATAAGGGCTGACCTCCTTAAGATATTCCAGAAGGGATTCACATCTCTGATAGGAAAGTAAACTAGCTCTACAAGAGCTCCTCTGATGTTTCTTCCATATGCATACATTTTGGACCCCCATGTCAATTGCCACTGCAGTCAGCCTTGGCAGGGCCCCCTCTTTCCAAGTGTGGGATACGGCATCTGTCTGGCCCTTTTCTGTGCTGGGGGAAGCAGAGCAGTGAAAACAGCCTCACTCCTTTTTACGTTTGGCCGTTTTCTTCTGGTCTGTGTTTCTCTCCCTCTAAGAGTTCTCAAAATCTTAACTGATTCTGGCATTGGTTGATGTCTTGCAATAAAGTTTACAGTTTTCATCTTATAGATCATCCATGCTGTGGATATGTGGCTGGGCATGGAGCCAGTGAAGACACTGAAGGTGTGACTGCCTATAAATAACCTATAAATGACTCTGGAGTCTATTTCTAATCTTATTTCCTGCCTTTCACCATTAAGAAGGGTCCTATAATCTATAGACAGTTTAATTATATTTTTTCAGTGTATGACCTTAAATTTTTATAAGCACATATTCATTAGCAAAATCTAAATTTAATTAATATCCCTACCCTTCTCTTGAATTGTGCATGGATCTTAAAACTCTTTAATTCCAGTTATACCTCTCCTGCTTTACTAAGGATGCTATTTAACATTTTAATTTCCCATTGTATGTAAACTCTGAAATTACTCATTATCATTATGGCAAGGGTCGTTTTATTTGATCAATTCTTACTCGGGTTTTCTTACATGTTGATCAATTTCTTTGCTTGTCCTTGCTTCTTTCAGAGTTCAGTTTCCAATAGGAAAGTGAACTACCCATCCAGGGGCTCATGGTCTGACGCTTCTTCCATATGGATACATTTTGTGCCCCCATATCAATTACCCGTGCAGTTGGCCTTGGCAGGGCCCCCACTTTCCACATGTAGGGTAGGGCAGCTGTATTCCAGGCTTTGGTGTATTCTTCACTGAGATAAGTGAGGGGCAATCCTCTTGGAATTTTCTCTCTTTTGGGGAGAGGAGAAGTTGTAGAAATGCCTATTTCTTCTTATTCTTGAGTGATAATTTAGCTCAGTATAAAATTCTAGATTGATATGGTCCCCTGACACATTGAAGATGTGATTACATCATAGCTAGCTGTAGTTTTTCTTGAGGAATCACTGAAATTGCATCAGTGGAATTGGTGCCTCTTTGCAGTAAACCTGTATCTTCTCTTTGGTTGTTTTAAAAGTCCTCCTCCCCTTCCCTTTGGTCTTCTGTTTCAATATGATATGTCTAGGAGTGAATTCATTTTTCTATTTCGACTCTGTATTTATCATTGTTCTTGAATCTGAGGATTCATATTTTTCACACGTTCCATAAAATGGTCAAACATTTCCCCTTTGAATATGTCTTTCCCTCTGTTTTCTCCATCATTTCTTCCTGGAACTTCTAGAGATAAGTTGGATCATTTTATCTACTACTATCTGCGTCTTCTAATCTCTCTTTCATATTTCCTGTCTTGTTACTGTGTGCTACAGGCTTGGTAATTACCCCAGGACTGAGCTTCCAGTGCACTAGTTCTTCCTTCAGGTGTAACTAATTTGATGTTTAATCTACCTATTCCCTTTGAGTTTCTTTCTCAATAGAAATATTTTTATTGTAGAACATTGAATATATTCTTTTTCAAATTTGGCAATTCTTTATTAATAGTATTTCTGGATTTTTTGTTCTAATTTTTAATTTTTATGTATTTAATTATATTACATATACACATTTTGTATTCATTTTCAGACTGTCTTTTATCTCATTCTCTAGGTAGTCTAATCAGTTTTGTTTTGTCTGCACTATTCCATAAGTGAATATTTTTCATTTTGTTATTATTTGTTTACTTTTTTATAAAAGTACTTTATTATATGAAACAAAAAAAAATTTCCCTTGAAAATCCTTCCTGTTGTGTGTTTTGAGTACAGTTGGCCCTCCGAATTAGTGGGTTCCATATTCATGGATTCAACCAACCTCAGATAAAAAATATTCAAAACAAGCTTTGTCCTTATTAAACACATACAGACTTTCATTCCTTGTCATTATTTCGTACTTAATACAACTATTTACAAAGTAGTTGTATCATATAGGTATCATTAATATAGACATGATTACATGGGAGGATGTGTGTAGGTTATATTCAAACACTGCACCTTTTTATATCAGGGACTTGAGCATCCTCAGATGGGAGGTCCTAGAACCAATTCCACATGAATACCAAGGGACATCTGTATTTCCCTCAAGATGTCTGAGCTCCAGTGGTTATCTTTAGCCTGGGGCTGACTTTTTATATATATATTTTTTGAGACAGAGTCTCACTTTGTTGCCCAGGCTGGAGTGCAGTGGCGTGATCTTGGCTCGCTGCAAGCTCCGCCTCCCAGGTTCACGCCATTCTCCTGCCTCAGTCTCCCGAGTAACTGCTGGGGCTGACTTTTATGCTACTTTCTTTGAGTGGGATTTCTTGCCACACACAGGTAGTGTTAAATCAAGCCCCAGGTCCACATGAAGCCCAGTGCTAGGTTTTCTATTCTCAGGAAAGTCTCTAATTTTCCTTCCCCAGACCCCAGGCAGAAATTATCTCTCTCTTCTAGGTTTTTTAAATTCTGTCCTATGGAAACTTTTAATTATAAACATTATTTCTTATTTCATCCTTGGCTAGAAAATATAGTTGAAGCAGAGTCTAAATGAAACCCAGTTAACAGTTAATAAAGAACTTTTAATAATTGAGAGTCTGTTGATTCGGATACTTTGAGATGATTAACTGTGAGCTAACCAATATACCTTCTAGATAAAAAGGGAAATATGAGTAAATATCGGCATAACCTGTTAGCATAAAAATTAAGTCAAATCTGTATTTATTCTGGATCTTGTCATCATAGAGCTGAGTTTCTTTCTAAATGACTTGCTAAAATAGGCAAAGGCCTCTCTTATTATATTGAAAGCAGGTTTACAAAAATACTGCAGTTACAAGAACTCTTGAATTGCAACCTTGAGACTGGCACTAGGCTATACTTGATGTAAAACAAATGTTCTTAGAAGGTACATTTTACACTGTATATTTTTGCATAACTTACAAACTACGTCTATCATATAAGGTTGATCTTACCTACCTACCATGGTGATAAAGTGATTCACTATAATTTCCCCACTATGACATCACTGATATTACCCCAATTAGCTTAATCTTTGTAAAAAAGATGTAAAGACAGTCTTAAAATGAGGCAGGCAGCTAACATCATAGTTCACTTTTTTCAATATATGTACAAATGAAAGAAGGTGACCAATAGACTCACTTGAGAATACAATATATCTCAAATTGGCCCTATAAGCCATTCTACAAAGGGTTCAGAGCTTTATGCAAAGGTCTAGATTCTAAGTCTCATGTGGGTTGGATCCAGAACTTCCTGTCCTCACTACTTTTGAGACTTAAGTTCATATTTACTGTGGTGGTTTTTTACTCTGTCAGCTGCACTCAGCTGGAACTGCATCTTCTAGAATCCCCTTCCCTGCATGGCTAACATTGCCCTCAAGAAACATTTTGTGCAAGACTTAGGAGGTTGGAGTGAAGTGGCAGCCATGGTTATTCTCTGAAGTCCATGCTCAGGGACCTTATCATGTCCTGCTGGGTCCCTGCGTTGGCATGCAGTGGCTGCTGGCCCTTCCTCCAGCTGAGTCTACATTAATTACAAAAGTTCATGAGTGTGGCTGAGGATGGCTCCTGTGTACCATCTTCAAAGCTTAGAACCCTATCCAAATATATTAATCAGATCATTTTTCCTGATGGAAGTTGTTTGGTTTTGCACAATGTGCATAGGGTGGACGGAGCTGGAAAGGGAGAGTGCTTGAGGAAGGTCTGAGTTCATCTCACTACCCAAGAAGGTAGGAAAGTGGAGTAGAAACTGTGTGTTAAACTTTCTCTGGGACTCGTGCTTTGTAGATGTGAGTCTTTGATCATGCTGTTTCATCTACCTTTTAAACAGTTTCCCCAGCCCCATTTTGTTTCTATTTCTATTAAATACGTAGAATATCATTTCCTTTTGAGGCTTTTTCTTGTCCTTCCTTTGTTAGAATATTCTCTTTCACCTCCAACAGAACCAGATATAATTATTGCCTCCTTAGAGTTCCCTTTCTTTTTGTTTGTACACCTCCTGCAACACTTGTCAAGATCCTTCTTTTATTGTAATCTCATTGAATACATTTCTATTCTCTCACCTCCCTCTTTACACCTTAAGGGAGAGGTAGAGAGAGAAAGAAATAAAATAGAGGAAATAAGGAAATAAGAAAAATAGAGTGGAAGCAAGAATATCAAGTTGTGAGAAGGTAGTTGACATCTATACAATTATAACAGGTGTAAGTATAGAGAAAAGCATGCTCTACCAATCAGATTTTATAGACTGGCAAAAGAAGATGATCAAGAATTTTGAACATGATAGTTTCAGGATTAATGGGTGTCTGTGATGTTTGTGCTAACAGTTAGTCTTTACCATGCACCCAGGTGACCTTTGCTCTCAGGCAATATTTGATAAAAATCTTAAGAGATAACTCAGACTGTTTTTATGTATTTGAATTTTGTAACTGAGGGAATTGAGTCTCAGGCAGGTGAAGTAATATGCCACATCACTTCATTAGTACATGGCAGAAGTAGCCCTAAAAATATTGACTCCTATTTTAGTAATATGTCTATTAAATATGATATAGTTGCATAAAGTTGAATCATGTAAAATGTAATCATAAACCCTAGAAAAAGTGAAATTATTTGCAAAGTGAAATTATAATGTAGAGCAGAGAGAATAACTGCACCTAATTGGGAAGCAGCATCAAACAGCCATCTTTAGCATATGAAGAAAGAAATCATGCTGGCCAATGACTATATTTTCTCTACCTTTGGATCTTGGCACCATCATTCACTATATACCAGCTTGCATGAATCAGGGCTGTCGCTGTGGACACTAGGGTGAAGAGTTCTGCGACACCGAGGAAATAAAACATATCTTCAGCACTCACAAGAATGGCCTTTCCATATAGCAATGAGGTATAATGTAAAATATATTTTATCAGAGACCTGGGTTTGAATCCCAGCATTGTTGTTATCACCAAGTCCTTTCACCTAGCTAGGCCTCCGTTTTTTCACCTGCTAAATGAAAATGATAATCTGTACCATGCTGGGAACAAGAAATAATATTTTACATGTAAAATACCTATCACATAATAGGAGTTTTATGAATCCTCCATCTCTATCCCCACTTGCCTGAGAGAAGGAAAAAAAAAAAAAGAATAAAACAAATAAGCTCATATGTGTTTGTAGGGTGAGTTCATCTTTTTTACTTTGATGTAATATACTATGTGAATGTCTAAGGTGGCTGAGTAGCTAATAAATGCCTATACTACATGTCTCAAAGTTGTCAACTAGCAGTATGTAGAAGTGTAAATACTTTACCTTTCATATTGGCTGAGACCTTGTTGCTCATAATTCCCTTTAAGTAAGTTCTTTCTTGGCACACAAAAGAACAATTCCTTCCAAATGTTTCGCTCTGAGCAGCTTATTGAAGCGATTGTAGATACGTTGTTCTACACTGATCTATCAGCATGATAACTTAATTGTAGTTCTACATCACTAGCTAAGGTAGAATAAAGGTTTGCAAGACTATTCCGGGGCTAACCCCAATGCTGGCTTAGGATCTGCAGAGGCAGCTGTATTTAAAATGTGTATTTTGGGTTACAAAAGCTGCAGCATTCTGTCTAAATGAAGGGGCCCTTGCTTCTGTGTGATGTGTGCTACAGAGTAATAGAAACTTAATAGCAGCCAAGTGACAGAAAGACCCTAATCACAAAAAAGCAGAAGGGGGAAAAAAAACGGATAAAGTTTGCCTCAAGAGATTTCAGCAGAAAACTCTCTAAGAGAAGGTAATAAGGTTGGAAGTTTTTCAGAAAGTGGTAGTGGGCAGCGTTGCTGGTGATTAAAGTAAGAAACTGGGAATAAGATGGTCTTAACTCAACTTCTGCAAGCAGGGCTATTTGGCTGGTGACTCACAAAATAGAACTCTGCATTGCTGATGGTCAAATTCCCTCAGCTGTAAACACACACCATAGCATGGCAGTTAGCAGTATGTCTCCTTATGTGGCTCTGTCTTTAAAGGGCAGCATGGAATAGTTGAATGAGTGTGGGCTTGACATCAGGCTCTGTGTCACTACTAACTGTGCAACTTTAGGCAAAGGAGTTTCCAATTACCTTGTTGAATCTCTCTAAATAGGTCTCCTAATGCCTATCAGACAGTGATGTAATGAAAAACAAATGGGAGTGTATATATTCAGCCAATAAAATAAGGTTCTATTCTCCATGAACCATGTTAAAAAAAAAAAAGAGAGAGAGAGAGAGACTATTACAATAATTTGACCTGTTGCCCTATGAATTTCCCTCCTGCCTTTCTTCCTCCAAGCCCACTCACTAGCCCCTGGATAACTGCAAGATACACAAAAAAAGATGGGAGTGGGAAACCCTGACCTGTTCAGGCCCCAGTGTCCAGCTGGGGGATGCAGCGGGTAACTTAAACTCTCTGAGCCTCAGTTTCCTCATCTTTAAGTACAGCAGAGTTTCCCACATTTGCTGGTTGTTCTGTATAGCAAAAGAGATACAGCATGTGAAAGCATTTGAAGACTTGTAAAGCCCATGCATATATTAGTTATGCATATTTATGGTTAAAATTGCCTAAGAGAAAACAGGGACTCAGGGATCCTAAGTGACTCTCCCAAGGTCACGCAGGAGTGCAAAGACAGAGCAAAGATTGAGATAGAAACTTTGGACTGAAGGACTGAAGAAAATAAAATTTCATGATCCATAAGTGACCATGGGTGATGCTATAGGACTAACGATTACATGGCATGATTTTGAAAGCCCATATATAACCCATATGCCATAATGTGCATATTACAGATATAGATGTATGGTACACATGTGTATACTACATATATATCCTATACATATATCCTAATATGTATAAAAATGTGTATGGAGTTCCAGATATTTCTTAGAAGATGAATTTCGATTTTAAAAATTGTAAGTAGGCTCTGCTTCTAGTGTAGCAACTAAAATTCAGCTTTGGGACAGAAACTTCCTTTCCTGGGGGAGGAGCTATGGATGCAATCAAGTTTTCCAAAAGCTGCTGCCTCAGACTGAGATTTCTCTTCAGTAAAGCCAATAGGATACAAAAGCCACGGGATACCCGGGAAGGTTTAAAATTGTTTTTTTCCTAAAATTATCTTCAGACTGCAATATTCCTGACAACCACAGGACAATCTTTATAAAACCATCGTTTCCATTAGATTGAGAGATACACCAGGGCTAGGTCAACAACGGCATGAAGACATGATTCACCCCAGGCTGGGAGGCAGATTGGAACAGGTCTAGGCTGGTTGTCTGTCTCACTCACTTGGCATGAGTTAGGAGTCATGTAGATTTGGAGGTGGGGGTGTTGTGGCAATAGCATTGTCTCTATCTTGGGGCTAGACCATGTCCTTGTGCCTGGTGTCAGGTTTATCCTGAACATTCCTACCTCCCATCTTTTTTTTTTTTTTTTTTTTTTGCATTTGTTACAAACCTGAAACATTATGATTCTGAAATAAATGTTCTAAACGTAACTCAAAACCTTCAATATTCATTCTCATCGGAGGTCTTGCCCATTAAAAGAAAATGTCCTTTATAAAAAGAAGATGAGGGGGATTAGGGGAGAAGACTTTCACCTGAATGGGAACACGCCCTTCAGCTTTTCCCTCCTCTCATGAGTTTTCACGTGCATGGGAGGGCAGTTCAGGCCAGGGAAGAGTGAGTGAGGGTGCGGCCCTGCGGAGGCTTGAGTGGTGCTAATTGAGGGGAGAGTAGTCAGTATGGCCTGCAGTCCAGTAAGGTGGAGGAAGGACAGTCATGGGAGAGAGTGGAAGAGGATAATGGTCACCTTGGGGTGTGGAGGTCATGGGGACCTGTGGGGGACATATAAACCAGGTGGATTAACTAAATATTACTCAATATGGCATAGAATTAAGGGATAGAAGTGAAGTGTCCTTTCGTGGACACTTGAAATAGGCCTTCTGCTTTGGCTGGCATAAGAGATAAGACCAGTTAGCATCTAGAATATGGGAATGAGCACAGTCATTTGACTTCCGGAGTCCTGGTGGGGGGACAGGCATTCGTGGTAGAACAGAACATCGTGGCCTCTCTTCGTAGCCAGTGCTTACACCAGCAGGGTACTGTCTCCTGGTGATGCTTTTTTAAGGGTTCCAGAGAGAACTATTTCTGAGTTACTTACACAGAGGGGTATTGCCATTCTTTTGTGAGGAAGGTTGGACAAGATTCCATACAGGAGCGAGCATTTGGCCCGGAATCTGGCAGTGGAGTAGGAGTTCCCCAGGTGGAGACGAGCATCAACAAGGTAAGCTCTGTGACTGAGAGGCACTGTTTGATTTGCTCGCTGTGTCCCCAGAACCCGGAGCAGGGCTTGGGACATGGTTAGTGCTCAGTACATTTTTTATGTATGAAAGCGTAAAGTGTGAGGGACAGAGAGAGATGATTTGTCGGCAGAGTGGTCAAAAGTAGCTCCTGGGTATCTTTGCTGGGGCAGAAGAATGACAACAAAGAGTCATCAGGAGCTGAGGCTATAGAAATGGAGATGGGACAGACTGGAAAGGCTGTATTAGGGGATCTGTACGAGCCTCATCTTGTAGATGTCCTAGGGAAAAACCGTTGTCTGATAAGAAGGTTCTGGGTACAATGCCAAGTATTTTCAGATGCTGTCAAATTGCCCTGGAGCCATTCTTGATGTTTGCCTCTTCAGCTGTAGTGGATAGAATAATGGCTCCCCCTAATGACATCAATAGCCTAACCCCTAGAACCTGTGAATATGTACATGGTAAAAGGGGCTCCATAGATGTAATGAAGGTTACAGACCTTAAAATAAATATGAGCCTGGATTACCGAGGTGGACCCAGTTGAATCCCCAGAGAACTTTCTCTGACTTGAGACAGGATAGATGCGGCAGAAGGAGAGCTCCGGGATTTGAAGCATGGAAATAATTCACTGCACTATTGCTGGCTCTGAGACCTAGGGGGCCACATACAAGAACCAGAGGCCCCTAGGAGCCCATGGAGAGCACAGGAAGGGATGGGGGTGCCCTGTACGAGCACAGGCTGGTCCCTGGCTAACAAACTGCAGAACCCTGTCTCTCCTCCTCACCTTGTCTTTTCTCTATAACACCCTCAGCTGACAGTTTGTTCATTTTCTTAATAGCAATTAGCACTTACCCCTTCCCTAGCATCTAAGCTGACAAGAGCAGGGACTGTTTAATTAGGATGCTATCTAAGTTCCTAGAACAGTGAGTGGTCTATAGCTGCTGCTCAAAAAATATTTACGTGAGTAAATGATTTCTATCATTATATCCTCCCAAGAACCCCGTGAGGCATGCATTATTATTCTTGTTTTATGGAAGACAGCAACAGGGCTCTGGGAAGTTGCAAGACTGTCCCCAGACCTCCCCAAAGTGCCCCAGCTTCTCAGCTCAGCACTAGAGACAAGGTAGGAGCCTGCACGCATTCTCTTAACAGCTAACCGAGGTGGCTGCATTGAAACCCAGGCCTGTCTCATGGCAGGTACAGGCAATCTCCACGACACCTCGCAGCCTGCCCTGCCCTGGCAGCGCACAGATGTGTCAGGTGCCATGTGGACCCACCTCTGCCAGCCTCTGTTCATCTCCCTGCAGAAACGTCCTCCTTCCTTCAGTTTCCCATTTCCTTCCATAGTAAATATTCCATTTATTTCATGCCAGAGTAAGCTTCAGCCTTGAATCACAACAAGGGATGTTATCTGACATCAATTGCCACCGCTTAAAGAGGTTTAGGCTTGACGGACTGTAAAGCTGTTTGCAGGGGCTGGAGCTGAGTGACAAAATGCCCGTCATGAGGTGTAAACCTGTCAACCACAATTACCCACGAGGGATTCCAGAGAAGCAGAAGAATTAAATCTTGTAAATCCAAAAGGCCCAACTGGAGTGACGTACTTATTGGGCATCACTTAATGAGGGCTCCCAAATGGACTTTGTTTCTCTCCTTGGGACTTTGCTTTCTTCCTTTTTGCATAACACAGATATGCACATGCAAGGGGAAGGACAGGGAAGGATGCCAAGGTACTGTGAACTGGTCATATGGTCGGTTAGAGCTAGAGAGTCCAAAGCCCCCATCTGCTGGGACCACTGGGACCACCAGCCACAGCATCACATCCAACCCCTATGAACAAAGGGCCCTAAAATGCTTGTGGCTCAATCTTGAGAGAGCCCATCAGACTACTCAACAAAATACTGTATCTTTTCATAATATTGGGGTGTAGCTGATGTAACCTAAATAATGTTAGGTATTCACCAAATCCCATTTTCCTCTCCTGTCCATATAACTAACCTAAATTTCCCAGGCTCACTTTTCATTAGCTAGGAACATATGTCTATGTTCTACATAGAGGCAAATTGACAGCCATGTCCACCTCTATCACAGTTCTTCCTTCCTCTCATCCCATCCTGGTAGGCAGATGTAGGGAATCCAGCAGAATGATTTACAGTCTTGGGGTCGACAGAGCCTCGCCATGGAAGGAACCTGAGTCCCTGAATGACTTCATGGAGCAGAACTCCTGTATGGACCTCACTGCCCCAGTTTCTGGTAGAGAGTAAATATTAAATGTAGCTGTAGGCAAGGAAGGCTTTAAACTATTCTTTGAAGAATTAGTAGAGTTTCTGTAGATAGAAAATATGGAAAAAAGTGTCTGTATTGGAGAAAAAGTTTTAAGTCGTAGGAAACTTACATTTTTAAAGAATCTACAAAGTGGCCTGATTTCACACTTGGATGTGTAATAGATATCTCAGACACATCATATTCCACACTAAACTCTTGTTTCTTAAATCACCCATTCCCCTACCCCGCGAAAGACCTTCCCCTTCTCATCTCTTCCAGTAAATGGCAATTCCACTTTTCCAGTTTCATATATTGAAATTCTCTGAGCCAAGCTCAACCCTTTTCCTTTTATCTCACTCCACATATAATCTAGCAACAAATTTTATTAACTCCACCTTCAAATGATAGCCAGATCCTACCACTTCTTGTCACTTCCTCGGCTAGTAACACTCTAATTGAAGCCAAAATCTTCCCCTAGACAGCTTCTAAACACAATCAATTTCCTTGCTTTCATTCTTAAACCCCTTAACTCCACCACTATTTACTGTCCACACAGCCAAGAGACTATTTGAAAACATGAAGTCACCGCATGCCCTTTTCTGCTTTCTGACGAGTTTCCAATCTCATTACTAATGGGACTGAAAGTCCTAACCATACGTTTTAAGGCCCTGTATGAACTGGCCTCTCCACAACTTCTCTGGCCTTGTTTCCCACCACTTGGATCACCACCCCCTTTTTTGCAACCTCCCTGGCTTCCTTGCTGTTTCTCAAGCAGCAAAGTTCACTGCTATCTCGGGGCCTTCAGACTTGCAGTGCATTCTGCCTAGGAAATCTCTCCCCAAGTAGTGCACAACTCACTGTTGCTTCTCAGCCACCCTCTAAGCAGGGCAACCTCCTCACCCCCATCACCCTACTTGAAATAATATCCCTGCCACTGGCTATCTCCATGCCCTAGTGGACAACATTTTCCTGCATAGCCTGAGATAGCTCATCTATATTTATTATCAAGTTCCCCCTATGGGAGCACAAACTCCAACAGAGCAGAGACTTGGAGCAGGGGCAGGAATTCACTGCTGCATACATACTTATTTTTCCTGCCTGTTTTGCTTAGCTTTATACCATAGACGTTTTACCACATTGTTCATAAACACAAAACAACTTGTGCTGACGATCTTAGAAGCTTTCTTTTATCTGGTGACACTTAGTTGATGCGTTGAAGGACGAGAAGCACTTCAGCAAGGTGAGGAATCCTACCCCAGGCAGAGCCAACCACACGGTGTTAAAATGTAGTGTCTATAAGGTCAGGGTGCCTATGTGTTTTATTCACTGTCATGCCTTTAGCAGCTAGGACGGTGCCTGGTGCATAGTGGAAACTCAATCTATGGAATAAATGAAATTTCAATACACAAACGTATAGAGAGGCAAAATTGTTTGATTAATTCAGAGAAGAACCAAATGCTATGTGGTTTACACACTGAGATTTTACTGCATCGCATTGTCAAGAGACTTTTGGTGGCAAATGCCAGAAACCCAACTTGAACTAGCTTAGGGGAACAAGAAAATCATTTAGATGAATACCGGGGTTGTACTAAAAGAGCAGGGATTGGATTGACCAGCAGGCCAATGCCATCCAGCCAGACTACCAGGGACACACCTATAGTTAAACAAGTTAAGTCAAGGGAAGATGAGTACCTTGGGAAACTGTAGGGCATCTCAATAAAGGGGTGGTAGAAAGAATAGGGTTTGGGCTTTGGTTGGGTGATTCTGTGGAGTTTTAAAGAAGTGAAGGTGTACCATGGATTGAATGCTGTCAGGTGGCCAGGGCAATTCTGTGATTGAATATTTTAGTAAATCTCATAAGGATGGAGACTAGACAAAGGGTAAACCATAATTGATAAAATAGAACAGTCACACATATCAGTCAGGGTGGTGGAACATTTGTTATTTGGTGGTCTGGAGAAAGTTTATGCTCCTGATGGAGCTGTCTTGTTTTTGTCTTGATCCATCATGGTCACGGCGTGGTCTTGTCTGAGGTTGCTATTCTGTGAAATGATGTTCAACAGGAGTGCACCAAGGTCTAGCTCTGTGGGCCAGGCAGGCTCCCAGAGGAAAGAGCTGTTTTTCTGAATTATGAGAAATGACAGGGATGCAGCTGGGCTCTAGGAAGAACTGACACCAAGGATGTAAGCACATCAACTGTTTTCCTCGGGCCAAGTCTCCTTCCCACCTCTCTCCATGGGGGAGATATTCTCTAGGAAAACAGCTCTCAATGTTCATTCAAACAATTAAATCAAATGGCAATGTCAAGGGACAAAATCAGAAATAATTTCCCCAAAAGTCTTCCATAAGAGTCTACTACAAAAATGCAATTTATCTAAGATGACTTTTTCTCAAAACTTACTGAGCCTGGGGACACTCTGCGACCTTTACTCTTTGTTCAGATGATCACAAAACAAGTTTTGCCTTATGTCTTGTCCCTGCTAACACATTGCAGGATACCTTGCCCTAGCAACTTCACATGTGCTCGCTCTTAGAAATTCCTGCCTTTTCTTTGCAAGGGGTCATTTGCTGCATTGGACAGTAGCTTTCTCTGCAGCAAGCCCACGCTCCTCAATGAGATCACAGGCCATTTCATTTCATAATAGGGTTATTTTATTATTTCCCCAAGCATGCAAATCAAATCACTTCTGGGACCCAAATCTTTGCTCAGCAAGGAAAACTAGCAGAAGGCTCCAAGCAGAGAACGGCTTTGCCACTGACAATTGCATCTGTTCATGGACCTGCTCCCTGCCTCTCCCCACCATTCTATATGCTTCCTTGCCCTCCTTCCAAAGTAAATGTCTCAATGTCGATTTGCTTTAAGGATAAGTAAAAGGGTACCTTAAGGGAAAGGGAAACAACTGAGAATTTATTGAGTACTTACCACACAATGAGCACAGGTTATTTCATTTATTCTTCTCAATGGCCCTCTGGAGGCAAATTTTAACCCCCCAATTTACAGATGCAGAAACCAAAGCTGAGTGAGTTGGAGTCTCTTGCTCAAGGGCACAGAGCTAGCCAATGACAGATCGAGGATTTTATCCCACCCTGCCTTTTCAGAGGACATTGTCAGGACAGGAAGGACACAGAGGCTAGGATGGAGATGATGTCCCAATGTCCCGTAGTCAGAAAGGACCTGGTGTTCAAACTCCAGGAGACCACAGTGGGATGGGAGGACATCCCTTCTTGCAGTTTAGCAATGTGGAGAGAACAAACTAAAGCCAGATTCTGAAAACAAGAGACAAGTAAATATTAGGCTTGGAGAAGAGCCTGCCTCTCCCCTCCTTTTTTTTCTTCTTGTCTCCTTTCTTTCTTTCCCCTTTATCTTCCTCTGTCACTTTTCTCCCTCCTCTCCTTCCTATTGTCTCTTGCCATCTTCTTCCCTCCCTTTCTTCCTTCCTTCCCCTCTCCCTCCCTTTCTCCGTTGCTTTCACTCTTCCTTCCTCCTTTTCCTTTCTTCTTCCTTCCTTTCCTCCCTTCCTCTTTCTTTCTTCCTTCTTCCCTTCCTTCTTTTCTTTCTACCATTTTGCTCTACAAGTAAATGTCCTTAGCTATACATTATGCTAGGAACCAGAAAACTGAAATAAATTTGACAGAGGTCCTACTTTCAAAGACTACCACAATACAAAAATTAGGATCTGGAATCAGTCTCACAGTGAACTTATGTGGGATCCAGGATCCCAAAAAAAATTCTGTTAGGCAGGCAGAGCAGTACATGGGAGGATGAAGGACAAAAGTGTGTAGTGTGGAGTTTATGCAGGAGCACCTGGTGGAACCACGGGACCACCTAATGTAAGAAAAAGAGATGGACCCCCAGCCCACCTATGAGTGGGGAAGAGTGACTTTCTACTCAACAAAGCAGGTTTCTGGTGCTTTGAGGAATGGGCAAATGGGGATTGGCCTGCAGACACTTTCGGGGGGACTGACTGATGAAGCAGGCTGGTGCTGACAGCAACAGAGCAATGGCCTCAGTTGTGGAAATTCAGGACCATTCAATTCTTTCAGCACTACTGTCACACCCACTCGGTTTTTTTGCCTAGGTTTATGTCCTCCCTCCATTCACTTAAGTGTTTATTAAATACTTACTATTCATCAGTCCTTCTGTTAGCCCTGGTGGTATAATGGTAAGCCAGATGGAGACAGCCCCTGTGCCAACTGATTGACATGGTGGAGAAGTCAAAAAATGAACAAGTGTACTTGTAAAATAAGTAAATGATCATGTTTGTGATGAGAGCTAGCGAGGATATACACAGAGTGATAGAGTCAGAGATCACTGGGAAAAATACTCTCAGCATCCTGGTGCCTCATCTATTCAATTTACATTGCCGAGACTGGAGAGATTTCTTCTTCTCTCACTTACATCTGCTTCTCTCATATTCAACTGTTACAGGGAGTGGGGACTCAGCCACCCCCTCTTACTAGAAGCAGCAAGCTTGGAATTCAGGATCCAATGAAGCTACACTCCAAGAATCTCCCATTGTCAGGATCCCAAAGGCTTCCTTTTCCAGTTCTGTGATGCTCCATTCTGTGTTTGCATTTTCTCAACAATAATTCTGCCAAGAGGACAGCTCACCTCTGCTTACTGCCCTCCAGGCATGAGAAACGAGGCATCTCCCAAAACAGTCCATTGAGTCTCCAGACAATCTTTTTAGAAAGATATTTTAAAAATTATTCTGAATCAGCTTTTCCTCACTGGTCTTAGTTCAAATTTCTTAGGGCCTCAAAGAATATGTAATCTAACAAATTTCTTAGGGCCTCAAAGAATATGTAATCTAACAGATTATTTTGGCCACCTCCTCTGTGTCAGTCACTACATCACATAAATTCCTAGTTATTCTCTTGGCTAAATCAAAAGAAAAAAAATATTTTACCCCATGAATTTACGTTTATTTTTGGTTGATATAACTGGAATATAAAATCTACTACCATTATAAGCACCAATTTTTCCTACATATAAAATGAAAGTCCTAAAACCCAAACACAGACAATTTTACCATTACCCATCGAGAGACAGGCTGGCAAAATGTAAAGAGTGTTGGCTTTGGAATCCAAGAGAAGTGGATTTCAATCATTGCTTCTTCACTTACAAGCTGTGCAAGTGTCTGAGCATCCCCAAGTCTCATATTCCTTATCTATCAAATAGAAACAGTAGAATCTAAAAATCAGTCTGCAATGAGAATTTGGGATTACTTAAATAAAGCTCATGATGTGAGACCTTGAAAAGCAGCTGTTAATATTAGCTCTAAGCACAAGCCCTATTTGCATTAAAGAATCTATTTGAATTCATAGGGTGGTGCAGCAATGAAGAAGTTCCAAGATCATCCAGTCAAGCACCCTTCAGTTAGGAGATAATGAAACTCAGCCTCACATTCTTTGCCTAACATTACACGGTAAATCAGAGGCAGGACTCCTGGCCTAGTGATCACGTTGCTATCCCTGTGAACTCCAAAGCCTTAGGACTTGGCTTAGAAGACTTGTGACACTGGGATGGGTTCAGGGAAATTTCAAGGGGCATGACTCTACCCCATTACCCCAAAGAAGCTCTAAATTTATGCTTTCAATATATTGGTGTTGTCTCAATGTTTTCATTTGAAAAAAAGTTTTACCGCTTTAAAACCAACAAAAAATAAAAAAACCTACACATCTTTTTAGAACACCATGTTCCAATGCCTTAGGGAAAGAATATAGACACTTGGCTAATATGCCTCCCTGTTGTGTTTTATCTCTAGAGAGCTGAGTTTTTAAAATGTACATATTCACATAGCTGTCAAGTTTTAATTAGTCTGCCTTTGATTGTGAGAAACTTTACTTAGATCGACGTATTCCCCACCGCCTGTCTCCCCCATTAAAAACCCATTTTAAAGGTTTAGCTCAATTATCTGAGTTGAATGGTTGATATGGAACTATTTCAAATAATAGAGGTAGGCAGATAATTGGAAGCATTTTTCATGGGTGAGATAAGGAGTGGAATATTGAGGCCCTCTAAGCGTAGGGTGCAGGGTTTTCCTTAGAATTTTCATTTGAAAAGATCTTCCCATTTAGTACAGAGAACCTACTGTCATCCAAAGTCACAGAGCTTGCTTCTTCCTGTGCAAAAAGGCATAAATTTGGGTAGGAAAAAAAGATCTGAATTTAATAGAAAACCACAGTGATGGAAAAGAAATTTAATTGTATATGCATTTTTTTCCTTTTGGCTTATCCTAAGAAGCTTCCATTGAAGATAAAAGGAAAAAAATCCTTTCTAAAATCAGGGCTGGAGTCTCCTGCAGTCCCTTTGCTCTCCCACCTCAGCTGCTACCCAGGCAATTGACACCCTTTGCCAGTCAAGAAAATTCCTCCTAAACCCAAGAATAAGTTATGCTGCTCCAGAGCACCATCTTTTGGAACATGCTTTACCTTCTACCTAAAATGTCCTTTCCCTGCTTGTCCATCTGGTAACCTCAGGACAAATGTCCCTTGGGGCAGCCTTACCTGGGCCCTGCAGCAAATGGAAAGCACTTACTCTAGTCACTCAGTATGAGTGGTTGCTCCTTCATTACAACACTTATTCTCTAGATCATGATTTAAATAGAGTAATAATAGTAATAGCCACCACTGAATGTCTCTTAATTCTCACATCAATCTACTATGGTCAATACTATTTCCATTTTACGGTAGAGGAAACTGAGCTTAGGGAGGTAAAAGAATTTGGTCAAAGTCACACAGCTGGTGAACAGTGAAGGCCTAATGACAACTCAGGTCCAATGTCAAGGTGAGAACATCCCTGTCTTTCCTTCCTGGAAACATGAAGTCCCAGAGAGCAGCAGGCTCTGTCTTCATCTTTATATTCCCCAAACCAGGAGAAATGATGGTAATCAATACATACTTGCTGAAGGCTTGTGAAATGCACACATCTGTTTTTGCTCACTTGGGTCATGCCCATCTCACTGTTGATTTGTAAATATGTGATAGGTCACCTCCTCAAGAAAAGACCTCTTCTGAAGTCTTTTGCCTTTGACAGTAATTTAGGAGGGGAAGTGAAAAAGCTTGCCCCAAGTCACCTCCCTTCATTTCCATTCTCTATGATGTCCCGAGAAGATAATAACATTCTGTTTTTTGACCATTTCCTTCAGAATTACAAGTGTGTTAGTTGTGTAATTTGAATCCCAAGTTTTCACAGTGTAAATATTTGTCAAATAGTTGCAACTGCATAAAATAGATCTGTTTTCCAGTCTTTAATGATAGCTTCCTCACTGCCCACCAGCCAGATTATAAACCAGTAACACTGTTATTTTTAATATTTTATAATGGCAACACCCTCACTTTTAGATGTCAATTTCTGTGAATCAAAATAAGTTAAATTGTACTATGATAACAGCCAAGAAATTTCTGCATTAAGACCAACCAACATCTATTGATTGTTGATGCTACTCTTGCGAGGCATGTTGGCTGGGAGGCTCCACACATTCTTGTCACTTATGGGGAAGTTATATCAAGATGAGCTTTGACAGTCTCCACAGTGGAGATGAGGAGACATGAGGAGATGTAAGACCCTATGGGTCTTAAGGCTTCTTTCCAAGAAATGCTACATGTCACTGTCACTAACATCTCATTGGCCAAAAAAAGTTACATAGCCATGTCTACTCAATCTTCGTGCCCAGGAATAGAGTCCCAGAATGTTAGTGGGCAGTCCTAACTACACCCATGCCTTAGATGTAATGATGCCAAGATCATCAACTTGAATAAAAGCTTGAATAACTCAAGCAAGAGTTGAATAATTCAAGTAACAGCTTGAATAACTCAACTGAGTACCTAGAAAGATTTCCAAAGGATCTGTTGTTTGAGGAAAGGTATATGCTATAATCTTATCTCAGACAGAAATCAACCTGTAAGGGCAAAACTCAAGGCATAGCACACATGTTACACAAAGGGTTTGGTTTTCAATATATAGCTCAAAATAGTTATGGGTATTTAAGAAATATTAAGGATGACAGTCAATAAACCCTATTGCTAATATTTGGAATTTGTTGTTTGGCAACTTTGCTTTATAGCAAAATAATATATTTCTAACATGGTATAAGAGAGCAAGATAAAGATTCTGAGTTTTGTTTCTATTTTTCATATTTTTGCTTTTTTTCTAGTTCCAAGTCAACTCTAGTTTGTAGCATTAAGCAAACCACACAAACTATTTTCTAATCTACAAATAGTGGACATAGTGATCCAAGTCCTATTCAGATTACCTCATTGGGTTGTTAATAGGATTAAATATAATCACATACAGGAAACCTTTTAATCAATTTTGAAACAAATCCACCACCATGACAGTCATGGGGAAGATGGCCATAATTAATCACAAACTCAATCAGTGTCCACAGAATGGAAAGGGTTATTAACCAGGACAAAATGTCATTAAATTGTCAAGTTCAACTTTTTAAAGTAAAATTTCTTCATATAGTAATAATGTCAAAGAATTTACAAAAATGTGCATATTTGTATCTCATAGCTAAATTCTCAAGTTTTTCAACATAATATATTGGTAAGTATAATTATATAATCATTCTAGCCTTATCTGGGCTAAAATAAACCATCTAACACTGTATGCTAGACACTCTTCCCATTTTACATATACTAGCTAATTTATTTCTTACAGGAAACCTATGTGGGAAATATTATAATCATTTTCTCCATTTTACAGATGAGAAAACTGAGGCACATATGGGTTGAACAAATTGCTAATATCACCTATTCAGGATACAAACTCAGTCTGTCTGACTCCATAGTCTTGATATAAAATCATTTTTTCTATATCCCTATTCCACCTATTGAAAGGGGAACATTGACGTTTTGAGTGATTAAGCATACCAGGGGGTGAGGAATCTTGGGGACTTGCACACCACAAAAGAGTAAGAAGATGATACAGAAATGATAGACAAGGACTAGGTTATGTGGGGTCTGTAGGTCATGGTAAAGACATTGGGTATCGGGAGGCAGAACTTGCAGTGAATCGAAATCGCACCATTGCGCTCCAGCCTGGGTGACAGAGCAAGACTCCATCTCAAAAAAAAAAAAAAAAATGAGTGTTATGTTGACTGGGGAACCGAAAATCCCAGCATTCAATATCATTCGAGTTTAGAAATGAGGAAAGTGAGGCCCAAATACATTAATTGGCCTGTTCAATCATTGTGCTACTAACTGGCAAGCCACGAGTGGTCTCAAATCCTCCTTTACTGAAAAAGAAGTGATGACAGTCAAGTATATTTCCATGTGGAGGAGCTGAAGGGAAGATGGACTTGCATGTGGACATAGATGGGTGTGGAACATTACAGGAGACTGGAATTGTGTAAGCAAAAGTATATAGAAAAGGTCGAAGGTGAATTGAGTACCCTGTGAGCAAATCATTTTTACTGGAGTGAGAGGTGTCCACACACGGTATCAGAACACAGGTTCAACTACTTTGATGCTATCATAAGGAGTTGGACTGAATTTGGTGGGCAGCAGAGAGTCAGAAATGGTAATTAATGACCTGATATGATAATGATATGACATGATCAAAGCAATGAGAACAATCACTCTGTGAAGGAAGGGTAGATGGACTTGCATACAAAAAGTTGAGAATAGAGGCAGGAAACCCAGTTGGAAAGTAACTGCTGTTCTGCCTTCCATACCATACCAGCCAATGCCATGTGCAGCATAAGATTTGCCCAGCTGAGTCCTGCCTCAAGTTTTTATTCATGAAATCATGATATAAAATAAAATGGTTGTTGTATTGAGACACTAATGTTAGGGGTAGTTGTTATGCAGCAAGAGACAACTGGATCAAATGCCAACAGGGGTCAGACTGATACATTAGGTATACATAGTATGAAAGCTTGGGTCTTACATTGCTAAATACACTGATTTTTTCAAGAGAACAAATTAATCTTTATTTTTATGTGGGATGTTTGGATGTTTAAATGTTTGTACTTTTTTCCCCCCAAAATCACTGGAGGGCAAAACAAACACATTTGCCTTCGTGGCCTCTGATTTTGAGCCCAAATCCTTTGGTCATATAGATAAGGTTCTCTACCCTACCTCCCCCATATCCCTTCCATTAGACTGCCTTCCTGGGTGTTGACGACAGAACCAGGATCTGAGTCCACTTTCTCTGATTTCAAGGTCAGAGCTTTTTCCGCTGCAGCATTTTCCTGCAAGTACTCAGAATATGAAAGTCATGTATTTTATACATCTTTCTGTTCATCTGTGTCTAATCAAGGGTTGGGTTTCTGATGTGTACTCAGTAGGCACTCACTGGAGAATTTAAAGAGCACCTAAATTTTTAAACGACCAGGAAGTCCTGCTTCTCCACAGAATCTGTTTGGAACTGAAGCCAGGAATCTAAGTGGCATGTAGAATGATTGGAACTGATGAATGTATCAAATTGGGGAGCATTGTTTCTAATCCCTGAGTGAGATTTGCTCCAGTGGGAACCCACACATAACACCAAAAGCAGTATTAAAAGAAGGCCCTAGAATATTAAGAGATTCCAGCTTTCACACCTTAATTATGCAGGGCCTCCCAATAAACCAGGTTGGCAAAACATGCCCAAGGACTATTAATATTTTAGGTCCTGGCTTATACATTTCCATTGCCTATGGAGAGCTTCTGCTGAAAAACTGCCCCTTCCTCCTGCCCCCACACATACATAACACTGCTGCTTTGCGCTCCAATAGCACTGGATACCTCTCTCTGTAGGACTATCGCCCACCTCTCCACCCTACCTTCCCCCTTCCTATTAACCTGATCGCTTCAAGTGATGTTGACTGGCATTCCTCTGGTATCCAGGTGGTGACAGAGCAATCTGCAGGGTCCAAGACTGCCTCACTCATGCCTGGCAACTTGGGGGGCAGGGTGGCTGGAAGGCTGGGTTCAGCTGGGCCCCTCTCTTTCTTGATGCAATCTCAGGACTTCCCCAGGTAATCTCTTCAGTAGGGCATTTGGATATTTCACATGTTCGTGGCTCCAAGAGAACAAGGCTGCAGCGAACACTTTTTAAAATGAGACCCACAATTGAGAACACATCACTTCCACCATCCTCTATTTACCAAAGTAGTCATATACCAGCCTAGATTTGATGGGAGAAGAAATAGATCCATGTTTGAATGGGATGAATGCCAAGACATTTTCAGATATATTTAATCTGCTACAATGTATGAATGCACATCCTCTACATTATCCCATAGATCACTGGGAGCCATTGGAGAATTATTAGAGACTGACTGTGAAAGATCACTGTGTCAGGAATGTGCACTATACGCAGGAGGGGTGTAACACAGGTCAGAAAGGCCAATTAGGAGACACTTCCAATCCCAAGGACAAGAAAGGACAGCAGCTCTAATTAAAAGTCAGTGGTTTTCACAGAGAAAGATGGATTCAGTTAATATTTAGGAGACAGAAGTCAACAGAATGTGGGGGAATTGAAGACCAAGAAGAGTCGAGGGCAACGCCCAACTGGGGGGAAGGTCAGGCCACCAGTCTTGGGGCACTCAAGGCTGGAATGGAGGGTCGTCTTTTACTTTTCTCTCCTTTTTCTCTACTTATTCCTCTTCTGTAAAATCATCAACATATGGATCAACTATAGCATAAGATCAACTTTAGCCAAAATTTACTCACTTGATTTTAAAACTTTTAATTATGATTTAAATAGTTGAATATATTAGAGAACCTATACACTATATTCTGCTGATAGTTCCACATTTTGCTGGCAATCTTTATTTGCCTCAAAATAACTCAGTGTAGGGTTGAAAAGGATGCACAGGTATGGGAGGTATACACGAACCAGATGGGCCATGAACACTGAAAACTGTTGAAGATGGCCGAGGAGTATTTGGGGGTTCACAATACTGTTCTGTCCACTTTTGTGTATGTTTGAAATTTTGTATAATGGAACTTTTACTTTGCGTTACAAGTTTGCTAAATGTGTTACAACTTTGCTGCTCACATATTGGCATTTTGGAGGCTCTTGTTATTAACAACAGTGATGAGTGCACTTCAGCCTCCACTGTGAAGCCAGAGACATGGGGCTCAGTCCACAGACCTCTTCTGAAACACAACCACCAGCGGAGGCTCCTAGCTGAAATGAAAAAAGGAAGAAAAAGATGACTTGGTCAGCATTAATGGAATGGAGCTGAAATGTCAGCATTTGGGATCCATTTCACTTCTGCTTGAAATGAAATTCCCTTTTCTATTTGTTTAGTAAGAGAAGAGAGTGAGAGAGAAAGGATTTATTTTCAAATTCCACCCCACGGAGCCCATTCACCATAGAGGTGTGTGTGTGTTTTTCAGCCTTACAGAGGGGTGGTTGGGACTCAATTTTTAAAATATTCATAAAGCTTATTAAGGATGAAATATGTGATGATTATTATTCTGATAGGACTAGAACTTTGTTTTCAGTGCTGAGATCTAATGAAGTTAGCTGAGTCAACTTTCATTAACACATTGGGCAGCGCATGGCCAGTTCTACCCTCTGACATTCTTCCAAGAAATCCACCTGAAAGGACAGAAATTTAAAAGCATAAGATGACGCTTCTCGTGAGTTATGAAGAGGGTAGAAAGGGGGATTACAGTTTAATTTCTCTGCCGTTACCCACTTAACCCCTGCTCAGGAGAGGGTTTGTGGCCACCCAGATGGAATCTGAGATTAAAGCTGGTATTGGAGAGAGGACGGTTTGGCTTTAGCGAGTCCAAGTTAAAACCAAGTGGTCATACTATTAATGACAATGTTTAATTTCGTGCAATATTCTTGCTTTTAAAAAAATGAGTTTCAGAACCCACTTTTTCTGTCAGAGGCATTGTACTAGGCACTAGGATGGTGTAGAAAGCATTTTCTGGCTATCAGGCTTGGATAAATGAATTCATTTCTCTAAGCCCCAGTTTCTTCATAAGTAAAATGGAGATGATAATCAGAGTTATGTCACAGGGTTTTTTGTAAAGATTAAATTATATAACTGGATATGCCTTGTTTATCGCCCCAACTGGCACACATGGCTTGTAATTGGTAGCTATGCACCTTATTATTATTGCTGTAGGAATCTACTGGTATAGAAATAAACATAGAAATGTTTACACTTCTCGTGAGTTAGAAAAACAGTTTGAAAACCAAAACAAAAAAGATCACACAAATGAGTATACTTCATCCAACCAAAAAATGCATGACATGTAAGTAGATCATAGAAATAAAATAATAATGGTTCAACTATAATGAACATAGAAATATACTTTTTGGAAATATAGTGTAGAAACGGAATAAAGGATTTAACTATTTTCAGGGTAGAACTGTTGCATAGAGATATAACAGAAAGATAGTACAAAAAGTACTGAGTCTCACTCTCCGTACCAGGCAGCATTTCTACATCTAGTCCACTGACTACAGAGTCAAAAAGAGCGTGGCTTTATTCATCCTGCGATAAAAATTAAAAATGACCTCATGTCGCAATGTCTAAAGGATCTTTCGCTTTTGAAGGCATCATTGATTAGGAAGAAGTATGGAGAAGCTCAATGTTTTGCATGCTATTAAAACATAAAAGGTGGATTTCTTTTAATTACTCAAATTCTGATGCATGTCCCAGTTGCAATACAGATAATGTTATTGTCTCAAGGAAGGTTTCAACATTTCAAATGAAACACATGCCTATGGAGTGTGAATGTGAGAGACTGCACTTTCTGACCCTCGGTGTTGCTGAAACGGTCACAAGTGTATCAGAAACCTACCCTAGAGTAGGCACGGTGGCTCATGCCTGTAATCTCAACACTTCAGGAGGCTGAGGTGGGTGGATCACTCGAGGCCAAGAATTTGAGACTAGCCTGGGCAACATAGGATGACCCCATCTCTACAAAAATAGGAAAAGAAAAAAGTAGCCAAGCATGGTGGTATGTGCCTGTAGTCCCAGCAACTATGGAGGCTGAGATAGAAGGATCATTGGAGCCTGGGAGTTTGAAGCTGCAATGAGCCATGATCACACCACCACACTCCAGCCTGGGCAACAGAGCAAGACCCTACCTCAAAACAACAGCAAAAAGATACTTACTTTACACAAGCTATAGCTTTCTTAAAACCACACCAATCTGGAGTCCATGCCTGTTCATTATTGTTTTTGTTCTTAGAGTATTTCGTTTATATCTTCATCACAGCACTTTTATAGACAGATAATTTTGAGATACTACTGCAGGTTGATTTTTCCATATTTTTTGTGTCTCTTTTTTCTGCTATTCAGGCAGAAGAACAGCTTTCTAAACTCACTGCATTCATGGGAAACAGTTATTTATCCTGGAGAACAAAAAGACACATTTTTGGCTTTTAATTCCAAATAAAGTTTCTTAAAACATACAACAAAGGAGTCGGCTTAAAACCAACCCCCCAAGATGATCACAGGAGGCATAATGAGAAACAGTGGCCTTGTATCAAGGATATTTTTATTTTGTCCTTACTTTGAAGCTGGACATAATATTCTATATTTCCTTTAAAATGGTAAAGGCATTATTATGTTGGCTTCATGCCTCCAAACACTTATGCAGTGTTGCTGTTGACAATAATTTATTTCTCCTTCTTTTGTGTGTGATATGCCTTTTCTCTTTGAAGTCTTTTAGAATTTTCTGTGACCTTCCAAAATTTCACTTTTTTTTATAGCAAAATATGTTTTCATTAACCTATGTGACCCTGTGTGCCCTTTAAAATGGAAATATTGGCAGCCCATTTCCTCCACTATTTATTCTCCTCTTAATGTTTCTCTCCTGGAATTTCTGTTTTAAATATGTTGATATTTTATTTCTACACTTGTATTTAGTAGCTGCATTGTTATGTTTTCTGTCTCTTAATTTCTTTATTTTGGGGATTAGGGGTATGCTCTGTAGTACAGATCCTTAGCCTGGTCTTTCAGATCAATAACTTGTTCTTTGCAGACATTTGTATTTGTCCTAGCAAGGATGTCCATTGTTCTTTATAATTGCTTGTCTCTGCTTCATGTTACAAATACTTCTATAAAAAATTCCTTGGAAAATGTTTTCAATACCTGCTTTGTTGGGTTCATAACCTTTGGCCCACTTACTCTAGATTCTCTACTCTCTTGTCTTTATTTTGTTGAAGTTGTATTCCTCACATCACAAGATACTTCCCTTGTAAACTCATAGTCCTCTGATGAATGTTTGAACAGGGGGAAAAGCAGAAACTTTCTTTTAACTAAATTCTCCCCAGATAACTGTTCCTCTCAGGACTGTATCCTGCACTTTTTAGCAGGGTCATGCTCTTCATTCAAGATGATTTATGAGGTGCAGAGGAGTGAGTAGAGAAGGCCAGCTGGTTTACCTGCACATGATCTTAGGCACACCTTACCCACTTAGGCCTTAGGATCCCTGCTATTTCCCTGTCGTCCTTCACCAGCCTTTCCAGGTGCGGCACCAGGTGTGGCACATTTTCAGCCATGGGCAATCTTGAGGAAGAAAGGGAGCATATCTAGAATGGAAACGGGGTCTATCCCCCATCTGAATCATCCCACTGTGTCTCCCCATGGTATTCTCTCTCCTGACGCAGTACCCATCTGTGCTCCGTCTTCCCCGGGATACCCCCATCGTTTCTTGCTCATTTCTTAAATCCATAGGCCTCATAGCCATTTTCTGTGTTATCACAAGGTTGAATGTCAAGGAAATAGCCAGAAACCCATATTTGTTGGTTACCTTGACAACAACCAGAAATTCTCCTATTTGGGCATTTTTTGTGTCCTCTTTTGTAGTCACTAGATGGTGAATTCCAGGACACATAGGTTGAACTAAGTAATTTTTAGATGAGAAGAGAAACTTTAATAATGGAAAAGGTTAGGAGCCCTTGCTTTACTTATCCCCTAGTGGTTTCAAACTCATTTTCTTCAAGCTGTAGGAGTTCAGCAAAGGACCCAGCTGAAGTGGATGAGTGTTTAGTGTTTAAGCTGCCTATTTTAAACACCTGTCCTATTTATAGCTGATCTACATATGGAGGTTTCACTTCAGATTTAGATGAATAAAAGATTTCAAAGATAAAAACAAGGTTTGAAAATCACAATCAGGCTGGGTGCGGTGGCTCACACTTGTAATCTCATCACTTTGGGAGGCTGAGGCAAGCAGATTGCTTGAGTTCAGGAGTTCGAGACAAGCCTGGGCAACATGGTGAAACCCCATCTCTATAAAAATACAAAAATTAGCTGGGCATAGTGGTGTGTGTCTGTAGTCCCAGCTACTCAGGGTGGTGAGGTGGGAGGATCGCTTGAGTCCAGGAGGTGGAGGTTGCAGTGAACCATGATCACCCCACTGCACTCCAGCCTGGGCAACAGATCAAGACCCTTTCTCCAAAGGAAAGAAAATGACAATTGTACTGTTTTTACAGCTTACAAAGAGCTTTCATAGACAATATCCCGTTTGTTTTTCTCTAGACGCTTTGGAGACTATAATTTTACTATAAGGAACATCATTTCAGAAAGGTGACTCTTACGAGATCACATGACAATCAAGTAGCAAAGATCAAACTGGCAGTGGGGTTTATTTAATAAGTGTGCTTCTTTCTTCTGTATCAGAAATTGGCACACTTTATATATGACCAAACGGTAAATATTTTAGCATTTGCTTGTCTTACGGTCCCTGACACAGCTGCTGAACTCTGTAGTTACTGTGCAAAAGCATCTGTAGATAATATGTAAATAAATGAGCATGACTTGAACCCAGGTCACAATAAACTTTTCTTATGAACACAAATTTGAATATCATGTATTTTTCATGTGTCACAAACTATTATTTCTATCAACCATTTAGAAATGTAAAAACTACTATTAGCTTGCAGGTTGTATAAAAACAAATAGTGGACCAGATTTGGCTCATGGGACATTGTTCACCGACCCTTGGTCCACCTAATTATAGAAAAACTAAAAGTAACGGTAATTAATGAATACAACAGGGCAGCCCTCTAACACACTTGGTTCTGGAAGAAACCCTATGCCACCATTAAGTGATCCTGGTTGGGAAAACTAGGAGCAAGAAACCAGGTAAGAAATCCAAGTGTACCAAGGCAAATGGGAATTGTGGAGGCAACAACCATTCTATAGTTTATATTTTAAAAGTTATTTGATCTCCACAATATCTCGTGTGCTTATTCCTGATCTCTTCATACAAATGAAAAAAAGAAGGTGTTGGACATGTTAGTGATTTGTCTGAAGTCACAAAAATGTTTTTAACCAGGATTCTAACTCTAGACCTGGGTGAAACAAAAGCTCCTGTTCCTATCCAGGGTACCACATGGCCTCACATGGGATGCTAAAAAAGAGGAACAAAATAAAGTGAGAGGCACAACTTTGTGAGAACTTGGTGTATTTTCAGGGAAGAGGCCCATTATAATCTAAGACTCACAACTTAGTATAAAAATAGCAGTGAATTATAGCTTAAAGCCCAAAGTCACTAAAAAAATGCATTCTGGGTTTTTTTAAGAAAAATAAATTTCCTGTATCAAATGCTTGCTAGTTCACATCTTGGAATGCAGGGTTGAATAATATTATTTGTATTGAAGTTATAAGTGAAAAACATCGGATTAAAAGAAGATTACCTTTGTAGCAAAAGGAAACACAATGCAATTAGAAGTGGTCGTCTTGGCTTTAAAGGAAAATTAATTTAAGAAAAAAAGTGTCAGCTTTAGTTTTCTTAAACTCTCTTTTCTCTCACAGAAGGAGATGGAATAGAGACCTCTCCATCCTTTGTAATGCCAGTAATTCTGTACTCACAATAAGAGGGCCATTTCTTTTCATGTTCAATTCACCATGCATTCTAAAGTAAGCTTTGCCACATATATTTTAGAACTAGATCATTATTGCTTCCCAGTGTCAAAATACTGACCACAAGATCTTTAATAACAGAGAGGCAGCCAAACAAATATTTCTTTCCAGCTGTTACTAGTTTTCGGAGATTGCAATATGGCTGTGTTTGAAATAGAATTGCTGATATTATTAACTGACTTTTTGGTGCCAAGCATATGAAACAGGCAAGAAAAAATTCCTGCAACTTGATTTCTTTCTATCCAACATTCCTCATCAGAACTCTAGGACTCTAACTCTGCCAGGGAGCTCAGCTCACCCTTTCTTGTTTCTCCCTCCAAGGAGAAACAGATTGGTCAGCTTCCAGGATGTTGATTGAGCCAAGTCTTCAGTAGTGAGCAGGGTCTAAAGATCTCCTCCCTTGGTGTGGGTTACTCGACTTCCCCTGCCGTCCATGAGAAGGGAGCAGTGAGATCCCCTGTGGTTTCCTTCCTGATTCTGAAGGCCAGCAATCTCTCTCTTCTCTCTTGTCTATAGTTTAGAAGTGGCAAGTAGAGGACCTGCGAGTGGTCAACCTCTATCTTTTTTCTGCTTCTTCCTTCTCTGCATCTAAAGGAGGAGAGATATACTTGTGCCACAGTCTCTGTCTCTCCTCTGTACCTATTCTGTCACTGTTCTATTTTCTATCCCTCCATGATATTGACAGGAAAATGGTAAAATCATGAGACTCAAGCCCCAGTAAGTGAGGTGAAGACCCCAGGAGGCCTTGAACCCAGGTCATAGACTTTGGACCAAACTGCCAGAATTTTAATAAAGTAGAACATTTGTCCCCCTATATGTTTTTGTTTTCTGTGTGCACATCTTCTTACAAACTTCATAGAGATAATAAACATAGTGTAGAGTAGGATTCCTGAATCCCTGTAGTTCCCCAGGATTCCCTAGAGGACATTTTAATATAATAATATTTTCAAACATTCTAAGAAAACTCGGTTGAGAGAGGCATTCTATTAGACTAAAAGTAGATTTATTTCATAAGTAATAATGATGTGACTTTTTAAATGTTTTCATTTCTTCAAGCATCTTTCTTGGGCTTAATATCATTTCAAATTCATTTCCTACTTGTCCACCAAAGAAAAGCTCTGGAATGTGGTTTATAAAATCAGAGTATTGAAGTGATATTCATAAATAGTTTAAAGTTGTCCTTGATTTTTTTATTTTTAAATTTGAATTTTAAAAACCTGCCTAATCAAACTCACATAATTATCATAAAGATAAAAATGCAGTAAGAGGCTGAAAATGCTTTGAAAACTGAGAAATGATACAAATAAGAGGACATTTAAAACAATAAAAATGATGCATTATACAACGCAATATACGTTAAAATAAGAACTGCAGTATAAAAGGAAATATAAAAAGCTAATTCTATTTCCTCAATAGGAGAACTTCTAGCTTCTTATTAATCCTCTGAGCAATCCCACCATTAGACTTTGCAAATCTAATTTATTTTTGTATCCAGGAAGTTGTTAAATTATTTGGAACAAGGATCTTTAAACATATACCCAGCCCTGATGGTTCCAAATTGCTTTATTCTTACCTTGATATATCTGGTTTTCCTCTAAAATGGGAGAGATTGAGATGTGACTAAAAATAGGGGAAAAAAATTACAGACCTTAAAAAGCCTGCTAGCTTGCAGAGCATGCTGGCTGTTTGGGGAAATATGTTTCTCTGAAAGTCAGGGAGGGGAATCAATTTTTATTCTCTACTATCAAGTCCTAAGTCCAAATAATACATAGGGTTGAATACTAGAGGGATCAGAAACTAAGCTCTTTGTAGCTAAGCTCTCATTCTAGTTAAAAAAAAAAAAAAATTTTTTTTTGAAGGTGTACATTGTTATTTCTTGCTTTCAGCCCAGTGGGAGCGTCATAGATGTTCAGGAATCGAGTTTAAGATTTTAGTTCTGCCCTAAACTACATATTCCAAGCATGGGACGAGGAGTCCACTATGGCATTCAGATGTGTGTGGAAGGGACTGCTTTGTATTGCAGTTGATGATATTGTTTCTCTTCAACAGCATTGCAGAAGAAAGAGGGGGAGTGTTCCAGAAGAGGTGATGGGAAGATTGGGGACCTCACATCATGGATCACAGGGCATGACTAAAGTACCCACAGGTATGTCATAATGTTATGTAGTGTGAACTGGCATTTAGGAGGGCAATGAAGAAATCGTGTTGGTTCCATATGTGTAGAATCATAAATGGTGAGAAGGAATTATGAATATTTTTATCACACTGAATTTGGGGGGGCGTTTTTCTCTGTGGTGTACCTAGAACACACCACACTTTATCTCACTTCATGCAGTTTCCTGTGCTCAGCGCTTACCCAACCTGTCATGTACCTCACTACAACTTTATCTTCCTGATTTCAGATTGTTACTTAGTCATCACTTCCTCTAAAGAGGCCTCCATGTCATTGAACCTTGCTGTTTAGTCTCATTTCATTTTTGTTTGGGCTTAGAGTTGTATAAAAAAGCAATGACTCTTAAAGGGGCCTGACCATCCTCTTTCTATGTAACAATAAAATAATTTTATTGGTATGGATTTAATTTGGATATCTGACTATTCTCCTGAATTCACCTACCCCTCATTCTATTATTTAATGAGACTGATTTTTATAACCTGTAAATATACCATAATACTAGAATTCTTAAGCCATATAATGGCCCTCTAAAAATTAAAATCACTTCCTAGCCAGGCTAATATTTCCCTCTCCAGCCTCAATCTCTTCCTTTGTTGAAGACAATCAGAGCCAGATACTCATTAAGGGGGTAAAGATAAATTTTATTAAGAAACCATCTTAATAGGGGAAAAGAGACTTCAGTCGAGAACTGAGCACAATTCAGAATACAACCAGAAAGCATTAGGGTTTGTAGCCAAGGAGCAGGATGGTTAGTGGATGGAAAATTACTAAGAGGAGATATCAAGGGTAGGAGGATTCCTGCTAAACTAAAAACAGGATTCTTGCTGAAGATAGCCTAGGGTGATGACATATTGAGTGGGGAGTGAGGAATGTGATCAAATATCAAGGGTGGAGGTTTCCCACTAAACTGACTTAGCAGGATTCTTGCTGCAGCTGGGCTATAGAGTTCCAGCAAGGATGGGGGCCAAGGTTGACACCTAGCTGAGCGGGGGACTAAGAGTAGCCCGACTAAAGTTTGGTGAAGGAGAGAGTCTGTCACATTTCACCCATTAAAACCTACATTCCAGTGATGTCATTCCTCCTCTGAACTCCTTCCTCTTCAGAACCTTGGCTCATGACAGTCTCTTAGTCTGGTTCCTGTTGCTCCTCATCTCTTAGTTCAGATGTTCCTCCAGGTGTCAGGGTAGATGCACCTTTCCCAGAATTTTTTCTCTGATGCCTTCAAGTCTCAGCCAGCAGCCTCTCCCAAGCACTTCTCACATGTGGTTGAAGTGATCTAGTTCACAAAACTACACATTCCTTAAAGTCAGGGACCATGTCTGTCTTGTTCATTGTTGCATTCCTGGCATCCACCTTAGTATCTGCTACTCTTAGGATCCAACATATATTTGTCAAATAAATAATGATCATGACTCTTACTGTATCCTAAATTCCTGTGGGGGTGACTAAACATAGAATTAGCAGCTGTTGGTATGGAAGCAGGTCCCACTTTAGGGCTCAGAAAGGCCTCTCTCAGGCCTTTTCAGAATTTTCTGGAACTGAAAATTCCCAGGGAGCTATTCCAGGCTGGGAAGAGGGCCACTCTTAGTAGTTGTGTTACGACTCAGGGGGCTGGGAGGACCAGCCTAACTAGATAGTCCAGGGAAAATTATTTCAATCTACTAAATAGGATACATTTTCTCAGCTAGTGAGAATGAGCCCTTCCTATGGTCTGTTGCCAGGATGACTGTGCCTTGGGAAAAAGGAAATACTCATACCTTTTGGGGATTCTTAGACATAGGCTTTGAACTGATACTGTTTCCAGGAGACCAAAAATGTCACTCTGGCCCCACCAGTCAAGGCGGAGGCTTAAAATCCACTGTGAGTGGGGTGATCGATGGAGTTTGAGCTTGGGTTCCTAGAGTGAGGTGATCAATGGAGTTTTAGCTCAGGTGCATCTCATCATGAGACCATTGGATCCCTGAGCCCATCCTGTGGTTACTTCCCCTGTTGCAAAAGGCATCATTAAAATAAACATACTCAGCAACTGCAGACTCCCCACCGTGGCTCTGGGAGAAGCTGACTGATCCCCTTTCAAGAGAATCCTTCAGAGAGAAAATGACCACTTTTTGCAGGTAGATGTCCAACGGTCCCCCTTTTTTATTCCCTTAAAGTGTCTGATCAATGAAGTACATGTGTAAAGATCAGTAGTCAAGTAAGAGCAAAATGTCATCTTTATTCATCTATTTAACCATCAAAAATTTCATATTCAGGGAAAACATGAGATTGAGCTTGTGGATAAACACTGGACAAATAGACCTAAGTTATCACTCTCATTAACAAGAATCTGCTGAGAAAGATGATGGGGGCCGCCCTTCCTAACCCAGGTCTACGAGTCACAGAGAGAACTAGGCTCTTCCATTGTGTGCTTGCTTACCAGCAGCCAGAGGACAGGAAGGACCAGTGTTTACTCCTCCAGGAAAAGAAAGAGAAGGAGCAGGACATGCAATTGATACGCTTGTGCTTATAATGCAGCGGCCCCAGCACAAGTCAAGCATGACCCCAAAAATCCAAAAATGCTTGTAATCAGTGGGCAAATTAAAGTTACCAGGAATGTGTAGTTATATATACACATCAAAGTCAGAAGAGATGCTCCAAAAAATGTGAAAAGTGAGAGAAGACGTTTGAGGTCTTCTGGTCTAGCAAGACCCTCAACCACTAGTTCCTTCTGCTGCAGTTCCTACGGCCTCTTGTGACCACCATTAGGGATTACAGCCCCTGGAGGTCTATTATTCCTTTTGTAGATGGTTTTCACTGTCATTATCTTGAGGCTGTTCCCTGTAACTTCTTCCCTTTCACAGTTTATTTTATTTTATTTCATTTCATTTCATCTCATTTCATTTCATTATTTCGTTTCATTTCATTAGATGGGGTCTCACTCTGTCACCCAGGCTGGAGTGCAGTGGCATGATCTCGGCTCACTGCAGCCTCCACCTCCTGGGTTCAAGCAATTCTCCCACCTCAGCCTCCCAAGTAGCTGGGATTAGAGGGGCGTGCCACCACACCTGGCTAATTTTTGTATTTTTAGTAGAGATGAGGTTTCACCATGTTGGCCAGGCTGGTTTCGAACTCCTGACCTCAGGTGATCCACCTGCCTTGGCCTCCGAAAGTGCTGGGATTACAGGCATGAGTCACCACACCTGGCCCCTTTTACAGTGCCTGTTTTCATCCTAACATCTTTCTACTCAGTGTGTGGCCCAACAACCAGCAATGGCAAATTCTGCTTGTTAGAAATGCAGACCCTCAGGGAACACCCAAAACAATAGTAAGAGCGTTTCTGTTATAACAAGGTCCCCAGCATATCTGCGCCCATACTAAAGCTTGAACATTAATCTATGCCTTAATCTGCTCAGGCTGCTGTACCCAACTACCGTAGACTGAGTGCCTTCAACAACAAACATCTATTTTTCACAGTTTTGGAGCATGGAAAGCTAAGATTAAGGTGCCAGTAGGTCCAGTGTCCAGCCATGGTCATCTTCTGGGTTCATGGATGGCCGTCTCCTTCTTGTGTCCTCATGTGGCAGAAAGGGTAAAAAAAAACCTCTCAAGGGTCACTTATAGGAGTGAACCCTTACAACCTAATCACCCCCAAAGGCATCATCTCCTAATATCATCACCTCGGGGGTTAAGATCTCAACATGAATTTTGAGGGCACACGTACATTCAGCACACATGGCAATCCATTACCCCAAAGTAAAAGTCGAATGTGTCTTCACGTTACCCCTTCATTACTTAAAAAGGGCACCATGTCTATGTCAAAACACATCGGGATCAGCAAAAGAAAAACAGATCTATACTTTTTAATCCATGACAGCAAAATAATTGCTGGACTTCTGATATTACACTGTAGTCCATAAATTAGACCAACACATCTTGGTAGGCAAAAATCCATTCTGTTTTAGTTTAATGCTGCCATTTATGTGTGATAAGCTAAATTTACCCAGTAAAATTATCTCTCATGTAAAATTCAGTTAAAAAATGAGCAGAGCCACTTAAAATAAATTGGCCGAATATTGCTCAATTTTTAGCCAGCTGCGCCCAACTCCTCAGGACAGTGATAATCAAATGAAGACATTCTCTGATGTTCTTGATCAAGCAGGAAAGTATAAGGTGATCTCTTCCAAACTCTGACCTGACAACAAAGGCAAGCTATAGGAAATGTTCTGGCAGCCTGAGTCTGACAGGTCAAGAAATAAACTAAACCAATTTGAAGAATTCTACAAAATCAGAGACGGAAGAGACCATTTATTTATTTGGTTATTTCGAGACAGACTCACTCTGTTGCCCAGGCTGGTGTGCCGTGGCACGATCTTAGCTCACTGAGACCTCCGCTTCCCAGGTTCAAGTGATTCTTGTGCCTCAGCCTCCCAAGTAGCTGGGATCATAGGCATGAGCCACTGCACCCATCCCAGAAGAGACTTTAGAAATGATGTAGTTCAGCCTCCTCTAACCACATGAAAAAACTGAAAATCATAGAGACGAAGTGAAATGACAAAATGTGACTATGGCTGTATCTCAAATTAGGAAGCCTGAATGCATGTTTTTAGTTACAAGAATTTTGCTGTGAAAAAATATAAAATAAATTTGCCAATCACTTCCCTTAAGACAAAAAGTAATTGGTGTGTTCTTTAATAGCTTTCTTGAAATAAAATGTATGTACAATTCATCCATTGTAGGTATATAGTTCTATAATTTTCAGTAAATTTTACAATTGTTCAACAGTCAACGCAATCCAGCTTTAGAACACTTTCTACATTTCCAAAATTTCCCTTATGCTCCTTTATAGTTAAATACCTCCTATTCCCAGCCCTAGGCAACCACTGATCTGCTCTCTGTATAACTTTACCATTTACAGCCACTTCGTTAAATGGAAATGTGATGTGGGGTGTTCTGTGTCTGGCTTCTTTAACTTAGAATAGCATATTTAATGTTCGTCTGTGTTGAGGCATGTATCAGTAATTTGTAATGTTTTGTTGGTGAATAGTACTCCACTGTGTGCGGCATATCACATTTCATTTATCTGATAGGTAATAAAACTTTGGTTTGTTCGCAGTTTTGGTTATTATGAATACTGCTTCTGTAAACATTCAGATGTGTGTCTTTTGTAGACAGGCATCTTTATTTCTCTTGAATAGATTCCTAACAGTAGAATTTTTGGGATATATATATCTCACAGGTTCAGATTTAATTGTTTTTAATTGCCAAACTGCCTTCCAAAGTGGTTGTACCATTTTACATGCCCACCAGAAACACACTCATGTTACAGTGAGGCGTGTCCTCATCAAAACTTGGTATTATCTGTTATGGACTAAATATTTCTGTTCCCCCCAAAATTCCTATTGATGGTAGGAATACCCCTACGTGATGGTATTTGGAGACAGGGTCTTTGAGAGGTAATTACATTTAGATGAGTTCATGAGGGTGAGGACCTCATGATGAGATCTGTGTCCTTATAAAAAGAGGAAGACAGACCAGCATGTTCCCCACCCTGACTTTATTTTAGGTTGATGGGATGAGAAGTACAGATTTGATTGCCACCATGAATGAACTAAATTACTGGGAAAACCTGTTTGGAATAGTCATCTATAAGTGAGCTTTAAAAGTAATAATAATAACTACCATGTTTATTTTTAGCAATTCCCATGTACCAATCATTGTCTAAGCACTTAGCATATAGTCACTCATTTAACTTTCCAAAGTTAAACTTACCACACCATCTTATAATAAATCGCCTATGAATCTTCTTTCCATGATAGCAGGAGATAGGTTGTATTCAACTTTGGATCCCCAAAACTTATCACAGCAATTGGCACAGAATAAGTGCTCTGTGTGTGTGTGTGTGTGTATGTATGTAGGTGTGTGTGTTATTTTTAGAGACAGAGTCTCACTCTCACCCAGGCTGGAGTACAGTGGCATGATCTCGACTCATTGTAACCTCCACCTCCTGAGTTCAAGCAACTCTCCTGCCTCAACTTCTCGAGTAGCTAGGACTACAGGCGCCCATCACCTCGCCTGGCTAAGTTTTGTAGTTTTTGTGGAGATAGGTTTTCACTGTGTTGGCCAGGCTGGTCTCAAACTTGTGACCTCAAGTGATCTGCCCCCTTTGGCCTCCCAAAGTGCTGAGATTACAGGCGTGAGCCACTGTCTGGCCCTCAGCATATATATTTTAAGTGAATAAAAGAAGGAATAGGAAAGAGACATCCCATTTGCCCCACATAAGTTAATGTTTTATTGTACAGCGATTTTGGCATATTTGGTATCAATTAAGAACGTGAGCTTTGAAGTCACAGACTCTGGAGCTGCATCTCCAGACCCCACGTCTTTGATAAGGACTATAGTTATATGATAGTTATATTATTATATTGGTTAATGTCCAGTTAAAGAGAAACACTCTTGTTATTTCAAGAAGACTGGGGCTTAATGCCAGCAATTGTTTACAATGGTGTTAGAAGAGCTGAAGGTGCAGAAGAGAAGAGACTTACTCTTAAGTGAAGAACCTTCTGCTGCCCCTTGGCTGGAGCTCATGATCACTACCAGTGCCAGGTCCCTGCTGCTGTTGTTACTACATTGCATCACCACCACAGGCAGGAACCCCAAAGCCCCTTCTCACCCAGAAACTCAAAGATCATGATCACATGCTGGAGCCCACAGTAGCCTGCCTCAAATTCCCTGCCCCTGCTCCCGCCTCTGTAGGAAATGCAAAAGTGGACAAAAATAGCTCCTTTCTTCCTCTTACCTTTCTATCTCCTTTAGTACCTCCCACTGGCAAAACCTTTAAAGGAGGTTTGCTGGCAGTGGAGTCTGTTAAATGCCATTTTTTCAGTTCCCAGCCCCAGAAGTACAGAGCAGTCCTGTCCCCTTGGGAACTGGCTAACATGTAGATTTTGAATCTGCCATTGTGGTGAGGGGCCCTGGGAGCAAACTCCCAGGTGATGCTAATGCTGATAGTCTGCAGACCATACTTCCAGTTGTAGGGGGGTCCTCAACAGACTCTGAAGAGGATCTATGGGTGAGAATCAGGGACAATCAGCCCACAGTCATCTGGGATGCACGTTCTCTCTCTGAGCTTCAGCTTCCTCATGAATAAAGTTAAGACAACAACGTCTGTTTTCTCTCAGATGCTGGTAAATCTCAAAGTGCCTCATAATTCCCTGGATAACTACTGAAATAGAAATTCCATGTTTCTATCCCAGAGATTCTGACCCAATAGGCCTGGACTGGGATTCATTTTCATAAAGCTCTTCAGTTGATCTCATGGGCATATAGGTTTGGGGAGTCTTATCTACCTCATAGGATTAGGGTTGATGCAGGAGTTTTCTCAGTCACTTTGCCAGCTGGGGACCTCCTGCTGGCAACGCCCTCGCCTGGCTCTTGCTTGGGCACACTACCTGTCACAGGAGGTGGCCTGCCCACTCGGCCCACCCAGGCCATGCCTGGCTTGTGCATGGGCTCAGCCCACCTGTGTTATAGCTCATACTCACTCAGCAGTTCCCAAGTCCTTGTCCTGCATCCAAGAAAAATAAGGATACACTGACAATTGAAGGATAAGGAGGGTGGAGAAGATTTTATTGAAGGACGGAATGGCTCTCAGCAGAGAGGGGACATGGAGGTGGTACCCCACCCAAAGTCCAGTGGTTTCTCTCCCAGTGTGGCTGACTCCCAGCCTTTTATGGGCCCAGAGTAGGTGTGTGCATGCTGATTGGTTTGTGAGTGTGCAAAAAAGTTAAAGGCAGCATTCCAAGGTGGGCATGACAGTATAAAATGCCAATTAGGGAAGGGTAGGTATATGTAAAACAGGTGAAGGGTAGGGATCATTCAGAGGAAAGCACACCGAAAGGGAAGACAGGTTCTCTGAGACTTACAGTTAGACTTTAAATTCTCTTTGTCTTGAAGGTGGAGTTTCCCCAGGGACCCAGCCCTGTCTGCGTAGGCATTTGTCTGCCTCCTGCCACTCTCAGGGTGTGTATTAAACCAGACATCCTGGAAATGTCCTAGGCTAGTCCCTGGCACATTTACCCCCACTGCGTCTAGCCCAAGGTGGCACCAGTAAGAATGACGTTGAGATTGATTCGTTGGCAACATACAGATTTTCACTTTGGCTGATTATCAAAAAAGAAGAAATAAATAACATTTGAAATGGAATCTATAAGTCACAGTCAACATGTGGAGTGTGAAATCCTGTGAAAAATACCAAGATCACATTATGAGGCATGGTGTAAATGGCTTCCTAGGCAGACGGTCAAAAGCTTTCCTTCCTAGAAGAATATTTTGAGTTGAGAAATGGAATATCTGCTCTGAGCCTTGTATTGTGTTGGCAACAGAAGAATTTCTGGTCAATTTTGTCTGTGCATGTTCTGGGTCTGACCCTTTCATATTCTTCTGTAGACCTGATTTCATATTCCTCTACAGACCTGATTTATCAAAGAGGCTAGTCTGTCTGGATGTCTTTATACAACTTTATAAGATGATTTTTGTATTTTTGGTTTTTTTTTTTTTCCTCTGCTGACTAGTGTTTTGCTTAGGAAGAACATTTTTTAAGACTCCAGACAATCAAAACTGTACAGGCTGGGTCCATCTCAAAACAGAGATTTCATGTCATATGATTTTAAAAAAATCTTTAGAGTTTCTCTGAGATGAATGATGTAAAAATGTACCTAGGAAATAGAGTGTTTCATTAAGACATTAAGGAATCATGAGCTAGCAATAACAGCATCTCATACAAAATACTATACAATATATTTAAAAGGGGGAAAAAGGAAACCATGTGATGAAATGATGATTGGCCTTGGGCAAACTTGTGCAGTAGAGAAAACTTCTCTGTGGCAGATGTCTGATCTTATACCTCATAATCCTCGTGAAGCCTTTTCCCATCATTTACAAGGCCTAGTAGCTGCTAATATCTGAAACAGATGAAGAAATATTGAAGGTACCCACACTGATGCACTGAAATCTAACAGAGGGACTTGCATACCGGCACCACCATTCACTAACCGGGAGACTGAGACAAGCGATACATGATCTTACACCTCAGTTTTCCTATGTGCAAAACGGGACCAAAATATCAAATATATGGAACACCTCAGAAAAGTTTGCTAATTCTTAGACCTCTTTATTGACCTTTTATCTTTGCTCTGCCAATAGAGGTCTTCCAACAAATAACTTCTCCTCTCAGCTGCAATTTTCTCATCTGTTCAATGAGCGTGATAATCCAGGCCTTAGCTTTACCCTCGGATTGTTGGGAAGGTCAAGGGGTATATGGGCACACTTTGAAAGGGGTTGGCCATGGACATGGGAGGGGACTGTTTCATTGTTTTCCATGGCCATCATGGGAAGCAAGAGATCACAGCAACTCTTCGCCACAGTGTGTGTTAGAGACCCAATGTTCAGCATTCCCGGGAGCCTGTTCATCCGAGAACAGGAGACAGTGAAGCGCTACCTAAAAGAAAATTCATCAGCAATGCGGTACATAATCATTGGCAGAATAAATATTTCTAGGTGGAGGCATTTCCCAACATCTTCCAAATAGAACAGTACTATTCATACCATTGAAGCCTTATCTGATTAAGGCCATTCCTAACACATATATTAACTGGTTTCAAAAGACTTCGCATTTAAAATTTCAAGAAAAATTCAAGGAAGCTGTATATTTGATTATTCTCAGGTAAAATCTGAGAATGTGATTTATTTGGTAACAGAAATAGGGATTGAATAAGCAGACAATTTCTTTTGAGATCGCTGTATAATAAAATTATTCCAAAATTGTGTTTTACATAACACCTGTTTGTTGTTGTTGTTATGTAAACAGGCATTTCTTCATGAAAGGATTCTGTAGTAAAATTCATTCAGGAAACACCAGTTAAAACCCAGTCAAATTTCTGCGAGACTTTGATAGTCTCTTACAGCATGCTTCATAAGACTATAAGAGGAGCTAGGTTTAGTTGGCAGCCTTCACACTTGTTTACCCATTGACCCTTTTCTCCACAGTGTTTCACTAGAAAACTGTGTTCCATTGTTCGAAAGTGTGACTTTTCAACCAACAGCATCAGCTTTACCTGACCCTTGCAAGAAGTACAGACTCCCAGGACCCATCCCAGACTTCCTGAAGCAGAATTTAACAAAAAGCCCAGGCGATTTGAGTATATATTAAAATTTGAGAAGCACTGTTTCACACTATTGCAAACCTCAATTACAAATTATGGAGCAGGAATGACCACAGGGGCTTTTCTGAAAATTCCTTTCAAGTATACAGATTGAATAATCTCTCAAAATGCTAGAGATAGAAATCATCTTGGAAATCATCTACTTCAAAGGTTTGCAAGCTGTCTCTGAGTAACATTAAAAGACTCGTATGTAGAAACCCAATATAAAATGGAGAAAATAAGCAGAGCTGCTCTGGTGGAAGCCAGGGGCGACTCCTTCTCTCTTTACTCCAACCATCCAACCACCTCACCTGGTGGTCTTCATTTGCATCACTAGGATACCACCAGTGAGACCTGTTCACTCAGGTACATAATGAACAGTGTTCCCAAGAAGGCAAATGACTTGCTGACTTCCACACAGCCTTTTAGAAGCAAAGCTAGGGCTACCATTCAGCTCTCTTAAATCTAGCTTTCTTCTTTAAAAATGTTACAATAATAATCTCAGTGAGAACTGTACCTCTTGGCTTCCCTTCAACCTGTGCCTCTGGTTACATACTCTTTGCCCATTAGTGATGGAAAGCTGGAGTTTGCTGGACCCCTAAATAGCCAATGTCCATTCTTGGGCTAGAACTCTGCCAACGTTTTTCACTTCATCCAGAGCTTAATCACTCCAGTGATGACTAATTCCCCACATGCTGTGCCATCTCACAATGAAAACTCAGATTGTTTTCTTCTCATACTTCTCAGGGGGTACTACAATCATTGAGATAGGACTAGAAGATACAACATTGCAGAAAAGCATTCTGTGTGTATAGGGAGGTTGCATAAATTATGAGGTAAAGGTGCTTTGGTATACAAAACAAAGAATACATCACGATTGCTAAAACATAAAGTCTTATGTGTTAATACATCTTATGAGGAATCCTGAAAGGTAATGAGTTTGAACAGCTGGGACTAAATGGCAAAGAGCTTTGAATTCTATGACAAGAAGATTGGATTCTATCCTACTGTTTCCAAAAGTGTGTTCTGCAGAACACGAGTTCCTCTACATGCACTGGAATAGAAAGGTTTCTGTAGTTGAATATGTTTGGAACCTGCTTTGCATCCCTCTTCTTAGAGACGCAAATCACACATTTGCATGTTTTTTTTTAGAGAGCTTCAAGAAGTACTTCAGTTTCAGATTTTAAAAACCTCTCATTTATTAATTTCATATACTATTTTTTGGTAACTTCTGTTGACATCTTAGGGAATTTAATTTGGGAAATAGTACTCTAGGCAAAGGAAAACTCATTGCTTCTCAGCACCCTCTGCAAGTCTTGCAGCTCCTCATCCAGGTAGGTGTACACTGTATGCTCTGCCCTCCTTCTAACTTCCAGTGAGTCTCAGCCATGTTTGTTCTTTTTTTTTTTTCTTTTTCCTATAAGACAGACCTATAATATATGAAAATCTTAAAACTGGAATAGACTTATTTTTTCAAATAGTGTTGTTCAGTTCTAAAACTTCTATTTCATTCTCTTTTTTAAGTTTCCATTTCTCTGATGAGACTTTTCATCTTTTTATTGACTACAAGTTTATTTTCCTTGTTTCTTTGAATATAATTACAATAACTGCTTTAAAATATTTGATAACTCCCATTAATCATTTCAAGATTGATGTTGATTGTCTTTTGAGAATTAATGACATTCCTGGATCTTCATCTGTTAAGTAATTTTCGTTGTCATGTCTTGGACATGTTAATGTTAGATTTGGAGGTTCTAGATGTTACATTCTTCTGAAATATAATTTTATCTGTCGGTTTGTTTTGTTTTTATCAGGCATTTAATTTGATTAGACTCAAATTGCAAACTCTAGCTTTTAAGTAAAAGCTTAAATTTCCTCCTTAGCTAGAATCTGTCTCACACTTGTGTAGTTCATGAATCACTTGAGATTTGGACAGAGCTTATACTTTAAATTTTTGTTCCCTCCTTCCAGTCAAGGCCCCTTATTTTCCAATCACTGTGGTTGCCCCACTCTCTGTCCTTTGCTTCTGTGAGCCAGAAAGATGGTAAATTTCTTTTGTTGGCGGTGGTGGTGGTTTTTTTTTTTTTGGTTGGTAGGTAGTTTTGGTTGGTAATTTTTGTTTGTTTGTTTTTTGTTGTGTTTTGTTGATTTGTTGTAGCCATCCAACATGGCACTGACTTTAACCTGCTTTTAAGCTAAAAGTGGAAAAATTAATTAAAATTTAAAAAGTCACTTATTCCATGTCATACAGTCTTCCATCCAGAGTCTGCCTGGTTTTGTTTATTTCTAGTAACTTTAGGCCATGTTTTGTTTTTCCCTCACCATTTATTACATTACCTGTTGGAGGATCGTGTCTGGGAGGAACTACTTAGACATACTTCATGCAAAACTCCTCTGTTTGTTTTTTTTTTTTCCTCCTGTAAATGACTAAAGCAAATTCCAATCTGGTATTTTTATCAAATAATTAATTAACAATTTACTGAAACACCATTTTATATGCAGTACAATGGTATAAGGGAAAGGCGATAGAATAAGTTGAAAATATGATAGAAACATTAGTGTTTCAATTTGCTTCTTTAAGAGTTGTGTGGCCTTAATGTTTTATCTCAGACTGCCAAAAACCATTGTGGAAAGAATTGTATTTTCCTGAAAGACAGTTAAATGGAATCTATTTCCAACTCTGCCACTAACTTCCCGTATAATCTGGGGGATGTTATCTGACTTGACTGGGACTCAGTTTTCTCATCTGATATTAGAGTCAGATGTACTAGACAATCTCTAATTACCTACCAGGTCTAATGTTCTCTCATTTTACTGAAGATAAAATAGCAAATTCTTGAACCCCCTGACAATGCCTGAAAAGTTGTAATTAGGACTTTTTTTATTTCTTGATTTTTCAGATTCAGGGTTATTATGTACAACATCCTACTGTGAAAACACTAAGAAGAGGTCTTTTCTTCCTCTGAGGTTAATATATAGGACATTGGTTCTTCTTCTAATTGGATAGGTCACCTGGAAGACCTCTTACACTTTCACAGAGTGTGCCCAGTGGATAACATGGCAGACCAGAGCACTGCACAGAGTTGTAAGGCCAAATTCAGATTGTAAACCTAAGCTCGTTTATGAAGCAACTGCAGCTCAGGAATTAAATACAACTTAATTTAGTTCTTCACAGAAGATGAGTTTTGCAGTCAGAAATACCAGGGGTTATATCCCATTTTCACCATTTAATAACAGTGTGTCTTGAGCAAATCACTGTATCCTTCTGAGCATCAGTTTTCTCAGGTTAAAACTAAACTAACAATCCCTAGTCTACATATTAACATATTCCAAATTATCTAGTACAATATCTAATTGCATTTGATCAATATGCATTTGTACCACTCCCATGCTAAGCTAGGCTCTGTGCAGTGAAGCAAAAGAAGGAACAAAGGAGAGGCCTGACCCACAAAAAAAAATTGCATAGTTGGAGACAGAAATACCACATAATTAGGTAAAATCTAAGATGGGTCTTGGACAAGCAGCACTTATTTGTGTAGATTTTAGACATTTTCATTCATAACAGCTTACAAGAATGCACCTGCAAACCTTAAGAATCCAGATACACTATCTCTTAACTACTTTTAGCCACATTTAAAATTGCATTTATATTTTATAAGCCTCCTTCATATATATTATTGTGTTCAAACCTCAGAACACCCATGATGAAACAAAATACTGTCTCTTTCATTTTATATTTGAGGAAACTGAAATTTAAAAGTCAAGAGACTTGCCCAACATCTCATATCTAGAAAGCAACAGAACTATACTTAGATTGCAAGTTTAACTGACTTTAAGCCCATTTCCTTCTCCCCATTTCATAGTTGCAGCAAATTCAAACCATTGAATAATTTTGATCAGGTCCAATTATACCATGCATGGGGAAAGAGAGCTTCTCATTTTGAAGTCACATAAAATAAAACATTTGACATTTCCTAGACAGTTTCCCAAACAGCCACTTGCTTTTTCTTACCTACCATTCTTTTTTATTTTATTTTAGATGTAAGTGCTCCCCACAACTCTGGTATGAATGTTTTTTCGTGGCACTGGGTGAGTCAGTTAATCTGATTTCCACAGAATTTCTCATTTCTGGACCCACCTTCCCATCTTCTGACTATTCTCTGTGTTCTGGTTCTCATTGCTTTCATCCTAGACTTTCCTCTCTCCACTGTACCAATCAAACTGCAACTAAAGGGAGCCTCTTAATGATCAAGTAAGGTCACTTTCTTCACTGGTTCCTCAAGGCATTGTGAATCCAAGCCCTTTATCTCCAAGACATTCAAGCCGTTTGTGACTTAGTTTCTTCCTAACTCTCTAGTTCTATCTCTCATTTTTGTCCACACTCACTCTCTGTTCTGGCCACCCAAAGCCTCAGTATCTCCCAAAGCTAATCACATGGTTTCAGAATTACACACCTGAAAAAGGTTCATCTTATTCCTCTTTCCTGTAATTTCTTCCTTATGGTAAATAACTTTGAAGCCACAGTTCACCTGTTCTTGATTTGGCAAAGATCCCTTGTGCCTCAGATCTTTTGCATCCCATGCTCCTCTACGATGGACAGTGGCAGTAGCATCAGTCTTACCAAGCAGAGGTCATGTGCACTTTCACTTGTGATTAACATGGAAGATTGTCTTCCAAAGAGGCTTACAAATTTACATTTCCAACAAAGTGCCTATATCTCTACATTGTCACTCACACTTTTAATTTTATCCATCCTTTTAAAAATTTCATCAATATGATGGGTCAAAAATGATAGCCATTTTAAAAATTTGCATGTCTCTAATTACTAGTGAGATTATCTTTCCATTTATCTGATCATTTATAGTTTCTCTTCCAGAAATTACTTGTCCATATAGCTTTAATTGAGATATTGTTTTGCCTTATTGATACAGAAGTGTACCTTACATATTATGGATTTTAATAATCTCTATCTCTATGTCTATGGCTGTCAAGATACGTCACATGCATTTGCCTGTCATTTGAGTTTTAACTCATTTATGGGGCTTTTTGTGATCCAGAAATCTTCAATAATAATGTAATAGATCATTATTTTCCTTTATGACTTTATACATTATGAGTTATTTAGAAAGTCTGATGTACTCCAAATTTCTCCTATGTTACTTTTAATATCAACTGCAATTCAATATGAACTGTATTATTGTGTATAACGTAAAGAATTTTTTTGTCCAATATATAGTTGTCCCAACACCAATAATTATCCATCTGTTCTTCACTAATTTTATATGCCAACTTTGAAATATTAAGATTCCATAGAATCATAGGTCTGCTTTTAGCTCTGTGCTGTTAAAATGACCTATTAATTTAACAAAAAATACATTTTTCATCCAAATAGAATTTAATTTAGGTGACATAATCAATTGAAATATCTTGATCAAGTAAGGATTTATTAATATCACATAACACAAAATTCAAGGGTGGTCAGCCTAAGCCACAAACAAGCTGGGGTTGCTGTCCTTGGCAATAGTGGCTCCCAGAACACTCATAATATCCCCAACAGATATCTGCTTACACCTCATTGGTCCACAATGAATTAGGTAGCCTGTTCCTTCCACTTGCAGGACACATTGGGGAACTGACACATTTAGCTCTCCAGCCTCCATAGTCAAGGAGAACAAATGAGAAGGTGGTGAATCTAGATATTAAGAGACTAACCTACATGCTAGCCCATTGTTCAAATACAGTGCTAGAGTAAGTTTTTCAACTAGTACAGCTAGTCAGTTTCACTATTCTTCTTTTTCAAACACTTCTCAGTTGCTCCTGTTTTTATTTTCCAGATTCATTTTTAAATCAGTGTAATGAACATGGACATGTTCTACTCAGAACTCCTGCAAAAGAATTTGATGTAAAGTCAGAGTTTCTGACAGCCCTAACTGCTGCCCCCTGAACTCTGGGGCCATGTATCCCCCAGGATGCCCCCAGCCAATGACTGAACATGGTGGAGGACTAGGACCAGGATTCCTACTCAATATGAAGCAGCCTCTGCTTCATAAATCCCCATTAGTCTTAGAGTCACAAATCCACTGTGAGATCCACTTTGAGATTCAAACTTTCTTCTTCTCGATCTCATTCACAGATACCAGATCTGCCTCATAATAATCTCCCTATTATTGTTTTCCCTTATCCTTTATTCATTATAGGGTTTTCCCTCAATATATTTCTTGAATATCTAATTCCATATTGGTTTATGCTTCTTGGAGTATTAGAACTGACAGAAATATCACTGGAAGTAGTCTCAGAAAACAGGGGTAGGATGAGACTTGAGAACTGGATCATTCACCACTTGACTAGCAAGGAAGATAATATCCTACATGAAATGCAGGGTACAGATTGTTCTTGACATAAAGTGGATTCCAAATTGTTGAGGATTTCATCAGTGGTTACCTGAAAAAAAAAAAGTCATGATGGAGGATAGTACTTTTGCTTGTGTGATAATTCAAACATTTGGAAGATATGAGAGAGACAAGGCCTTCAAAAATAGTGGATTTGTAAGTAATTATTAAGTTATACTGAAGTCCTGTAGAGAATTAATGTGATATTAACAACAGCTAACGAAGAGTTAAAGGTTAATTATCAGAGCCAAACTGTCCTTTGGTAGCTCACAAAGAGACACTTACATATGCTGAAATTGAAGAGGACTCACAACTGAGAAGCAGACTCAAAACCTGTTAGAGTCACAGAGGTCCAGAGGCTCTCAGGAGCTAGAAAGAGAAAGCTCTGTTAAACTGAAGTCAGGGCTCTGGTAAGAAAAATCTGGAACCCTAAAATTGGGATGGGAACATCTGGGTCGGTATCCCTGAGAATTCTGGCTTTATAGACATCCCTGACCTCAAACGAGTAGAGGTTGCAAAAACGATCCACCCACCCTATTAAGAGCTAGCACATCACCATTAAAGGAGACTGTTACAGAGATTAGATTTCTCTCTAGGCAGTAGAAACCCTTATCAGGAGTTGTCTTCTCCTTCCTGCTGGCTTCCAGGTTATTAATAATGGTTCTCAGCATAATTCAACTAGGGGATATGCTGGACCTCATAATGGGGGAGAAAAAAGAGATTACACAGTAATCATGCTCACTTTTGAAGGAGAGTTTTGCCAGATATTGAATTCTTGGTTGATAGCCTTTTTTGTTTTTTCCTTCAGTATTTTGAATATATCAACCCATTTCTTTCTGGCCTCCACAGTTTCTGATGAGAAATCTGCTGATAATCTTATTGGGATCCATTGTATGTGATGAGTCACTTCTTTCTTGCTGCTTTGAAGAATCTCTTTGTCTTTGGCTTTCAACATTCTGATTTTAATGTGTGTTAAGGTAGGCCTCTTTGAGTTTTTCTTGTAATTCGTTTCTTGGATGTTTACGTTCATATCTTTTATCAAATTTGAAATGTTTTCAGTCATTATTTCTTCAAATAATCTCTCTGGCCCTTTCTCTCTTCTCCTTAAAATCCCACAAAGCATATGTCATTTTGCTTGATGATGCCCCACTTATTCTCAGTTCATTTAAAACATTTTTTCTTTCTGTTTCTCAGACTCAATAATTTCTGTTGTCCTGTCTTTGAGTTCACCGATTCCTTCTTCTGACTGCTCAAATATGCTTTTAAGTCCCTCTTATTTTAGTTATTGTATGTCTTCGCTTCAGAATTTTTTGATTTTTTTGTCTTATCTATATCTTTATTGATACTGCCGCTTTGCCAATACATTGTTTACTTGATTTTGTCTATGTCTTCTTTTTTTTTTTTTGAGACGGGGTCTCGCTCTGTCACCCAGGCTGGAGTGCAGTGGCCGGATCTCAGCTCACTGCAAGCTCCGCCTCCCGGGTTCACGCCATTCTCCTGCCTCAGCCTCTGGAGGAGCTGGGACTACAGGCGCCCGCCACCTCGCCCGGCTAGTTTTTTGTATTTTTTAGTAGAGACGGGGTTTCACCGGGTTAGCCAGGATGGTCTCGATCTCCTGACCTTGTGATCCACCCGTCTCGGCCTCCCAAAGTGCTGGGATTACAGGCTTGAGCCACCGCGCCTGGCCTTCTTTTAATTTTTCAAGCACTTTTATGACAGTTGTTTTAAAGTCTTTGCCTGGTAATTCTACCATCTTGTTCTCAGGAACTATTTCTGTTAATTTATTAATTTCCCTCTGAATGGACCATGCTTTCCCATTTCTCTGTATGATCTGTGATTTTTTGTTGAAAACTATACATATGTGGTGTATATATATGGTGTATATATATGGTATATACATATATATGGTGTGTGTATACATATATATATATATGATAAATGTAGTAACTGGAGATTCGATTCTTTTCCTTCTCTAGAGTTGTCTGTTTTTGTTGTCATTGTTGTTTTGATTGTTGTAAGATGGGTCTGTGCCAGAGACAGCCTAATGTATAAAGTCTTCTTATTTTCAGAGCCTGTGCCTTTTTCTTGGCATGCACAGTAAATTCCATTGTATTTGTGGTTATTTTTGAACGTAAATAAGTGTTTGCATTATTTACATTCAAAATGTAAATAAGTGGCTTTTGTGTTTTTGTGGTTTAGTGGTTTTGGCTTAAGTGTTTTCAACTCCCAAAGCTGAAAACAAAAGATAAAGGGGAACAAAAAAGATACTGTCACTGACCCTTTAACTCCCCTGGAAGTTCCTTCCACCAGAGGCAGAGGAGCTTGAAAAAATGACTGCCCACCTCTGCAACTGCATCTCTGAGATCAGAAGCAGTAATCATTGATCAGAGCACTAATCCATGATATTTAGAAAACAGAATCCTTTTTTTTCCCCATCCTGGCTATTGCAAGTTGCATGCAAGCTACTCCTAGAACACAGGCACAGCTGCCTGTCACGAGGCAGTCTGGGGGTGGAGGATGGGTGGCTGCTACCATGCTAAGAGGTGAAATTGACCAAAGTAAACTATAATTTATTGTTCAAGCCTTTTCATGGACATTGGAAACTTTCAATAGACTCCAGAGTTCCAAAATAGTTACATTATACAGATTCTGCTAGTGCACTTGTTGTCTAGTTATAGGGAAAGATTCCTGGTGCTTCCTATTCTGTCCCCTTCCCTCTAGCTCCACTTTAAGTTTATTCTTCAGTTTTCAATAGTTTTGTCATTGTGAGAGGTATTATTGTTCTTAATAGATAATTGATCATTTGCTACACTGTATTGTGATGATCTGTCTTCACCATTTTGAATTTCTGGAGGTCAGGCGCTGGGTTGGGCTTATTTACCAGTGTATCTCCATTGCTGAGTATACTACTTGGCACACAATAGGAGCTTAATATGCCTTTGCTTGATTAATCATTCAATAAAGTAATAACTGAATTATGTGCTGCCAAAACCCATTGTTCCACCACTAAAAGGAAAATGCAGTGTCCATATTTTCACCATATTTTGTCCAGCATTTGGAACTAATCCATTTGCTGCAGGGATAATTGAGTACTAGCTGAACAGAGTCCAAACCATATGCTCTGAAAAACATTTCTCTTTGTAAATGGCAGAAATAGTTCTGGGCTTTCTTATTGGATTTTGTGACAAGGTGGATGCTTTGGGCAATGATGTTTTAATGCTTGCCCACCCCCTTGACTTTCCCCAATGCTTCACTGCAACCTGAAATGCCCCTTGTGAAGTCCTATCTTTGTGTCCAAATTATATTCTTTCCGTAAGACTCGGTTCAGTTGCCTCTGTCACATTAACCCCAAGAAGGTTATTGGCCCACTAAGCTTCAAGTAAAGGCTTACTCTTCTGCAAATATAGAAAATTATGCAGTGTATGCTTATAGCTAATATAAACATAAATGTTTATATATATTAGCTAATTTCTGTGTGTGCAGGAAATATTTTTAATGATAGAAAATTTGTCAAGTAAAGTGAAATGAAATAAAAATGATGTGAAGTGAAATGAAATAACATACAATGAAATGATACAAAGCAAAAGTTGCCAGGAGGTCTGCATAAGCATGCCTCACTCCATCACCATTCATTCTCTCAAGGGTAGAAAGTCCAGTAAGTGAAGACAGTGAAGAACAAACTTATGCTGAACATTAATAATGCGTTAGACAATGCATTATATATTTTAATAATAAATAAGGATACTAGCAAGAATACTAATATAACACATTTCATCATAATGGCTTCTGTTCATTGAGTTGCTTTCACGTGTGTGGTATTTTACATACACTATATTTTCTCAACTTTATGTGACAGATAACATATCAGAGATGATAAGACTGAATTTCTAGGTATATTCACTTGCCTAGGATAACTCAGGTAATAAATTCCAAAGTTTGAAATTTAATCTAAGTCAGTCTAATCTTAATTCTCATACCGTAAAGCATTTATTACATTGTCTATATTTGGTTAAAATGTCAAGTTATACATTGTAAAAATCTGTAAACTTAGGTACTATACAAATATTTATCCTTGCCATGGTTGATATTGTTGTTGCAGTTACTACTTTTTTTCTGGCCTCCTTCACCTGCAATTCAGTTTCCTTATCAGAAGAATGGTAACATGATTATTTTTAAAATTATAAATAAAATATGTGAATTTTATGGAATACAGGGAATACTGATGAAGGGTTTTTCATTGTTATTATGATTTTAATTACCTTATGTTTTGACTTCACTTTGACAATTGATTTTAAATTCAATTGAAAGCAAAATTAATGAGTACTTACTCTGTATTAGGTGCTACAGATGAACGTAAATTTGAACCAGAAATTTGACATAGATAAGTCATGGCTCCTACCATTGAGGAACTCCAAGTGTGTGTGTTTTTTAAAATATTTATTAATTTTGCTATTTACCTGATGGTAAGACTTTAGTAACTAGTTTAATTTTAAGAGGCTGCACCATGAATTTTGATGACGTGAAGGGAGACCTTTGTGGAAATAAAAGTGCATAGAAACTCCTTATTGACTTTTGCACTCTCCTCCTGGGAATGGGGTTCCTATGAAACAGGAGATGTTTCCATAACCACAGGCTAGCAAACACTTAATTGAGATAAACCAGAACAATCATGCTTTGGTTTCTCTTCTGACACAGATTTCAGTTTTCTTAGACAAATTCGGCAGTGTAGAATCTGAAGAGTGTATTTGATGAAGTAATTGTTTGCTTACAAATATATTTGGGCATCAGCAGAGGTGAGAGAAGGTTTCATAATATAGGACTGACAGCTCACTGACATTCTGTGGGTTTTCCTTTGATCTGTTAATGTGCAAAGCTTTCAGTGAATTTGATCTGAAAATGATATATTGGGCATTTTCTTGCCAGAATGTATAATTTTCTAACATGATGTCTTCGGTAGCAGCACATGTAATGAAGCTGTCTGGGCCAAGACGGTGATATTTTCAGGATAACTCTAAGTTTGATGAAATAGGATTGTGGAGGAAAGAAAGTAAAAGAGTACCCTGTTGCAAATGAAACCAGGAGAAATAAAAGATATTTCAAGACGAAGTTGCATGCAGGATACAAAGTCAAGGTTACTTAGTAAAAAGAACATGGATTTTGAGTCCAACAAGCTTGGGTTTAAATCCTTGCTTAACTTTGCTTGTGAACTTGGGCAAATAAAAAGATTCTCTCTTCTGATGGACTTTTATGTCCCCCATGAAATGTGGAAGATAAATCATGTCTTATAAGATTGTGAAGATTAGAAATTTTGATACAAAAAGCTTAACATTGTACCTGGTAGGCATTCAATAAATATCACATCTATGCATACACATACACATACATGCACATGTACCTGCACATACCCACACAATCATATGAAGGTGGCAGTCAGTAAGGACAAGACATAGTCAGATCCTACCCCAGGGAGATCTTTCTGCCTCTTTCTCTCTGCTCTGCTATTGTATATCTCTTGGAACATCCATCAGTACTCCCTCTTGCTGTCTCAGTCTGTTCACTTAACATCTTACCAAGGTTACCAGCTGATGTCACTGAAAATAAATGTATGCAGTGTGACCCCCTCCTTGAGCAGAGCTCATGATTCAGTTGGGAACACAGAATGGGGAAAAAAAGTCATAGTGCAATATAATTGCTTTACTAGATGTAAGGACATGATGCAGCCCACCAGATAGAGGATCCTCAACTCAGAGTGAAACAGCATTTTAACAATGGTTGGGATTGGGGTGAAGCTCCAGGTAGAAGGAGATGATTGTGGGTTCTATCACTGTTGTTTCCAAAATGTGTTCCGGGTGTAAGCTGTCATATGTATGGCTGGACATGTTTAATGCAAGGCTGCTTCATGACCTGGCATAAATAATTCTCTTAGTTGCAGGATTGTCTAGGATGGCCAAGAAAGAGGTGCTCATATGAATCTGCTTGCTTGCTTGCTTTTCTTTCTCAATTTTCCTATCTTATGTTCTCCATTTTGTCTCATCTATTCCACTTTGTCAAGATCAAAATTCCATCTCCAGGCTTTCCACCCATGTCCTTTCTTAAAACTAACTTCTTTCTTTTCTTTTTTTCCTTTTTTATCTTCCTTTCTTTTCTTTCTTTTCTTCCTTTCTCTCCCTCTCTCTCTTTTCTCTCTTTCTTTCTTTTTCTCTTTCTCTCTCTTTCTCCCTATGTTTTCAGAGTCATAACTCATGTCAGGTGCTGAAAATACAGAGGCAAAGAAAAGCTGTCCTCACCCTTCACATGTACAATATCTAGCAAGGAAGGCTTCCAAGATCTTAAATCAGAGGCAAGTGATCTTAACATAGAGACAAATAATGCTGAGTACTGTAAAACGACCAAAAAACTTGCCTTTGATGTCAGAAGACCTGCAGGTTTCTGTACAAGTAGGTGGGGGGAGGAAGGATCTATAGAGGTTTCTGAAAGGCATGGGAATAAGATTTTGGAAGAAACTTGTGGAAAGGAAGAGCATCCCAGGCTCAGGAGGTAAGTTAAGTCCTAGACTTTTGAAAGCAGAGATTTATACAGAGAATGGCAAATGAAACATTCTCCAAAACATGATGATCTTATTCAGGAGCCACCCGTGAAGTGCACAATGCCCAGCTGTTTCTAGTTCCTGACATCAGTCACAGATGGACACACTCCGGTGCTGGGAGGGGCTCATCCACAGGATAGGCCGTGCCACATTAACCCAGAAACTGCTTGGTTTTAGGTGAAATAAGCCAGACCTTAGTCATTCCATTTGATAATGGCTTCCTAATACTAGAAGTTCTTTTTAAAACTGCGACCCATGTCACAATTTACAAAGAATTTAAAAGTATTATCCCCTCCCTCTCCCTGGGGCATATGTAGTGTTATACCTGCTTCACAGATGAGGACTGCATAGCCCAGCAACCGTACATCCACGAGGGCCATGTGAAAACACAATCCAGAAGTCAGCAGAAGGGTCCAGGACAGCTAGTGAAATGGTGGCGCACCCTGAATTTTTGGATATGGTTGAACTTAGCAATTTAAAAGATAGTGCATGGTATGCTGGAGAGGAGCAGCTGTCAAAATTCAAATGAAGCTACCTTTAAAGAACAGTGAGTCGGCTGGGCGCGGTGGCTCAAGCCTGTAATCCCAGCACTTTGGGAGGCCGAGACAGGCGGATCACAAGGTCAGGAGATCGAGACCATCCTGGCGAACACGGTGAAACCCCGTCTCTACTAAAAATACATAAAAAACTAGCCGGGCGAGGTGGCGGGCGCCTGTAGTCCCAGCTACTTGGGAGGCTGAGGCAGGAGAATGGAGTAAACCCGGGAGGCGGAGCTTGCAGTGAGCTGAGATCCGGCCACTGCACTCCAGCCTGGGCGACAGAGCGAGACTCCGTCTCAAAAAAAAAAAAAAAAAAAAAAAAAAGAACAGTGAGTCCTGGGCTTTAGATCAAAACAAAAGCCCAGGTTTTAGGTTTACTTCATATAAAAGACAAATCCTAAGGGAAAATGAACGAAAATATCAGCAAGGTAGTCCTCAACCTCAGTTGTGATGCCCTAAAGAGCATTAAGGGGGAAAATGGAAGAATGCCCTCTTAAGACAATTTTTAGATAGCCATTTTCCAACATTGCTCCAAGACAAAAGCAGAAGGACCACTGAAATCTCTAGGTTTTTAGACTCTCATGATTATCCAGGGTGGGACAAGAAAGCCAATAAACAGCATGTTCAAAGGTCATTGCAAAAATAGAGTTAACTCAGTTTTCCTTTGTCATGTTTATCATTTTGTCTCATTTATTTTCCTTTGTTATGTCAAAGTCAAAATTCTAACTAACTCCAAGCTTTCTTAACCTGCTCCATCTCCCATGTTCTTTCTTAAAGCAACCTGCTTATTTTCTTTTGCTAAGTAATCTATAGTCTAAACAATTGCTTCTTACCAATGTGAGTTCTTCATGTTAAACTCAGTTAACTATTGGATCTCAGGCATCAAAGGGGCATTAAAAGTTTACCTTGCACAATCACTCACCCAGTGATTGGCATTTGACTGCACCATCCTTAACAGATTGTCTGATAAAACTGTACTTGGACAGCTACAGTGATAGGAAACACATTTCTAACTAAGTCTTCATGTTCCCTCACTGGGCAGCTATTTATCACTAGAAATCTCAGCCTCCTGAATCCCATAGAGCAAGTCTGTCTTTACTTTGGCTTGAAGATCTTTCAAAGAAATGATGTAATGCTCTCTCTCTCCAACTATGGAATAAAGTATTTAAAATCTCCCTCAGACTGAACATTCCCACTTCCAACTGTTCTTATATGACATGTTTTAGGTTGTTCTCCACCTCACACTATATGGGTCACTTTATCCAAAATGGATCTCAGTTAAAAAGTTCATAAGCCAAGTGGGTTCTGACATCACATTAACAAAATACAGCTGCTAGTCCTTTATCATTTTTACCTTCCTAATTTTGTTTTATTTTTTTCTGATGGAGTCTTGCTCTGTTGCCCAGGCTTGAGTGCAGTGGTGCAATCTGGGCTCACTGTAAGCTCTGCCTCCCGGGTTCATGCCATTCTCCTGCCTCAGCCTCCCAAGTACCTGGGACTATAGGCACCCGCCACCACGCCCAGCTATTTTTTTATATTTTTAGTAGAGACGGGGTTTCACCGTGTTAGCCAGGATGGTCTCGATCTCTTGACCTTGTGATTCGCCCACTCTCGGCCTCCCAAAGTGCGGGCATTACAGGCATGAGCCACCACGCCTGGCCTCAGGTAATGTTTTCAATATCGAACCTGGGTAAAAGTCAATCAGTGTATCTGCAGTAAACATATATTCTTTCCTTTCCCAACAATCATTCCCATTGTGAGGCAATGGGCCCAATTGTTGTTTGGAGATGCCTGCTCCCCAACTCTCATTCCATGTTGGTTGAGTCAGGTCTGCTCCAGTCCTACAGAAGGAGCAGGGACATGCCTGCACCAGTCAGCAGGTCACAGTATTTGGCTCGACAGTGGACTCTTGACTTAAGTCAGTGAGATCAGAGTGAACTGCATAATTTTAATTGGGTGTATTTCAGGTGGCCATTTTTATGCTGGATTTAAGCTTAGAAAAGATGCAGCCTAAATGCCATATTGAGCCAATCGGTGACTCTGAGGCCTACTGGAAAACGGAGTCAGCATAGAGGAAGCAGAGCCAAGATACAGAGAGAAGATAAACCACAACCTGGTGGTATTGCTAAAGCAGTGGAGCAAGCATATTTGAAGTCAGATGGATTCCCGGGTATGGTGCATGAGTCGCATACAGCAGTACATTCCCTTTTGTAGTCAAGTCAATTTCAACTGTTTTTTAAAAACAATTTACACTGAAAGAATACTAATTAATAAAAGATTATAGTACAGTCAAGAACTTGAGAAAAATCTTAAAGATTCTTTGTATTGGTTCTGATGCAAGTTTATAGGCAATTTTCTGGGCCTGTTCAGCCATCAATAAAATGAATACCTTCATGTCCATTATCAGAGGAAATCCACGTGGCTTCTCCAAAGATGCCTTCAAGGACACTTCTAAAACATTAATACAGACATATGAATTACAGAAATTAATCCTGTTACTCCTTTGTTGATTTTGAAGATACACATGGAGGCAACAGTGGGCTGACCCTCAAGACCTGGACAATGAAACTGCTGTACCCTTAGAGCATACCTGGGAACCCAACACATAATATGCTTATAGAAAATTTGTGTTAAATGAACAAATGGATAATTTATCCTAGTTTTTCCATTTTTCCAAACCTAGGTCTTTGGAACTAATACATATTCAAGGACAGAAACATGAATAAAATATCTCATCCATGACTATCATGAGAGTTTCATGTGGTATGTACATGACAGTTCCCATGGTAACCACATGGATGGTCTTAAGGAGGGGCAGTGCCCTGGCAAAGAGGTCATTGAGAAGACCAAAACATAGGTATCTATGATCCACCAAAACCACACCTAGGATGCACTGTTTTTCCAAAGCCCACTTTTGCTTCCCAACCCTGTCCTACATCCAATACCACACAAGACTCAGACAAGCAATGAAGTCCCTTAAGAAGGTGGAGGGCTCCTCACAAGTCCTATAAAAGCATCATCTACCTGCTGTTGCAAAGCTCCTGGCCTAGAGTGAGGCAGAGCAAGCCTCCCTGGAAAACTGCATCAGCTTACTCTTAGAGGACTTAATGCATTTTTCAAATGGAAATAATAAACCCTCAGGAAATATTATGAAAATGAATCTGTAAACATTGAAATTGAACCTAATCATGAACAAGTCATAGCTTAGACTAATGAAGAATAAATTATACTGAAATACGAACAAGATTTGTCCTTCAGCCTGATGGGGAAAAAAGGTGTCAGAAAGAGGAAAAACCCACACATGACTTTGGACTACAAGATATAATTTGATGAGTCACTGCAAAACTCATCTCTAAACAGACTTATTTGGCTATAAGTATAGGTCAACCACTAGAGTTGGAAAATAAACCTCCTAACCTTCGCAGGAGCTACATTTCTTGCTCAAAACCTTTCTCATTTTTTCTCCCTTATTCATTATTTTTCTGCTCAGGAATCATGTAGGTCTGTACCACATTATCTTTTATTTCTACTTGAATTGCAGATTCCATTTAGTGACATCATCTCTTAGTCCAGTTGTTGGCATTATCTGAAATACATTGTCTTTTATATCTTTGGCTGACCAGATTGTTAACTTTTAAACTTTATTCTGAAGAATTTGCTTCATTTATACATTTCCCCCATCTGTATATCTAAGCTGAATGTTATCCATGCTCTCTACATTCATCTAGTCTTTCATGCTGAGAATTCAAGTTTCCAAAGAAACTTTGTCCATACAGAGAGATACCTCATGTCATATATCCCTACCTTTAACCACACAGTCATAGCCACATAGAGTATGATCTATCTCCATTATGTTGTTCATATCCTTGGTCCTGAACCACTCACTCCCACCCATCCTGAGCCATGCCAATTAATTTTTGTGTAGGTTTGTCCCTATGATCTTTCTGTTTTTTTCATTATCTTAATTCAGACTATGGTAGCCAATCTCCAAGATGTCCTCCAGTGATTCTCACCTCCTGATTTTCATGCTCTTGAGTAGGGCTATAAGAAAAGAGATATTGCAAGAATGACAGTGTGGCTTTCCAGGATAGGTCATGTATTCGTTCATTCTCACACTGCTATGAATAACCGAGACTGGGAAATTTATAAGGGAAAGAGGTTTAATTGACTCACAGTTCCGCATGGCAGAGGAGGGCTCAGGAAACTTACAGTCATGACAGAAGGCAAAAAAGATGCAGGCACCTTCTTCACAGGGCGGCAGGACAGAGTAAGTACAAGCAGGGCAAATGCCTGATGCTTATAAAACCATCAGCTCTCCTGAGACTCACTCACGATCACAAGAGTAGCATGAGGGAAACCACCCCATGATCCAATTACCTCTACCTGGTTCTGCCCCTGACACATGAGGATCACGGGGATTACAATTCAAGATGAGATTTTGGGTGGAGAAAGAGTTAAACCATATCAGGTCATAAAAGTCAATGTGGCTTTTGAGTTGCCCTCTAGGATCACTCAGTCCAGGAGATGCCAGCTGCCATGTTGTGAGGACACTCAAGCAGCCCTATGGTGAGATCCATATGGCAAGGAACTCCTGCCAACAACCAGCAATAGCTTGTCAAGCATGTGAGTGAGCCATCTTGGAAGTGGACTCGCTAGTCCCAGGCAAGCCTTCAAATGACTACAGTTCCAGCCAAAATTTTGACCACAGTTTTATAAGTGATCCTGAGCCAGAAACACCCAGGCAAGCTGCTCATGGATTCCTGACCCATAGAGCTAAGTAAAATAAGAAATGTTTATAGTTGGTTTTAGCCACTAAGTTTTAAGATAGTTACACAAAAGCAAATAGCAAATGCATGGAAACATTTTAGATTATTTAGCTTCAACCTTAGCTTTCTTATTCAAACTAAAAATGGAAAGCAAACAAATAATAACATAGGCACTTTGTCTATTTGTCAATGAATTTTGTATAACTATGTGTCAGATGTCACTTAAATGAGTTATATTATGTATGCATAACTACTTATTTATCAAATTATATAAACTTATACCGGCAATATAAAGTTTTAATGAAGATTTAATAAGATAATACATGGAAAAAGCTTATTAATACCTGGCACATAGTTGGCACTCAATAATTATTAATTATTTTCTATTATTGTATTATCAATATTATGGTGGTCAGACAATTAAGTAGCTTAAGCAAGGTCCCAGGAGGGAGGGAGGGAGGTAGGTAGGTAGGAGACCAGGACTCAAACCCAGGTCTATTTGATTCTACAATACATGCTCTTAACAATTAGTTGACTACAATTATATGATCTACTATTAAGCCAAGCGCTGTATAGAACATTTGGGAGGAAAAAATAACATTCTCCTTCCTCAAAGTCTTAAAGTCAAGGTGGCTTCTATTTTATAAGTGTTACCAATTCTAAAAAGCACCAGGATGGAAACCTATGCAACATGGATGGCACAAGGAAGAAAACGTCCAATCAACTACTTTGGCTTGGGTTTACCTCTGCCACTTTTGACCTAAGTTCTTTCAAACCTTCTCTTCCCCACCTCATGTCCCACACCAAGCTGTTTTATCTCTCATATGTCGTTCCTGCATCTTGACATCTCACAAATTGAAATGCTTGCTCCCGTTTCCAGAAACCAGCATGGTTCTCAGGGACAATGGTTTCCAAGGGGCCAGCACATCTGAATCTGTGATGGCAGGCCTTTGACACAAATCTTGGTGGATTTGGCCTCCTGTCTTGGTCTCAGCATCAAATGAGTGAGGGAGGAAATGAGCACATCAGTAGCAGGAAAATGGTAGATAGGAAGCCTTCACCATTTTTTAAGAACTGACACGTGTGATATGGACAGTTTCAGCATAGGAAAGGACTCTCCTTGTAAAGTTCTCTCCTTCTCAAGTTCTTTGTCTTAAAACCATATTGTTGCTCAGCCAAATATACTTCTTCCATAAACAGAAAAGAAGGAAACCTTCTTATTCCTCAAAGTGGGGGTAGAGCCCAGAAATGGAGAATTTGACTTAGAAATAAGTTTTCATTTTCAATACCTGTAGAATTCCAAAGACACAGCACACTGAGCCTATGGGTTTTTGTTTCCACCAGTGGCAGACCCTTTTCTACTAAGCCCTTGATGGCCACTGACAACTGCAAACAACAACATTCCTTAAACACCACTTTCTATTGCAGACTGCTTTGCCCCCAGCTCTAGCCCAGCAGGTAATTGGACTCACAACTATAAAATGGATGTGACAGCAGGACAAGTTGAGGTTTGGGCTTCAGTGAGCTCTACCACTATCCAAGCTTTAATTACAGACTTGTCATTGTACCTCAGTCTGTAAAATATGCCTGTAGAGCAAATCAGTGTTCATAGTCCAGAGGACATAGACAAGGCTAGTGGTTAAAATGGGGGAAGTATCCTCTCTTGCCTTGTAATCTCAAACAATTTGATCCGTAGAACATTGACAGTCAATAAATATGGAACCGCATGAAATCGTTTTTATAGGCATTTTATGAGTATAATAACGAGGAGAAGGATTGCCCGTGACTGAGATGCAGTTTATGGAAATGAAAGTTTGGTTCTCTCTATATACCCTCCTTTTGCATCGTTCACAGAAAAATGATTTAGCTATTTCTAGTTATATGTAAATATATAAATATATTTCTTTTGAGCCTTCTGAGGACAGTCACAATGAACTTGAAATTTTGCTTTTCTGCTGATTTTATACGAATTGTGTGTTTTATTGCAATCCATTTATACTTAATGATGCATCCAGTAGCACTACAATTTGGAAGATGTAAATGATGTGATATTTTAATGGGTTTAGATTTTTTTTTTTCCCTAACCTTGTATATGTCATGGGGTAAAATAAAGGAAATTATCAGCTTTGGTTCATTTTCTAGGTTAGGAAAGGGTATTTTGCAACTTTCTTTCTTAATTGAAAGTTTGGTTTCTCCATGGTCCTACTTAATTCCTTAAAGCCTATTCAGACAGCCAGAGCAGCATTTGAGCAAGTCATTACCACATGTGAATGCATTAGCTTGGAAATTGATTAATCCATCATGTGAATGTTTTCAACCACTCCAAGGCAAACAACAAAATTCTAATGAAAATCCATTGTACATGGTGAGGGACAACATCATTGACAAGGACCTTCAATCAATCCAAAGGCCTGCGTTAACCTTTCTTGGAGTTGGATTTGTTGTGCTATGTAGTTTAACAAGATTAAAGATGTGACTGGGTCAAATCAAGCAGGATATTACTTGTGTATCAGAGCAAAATTGGTCTGCAATATTAGGTGGCTGGAAGTAAGGGAGCAAGTATTCAACGCAGCATCCAAACACATTGCTTTCTTTGATGGATGCAAAAACAAATACTTCCCCCCACCTCTTTTCCCTCCCTCCTTTCTTCCATTCTTCTCCCCTTTTCAGTAACCAGGTCTAGTAATACTTTCCTAAATTATATTTTGTCTGGTTTATTAGAGCACCTACACATATAAATCCTTTAGTGCCAATTTATAAGAGGGAAATTATTATTCTAAATTTTTACCTACAATTTTATTGATTGAGAGAGTTTAAGGGGCTTGGCCAAGACTGCAAACAACTAAAGGCTAAAGTGAAACTTAAACCTGATTTTATAACACATAATAATCATCTTAATTATGTATATTATCTCCATCTTATAACAAAGGACATGGAGTAAAAAAGAAAAATCCTACCCAAGATTATCCAACTACTAAGTACAAAACTAATATCTGAATCCCAACTCAGTCTGAGTCTAAAGAATGAATGATTGTGCACTATGGCTTCTGAACAACATGTAATAACTCAAACCTTATGGAATCCTGTGTAATGTTCAGGATGGAGAATAAGATCCTATTCTAGGACCAGAGTTCTAAGGCCCTGAATTTCTTTTCTTTTCTTTTCTTTTTTTTTTTTTTTTTTTTTTGAGACACGGTCTCACTCTGTCACCCAGGCTGGAGTGCAGTGTAAGAGTCTTGACTCACTGCAACCTACAACCTACACCTCCAGGTCTTAAGCGATCCGCCTACCTCAGCCTCTCGAGTAGCTGGGACTGTAGGTGCATGCCACCATGCCCAGCTAATTTTTGTATTTTTTGTAGAGACAGGGTTTAGCCATGTTGCCCAGGCTGGTCTCAAACTCCTGAGCTCAAGCAATCTGCCTGTCTGGGCCTCCCAAAGTGCTAAGATTACAGGCATGAGCCACCGTGCCCAGCCTCTTTGTTATTATTATTATTTTTTTAACTGCAAATACCCTACCAATTTCACATTTAATTTGAATTACAGAATACAAGTTTATGCAATATAATAGCAGAAAAATAAATAAATATAAATTATGGGTCAGGTAGGACCCACCTGACCTCATAATTGAGTGTATCATTAAGGCAGAGTAGTGCTGGTTCATAAACAGATAAGCAGGACATAGGATGGAGTAAAAAGTCCAGAATTAAACCAAAATATATATTAGAATTTTGCATTTGATAAAAATGAAATTATAAATCAGTGGAGAAAAAGTGATTATTTAGTAAACTATGTTAAGAAAAGTTGTGATTTGGAGTAGGATATCTTGAACCTTACACCAAAATAAATTTCTAAAAAGCTACAACTACTAGAGAAAAATATATATACACATAAAATCACAATGTGTATAAGGCCTAAGTATGGCATAAAATCCAGATTCTCTGTAAGTTTGATGAATTTAGCAACACAGAAGCCTGCGCAGGGGGAAAAAATATAAAGAATGCAAAAATAGATAAATGAAAAATCTGTAATATCAAAAGGAGAAACAAAGGTCAATTTCCTTAATATATAAAAATTATGGTAAATCAATAAGGAAAAAAGCCCTCTACTGTAAAACATAGGCAAAGAATATAAAATTGCTATTCAAATAATAAAAATATAAATAGCCCTTAAAACACTGAAAAATATTAACTGCCTATTAAAAAAAAGCAACTGAAAGTATGGTGGAATATCATTTTTTAGGTACCAGATAGACAAAGATCCAATAGTTTGATAACATACCGTATCGAAGAGAAAATTGATTAATAAACATATTTCTACATTGTTATAGGAATGTAAATTGATAGAATCTCTAGGGAAGGCAGGTTGATCCTTGTCCATTTTTCTATCCACTCTCCCTTTACACATTCTCTGTTGTCTTTTGTGTACTGTTTGGCGTCCTAAGAAGCTAATCTCTGTAGACTTCTTTGCCTGTTGGTTTCTGGTTGGCTTCAGCAGATGGGAGGTTTTAGAAAGGTTGAGGTATCTGACTGACTCCTTGAAGGTTGCACATAATACATAATAGTCAATTCAATATTGTCATATATTGGTAGAGTTTAACTTTCATTTGGAGGAATGACTGGTAACTAGGGAGGGTTGATCTGGAAGCTTCACCTGCCTTCAGCAATCCAGCTCTCATCCCAAACCCGCATAGTCCCTCCAGCCCAAGGAAGTCCCATAGCAAATAAATACACTCAAAACTTCTTTGTAGAAAACTTACTGGTCATGAATTACTCTCTCAAAAAATGCCTGTTTCTTCCGTGATAGACCAAAATATTTTCCAAACTTAGAAGGCATTCTCACTGATAGTTTTTTGTATGCTGTTTTTTTTTTTTAAGCATACTATTCTGTCAAACTTTTAATACCATAGTAGCCCTTACTACTGCAGTAATATTTAATACCCACCTAGACTGTCACACATGGTGCCTGTATTAATCTGGCCCTGAGGGTGCTATTGGCATCCCAGGAAGCCATGATAACTCTGTCTGAGGAAGGCTACACAGAAGAAGTGGCTACAAAACTAGGTTCTGAAAGATGACAGAATTTGCCAGAAGAAGTCAGAGGAGAAATAGTTTTCAAAGAAGACTGTGTGGGAGAGCATGATAAGAAAGAAAAAAAAAGCAGAATATATTCAAGGATGACAAGGAATTCTGTGTGATTGTAACTCAGAATAGAATGCGAAACACAAAGATGTGGTCAGACGGGTGAGAGGAGGTTGGGTTGAGAAAGGCCTTGTAAAACCATGTAAAGGAGAGGAGCATTTCCCCCAAGTATCTGCACTGAATGTGACTGCTGCAAGATGCTCCGTAGATATATTGTTCCTTGTCAAAATCTTGGAAAGTGGGGTGTCTTTTAACGCTCTTAGAGATCTTCAAAGCACAGTAGCATAATATAAGCTCTGAGAAGTCCTGCAATATAAAACCTTTTCAGCTTTTTTAAAATTCAGGATTCCAAGTTTTCATTTTTAGGGGGTCAAATTAGGAAGTCAGAAGTTTGCAGAGTATACCAGCCAGGGCAGAGTCTCTTCAGCAACATGGTACCAGAGGCAGAACCTTAAGAAAAATGTTTGGTATTTATATAAGCAAAGGTTCACAGCTTTCTCAGAACCATAAAAATGATAACTGGGACTCTGATATAAGAAAATGAATTTTTTAGTGCCTATTTTGTGGAACTGGAAGCATCCAAAAGAAGATCCAGAGAACCTGAAAAAGAGAAATGAAAATTTGATTATAATAAAATACATCCTTTATTTCTAAATGAGGAGGGTTTTATATTATATATTATAGTTTATTATACAAAACTGAGTTGAAGATAACTACCTAGTAAACTGCTTATTGATTTCCATTTGAGATGCCTCTTCCATTTGTTTCTTATTTTCTTCCACAGTAGGCCAGGCTGGATTAGGTGGTACTGGGCAGACTGGGGGGTGTCAATTGAGGACCCAGAAATTAGAGGAGGGGGTCTTCTTTTTTTTTTCTTCCTCCTTTTCTTATTTCTTTTCTTTCCTACCCCTGCAAGTCCCTCCAACACAGGCCATCTGTCCCTTCTTCCCAAGAGTTAAAAGCAACCTACGTCAGATTGAAATGGATAAAAAGATAAATCACCACCCCACTGCTGAACACAGAAAGCTAAAAGGGAGAAAGAAATTGCATTTGCCTTTGCTCTCAATACATCAAAGTAATTTATGTCAGAGCCACTCTGCCTGCTTTCATACATATTCGGTTTTAAATAAAATCAATCTTTCCAAACCTGTAATCGCTTTCTTTGTAAGGCTCCAAAAAAAAAAAAAAAAAAGTTGCTAAAATCTGGTTCCATTAGAGGCAAAGTTGGTTTATTGCCTTCCAAAATCATTCATTCCAATGAGATGTAAGGTTAAGAGACATTCCTACGAACACATTAAATGGCTAACAACCATTCAGGAGCTGGTTAAAGCTCACATTAAAAGCAGGCAGGGAAGAGTTAATTGTGCAGACTTTCAGACAGTAGGAGGAGAGGAGCCCCAGAAGGAGATGGGGTTGGAGTAAACTGTAGCACAGTGGGAGCAACTGCTGAGTCCAGGAAGGATTTCCCTTATGCCGAGAGTATCATGAGGACCAATCGGGGGTCAGCTCTACCTCCTTCTGGGACCTCCCTAAAGAAGAAAGAAGGGAAGCTACCATTTCTGAATGTTGACTGTACTAATGGCACACACTTGTATAGTAGTTACTCTCTGCCTGACACTGTTCTCTATCCCTAATGACCCTGTGAAGTTAGTGCTGAAATTTCCCCCAATTTACAGAACAGGAGACTGAGGCATCAAGAGCTTAAGTAATTGCCCAGTGTCCTTACATGGCTGTTAGCAGATCTGGAACTCAGTCCCAGGTCATCTAGTGCAGGATTACCCATGCTTAGCCACTGTACTCTCTTGCCTCCTTTCTAATCTATTTGTTTCTGCATGTAAGTCTCCATTTTCAGTCCCCACAGACACTGTGAGCTGTGTACCACTATTCTCTTTTTAAGATGAGGAAACTGAGGCTCAGAAGGTTTGGAGTGTTTCTCTCAAAGCCTGAGTTCTTTCCTTAGCAGAGACTAGTGAAGTGCTGATCAGAAAGGGCAATGGCAATGAAGAAATTGCATCTCACCACCAAATGTTGTCTACCACTAACTCTGAACTACGTACAGCATTTTGTTTTGTTTTGTCTTGTTTTCTAGCTTGAGTCATGTACCCCTTCTATAAAGAGTTGACCATGAGTCAGCATTACTGAGAAAGAAAGAAATTCTAAAGTCAGATAGACATGGCTATGAAGAAATCCCAGCTTCACTACTGAGCAGCTGCAACTGATTAGCTCTGGGTCAGTTACATTATCTCAATCTCAGAGTTATCACTGAAATGGGAATGATCACCCTCGCTCAGGGAGTTGTGGGATTAAATGAAATCGTGAATGTGAACTCAGAGCAAAATGTTGGGCACCCTGAAAGCACTTGGTAGGTGAGTGAGGACATAATGATTGTTGATTGCCTTTCTCACACCCTCCCAACTTCCTCCCAAGCTATACCCTGGTGCAGACCTTATCAGGGAGAGACAGGGAAAGGTCATAATACAAAACATGTGCCCAGGGTGGGAAAACATAATGCAAGAAAAGGAGACAAATCTCTGGTGCTGAGTGTTCTAGTCATTTTGCAGTTTTGGGTGGAAAATTAGAGATGATTGAAGAAAACTCTAAATCCATTCCCTAGACAGGCATTGCTCATCTTCCTAGTACCTGGGGCTTCTGAAAACTGCATTGCCTCTCTGTTTTCCAGATAGGACACATGGTTTAAAGGGAAGGTGATGATAAGAACATTCATCATCTACATGTTAGCCAGGCAGGTGCCAGGAAGACGCATTTAGAGTCCTGGTCCCTCTGTGAAATGAACTGAGACATAAGAAAAGGTACATCACCTGCAGGCTATGGGATCTTTGATGTATACTCTACAGCTGCAAAACCCTAATGTTTATTTCTGAATTGAAGAGATCTAATACTAGATTCAACAGCTGAAGATTATTATAAACATGAAAAATAGCTGAGAAATTTAATTTCAATTAAATTAAACAAAACTGTATTAGTCTTCTATACCCTGAATATATGCTAAGCCCTTGAGAATTGGAGAATAAAAATCATGATGATGGCTGTAGTGTATGATACTATTGTTTAGAGAGGTATATAATGAGGCACTTAAGAGCAAATCTTGGAACTAGATTTCTGGCTTCAAATCCACCTCCATCATATATTAATAGTTTAACATTACCCAAGTTGCTCTACTTTGATTTGCCTGTGAAAAAAGTGATAAATAGGCTTAAATAAGGCAATAAGTGTAAAGTTGTTAGAACAACTCCTAGCATATAGAAAGTAAGATGTAGATGGTAGATATTTTTATCACTGAATTTAAAGCTGGATAGAATCTTAAACTAATCCAGCCCACTAATTTCACAGAATAGAATGCTGAGGCCAAGCAAAGCAATGGGAAAAATTAATTTCAACAGAATCAACAACTAAAATATAAGACTTCAAAAATATTAGAAGGTACAGAAAAAGATCTTTGTGATCTTGGATTAGGAAATAATTTTTCAGACAAGGGACATAAAAGGAAGAAATTAACTTTTCTTCAATAATATTTGTAATTAGAGAGTTAAGGCTTTGAGCCATGTGATATCAGTCTGACATCTAGCCCAACATGAAAAATGGATAGAGATTTGAGTTCACTGTTTCATCCAATGATTCAATCAATCATGCCTACATAATGAAACCCCAATAAAAACTCTGAACACTGAAGCACATATGAGCTTCCCTGGTTAAAGTAACTCTGGGCATGTTCTTACACATTAAGTGCCACATCCTGACTTCATGGTGAGGAGATGTATAAGCTACTAATTCAAGACTCTTCCAGATCTTTTCCTATGTACCTTTTCACTGGTCTTAATTTGTACCCTTTTATTTTGCTATAATAAAACTGTAACCATACATATAGTACTTTCTTGAGTGCTATAAGTCATTCTAATAAATTATTGAATCTGAAGGAGTAAGGGGAACCCCAAAAATGTAATGAGTTGATCAGAAGTATGGCTAGCCTGAGGTCCTTGAGCTTGCAGCTGGTGTGTGAATGAGGGCAATTTTGGGGAGGACTGTGCTCCTCACCTGTGACGTCTGGCCTAACTCCAGGTAGTTAGTGTTATAATTGTACTGCAATAGCAATCAGGGAAATGGAAATGAAAATAGGGTGAGATATTGTTTTATACCCAGGTCTTGTCAATACTCAAAAAGCTTGGAAATAGCAACAATCAGCAATGATGAAAGTAAACACGAACTCTGATCTGGGAGTGGAAATGAATGTTGGCATAAATTCTCTGGACAGAATCTTACTTGAATTCCCACCAATCAAGATAAGGACTGATAAAATGAAAGGATAAATTCCATAGCTGATTAATCCAAAAAATAAGAATTCTACCCAAGTCACTTGATTCCAAATCCAGTGTTCTTTCTGCCGCAATTGACAGCCTTCCAAGGTTGATGAAATAAACATTTTTAGCAAAACCTTCAACTTACTATGCTTTTTATATTATAGAACATTTCTTATCTATTAGCTTATTTTATTGTCATAACACTTAAGAAAGGTAAACATGATAAATAAAAAGGTTCATTAGAGGGTGATTCTGAAACTTGAACTTGTTCTCAAGGATTCAAACATGAACAGAAATGTTATGAAAGCAGAGCTTTTCCAAAGCACATCTCAGAAGATGATCAGATTAAAGTAATGGAATTGCTACTACCCTCAGTTTTGTTACCTGTGAAATAGGAATAAGTATGTGCCATCTCATTCAAACAGCTGTTGATATGACCATTACCTAAGTGCCAACTCCAAGACCCACTTCAGTACCCATGTTCTTATTCATTTATGCATTCATTGCACCATTTTGAAATCCTGTGACAAGGCAATCAGCACCTGTGCTACATGTCATGACCCAAAGACTGCAAAGTCTACAGGAGCTTTTGGTCTAATAGGGAAAATAGGCTTATAAAATACCATGAAAACCATGCAAGGAGAGAATGGTGAAAAACAGACAGAGAAAGGGGATGCTCAGAAAAGAGAAGTCTGCCTTAAATGTTGGGAAGGGATTTAAAAAGCATCATGTAGGATAAGTTCACCAGGAAGGGAAAGGGGAGGATGCATTTGAAGGTAGAAACAAAGACATTGAAATGATCTTGACTAACCCAGCACTTTGCATTCTTTTTTAAAATTATTATTATACTTAAGTTCTAGGGTACATATACACAATGTGCAGGTTTTTTACATATGTATACATGTACCATGTTGGTGTGCTGCACCCATTAACTCGTCATTTACATTAGGTATATCTCCTAATGCTATCCCTCCCCCCTCCCTACTGCCCACAATAGGACCCAGTGTGTGATGTTCCCCTTCCTGTGTCCAAGTGATCTCATTGTTCAATTCCCACCTATGAGTGAGAACATGCAGTGTTTGGTTTTCTGTTCTTGTGATAGTTTGCTGAGAATGATGGTTTCCAGCTGCATCCATGTCCCTACAAAGGACACAGACTCATCCTTTTTTATGGCTGCATAGTATTCCATGGTGTATATGTGCCACATTTTCCTAATCCAATCTGTCACTGATGGACATTTGGGTTGATTCCAAGTATTTGCTATTGTGAATAGTGCTGCAATAAACATACTTGTGCATGTGTCTTTATGGTAGCACGATTTATAATCCTTTGGGTATATACCCAGTAATGGGATGGCTGGGTCATATGGTACATCTAGTTCTAGATCCTTGAGGAATCGCCATACTGTTTTCCATAATGGTTGAACTAGTTTACAATCCCACCAACAGTGTAAAAGTGTTCCTATTTCTCCACATCCTCTCCAGCACCTGTTGTTTCCTGACTTTTTAATGATTGCCATTCTAACTGGTGTGAGATGGTATCTCATTGTGGTTTTGATTTGCATTTCTCTGATGGCCAGTGATGATGAGCATTTTTTCATGTGTCTGTTGGCTGTATGAATGTCTTCTTTTGAGAAATGTCTGTTCATATCCTTTGCCCACTTTTTGATGGGGTTGTTTTTTTCTTGCAAATTTGTTTGAGTTCTTTGTAGGTGCCGGGCGCGGTGGCTCAAGCCTGTAATCCCAGCACTTTGGGAGGCCGAGTCGGCCGGATCACGAGGTCAGGAGATCGAGAACATCCTGGCTAACACGGTGAAACCCCGTCTCTACTAAAAATACAAAAAACTAGCCGGGCGAGGTGGCGGGCGCCTGTAGTCCCAGCTACTCCGGAGGCTGAGGCAGGAGAATGGCGTAAACCCAGGGGGTGGAGCTTACAGTGAGCTGAGATCCGGCCACTGCACTCCAGCCTGGGCGACAGAGCGAGACTCCGTCTCAAAAAAAAAAAAAAAAAAAAAAAAAAAAATTTCTCCCATTCTGTAGGTTGCCTGCTCACTCTGATGGCAGTTTCTTTTGCTGTGCAGAAGCTCTTTAGTTTAACTAGATCCCATTTGTTAATTTTGGCTTTTGTTGCCATTGCTTTTGGTGTTTTAGACATGGAGTCCTTGCCCATGCCTATGTCCTGAATGGTATTACCTAGGTTTTCTTCTAGGGTTTTTATGGTTTTAGGTCTAACATTTCAGTCTCTAATCCATATTGAATTAATTTTCGTATAAGGAGTAAGGAAAGGATCCAGTTTCAGCTTTCTGTTTATGGCTAGCCAATTTTCCCAGCACCATTTATTAAATAGGGAATCCTTTCCCCATTTCTTGTTTTTGTCAGGTTTGTCAAACATCAGATGGCTGTAGATGTGTGGTATTATTTCTGAGGGCTCTGTTCTGTTCCATTGGTCTATATCTCTGTTTTGGTACCAGTACCATGCTGTTTTGGTTACTGTAGCCTTGTAGTATAGTTTGAAGTCAGGTAGCGTGATGCCTCCAACTTTGTTCTTTTGGCGTAGGATTGTCTTGGCAATGCGGGCTCTTTTTTGGTTCCATATGAACTTTAAAGCAGTTTTTTCCAATTCTGTGAGGAAAGTCATTGGTAGCTTAATGGGGATGGCATTGAATCTATAAATTGCCTTGGGCAATATGGCCAATTTCACAATATTGATTCTTCCTATCCATGAGCATGGTATGTTCTTCCATTTGTTTGTGTCCTCTTTTATTTCACTGGGCAGTGGTTTGTAGTTCTCCTTAAAGGGGTCCTTTACATCCCTTGTAAGTTGGATTCCTAGGTATTTTATTCTCTTTGAAGCTATTGTGAATGGGAGTTCATTCATGATTTGGCTCTCTGTTTGTCTGTTACTGGTGTATAAGAATGCTTGTGATTTTTGCACATTGATTTTGTATCCTGAGACTGCTGAAGTTGCTTATCAGCTTAAGGAGATTTTGGGTGGAAACAATGGGGTTTTCTAAATATACAATCATGTCATCTGCAAAGAGGGACAATTTGACTTCTTCTTTTCCTAACTGAATACCTTTGATTTCTTTCTCTTGCCTGATTGCCCTAGCCAGAACTTCCAACACTGTGTTGAATAGGAGTGGTGAGAGAGGGCATCCCTGTCTTGTGCCAGTTTTCAACGGGAATTTTTCCAGTTTTTTCCCATTCAGTATGATATTGGCTGTGGGTTTGTCATAAATAGCTCTTTTTATTTTGAGATACGTTCCATCAATACTGAATTTATTGAGCGTTTTTAGCATGAAAGGCTGTTGAATTTTGTCAAAGGCCTTTTCTGCATCTATTGAGATAATCATGTCGTTTTTGTCTTTGGTTCTGTTTATATGCTGGATTACGTTTATTGATTTGCATATACTGAACCAGCCTTGCATCTCAGGGATGAAGCCCAGTTGATCATGATGGATAAGCTTTTTGATATGCTGCTGGATTCGGTTTGCCAGTACTTTATTGAGGATTTTTGCATCGATGTTCATCAGGGATATTGGTCTAAAATTCTTTTTTGTTGTGTCTCTACCAGGCTTTGGTATCAGGATGATGTTGGCCTCATAAAATGAGTTAGGGAGGATTCCCTCTTTTTCTATTGATTGGAATAGTTTCAGAAGGAGTGGTACCAGCTCCTCCTTGTACCTCTGGTAGAATTCGGCTGTGAATCCATCTGGTCCTGGACTTTTTTGGTTGGTAGGCTATTAATTATTGCCTCAATTTCAGAGCCTGCTATTGGTCTATTTAGGGATTCAACTTCTTCCTGGTTTAGTCTTGGGAGAGTGTAAGTGTACAGGAAATTATCCATTTCTTCTAGGTTTTCTAGTTTATTTGCATAGAGGTGTTTATAGTATTCTCTGATGGTAGTTTGTATTTCTGTGGGGTTGGTGGTGATGTCCCCTTGATCATTTTTTTATTGCGTCTATTTGATTCTTCTCTCTTTTCTTCTTTATTCGTCTTGCTAGCAGTCTATCAATTTTGTTGATCTTTTCAAAAAAACAGCTCCTGGATTCACTGATTTTTTGGAGGGTTTTTTGTGTCTCTATCTCCTTCAGTTCTGCTCTCATCTTAGTTATTTCTTGCCTTCTGCTAGCTTTTGAATGTGTTTGCTCTTGCTTCTCTAGTTCTTTTAATTGTGATGTTAGTGTGTCAATTTTAGATCTTTCATGCTTTCTCTTGTGGGCATTTAGTGCTATAAATTTCCCTCTACACACTGCTTTAAATTTGTCCCAGAGATTCTGGTATGTTGTGTCTTTGTTCTCACTGGTTTCAAAGAACATCTTTATTTCTGCCTTCATTTCTTTATGTACCCAGTAGTCATTCAGGAGTAGGTTGTTCAGTTTCCATGTAGTTGAGCGGTTTTGATTGAGTTTCTTAGTCCTGAGTCCAGTTTGATTGCACTGTGGTCTGAGAGACAATTTGTTATAATTTCTGTTCTTGTACATTTGCTGAGGAGTGCTTTACTTCCAACTATGTGGTCTATTTTGGAATAAGTGCTGAGAAGAATGTATATTCTATTGACTTGGTGTGGAGAGTTCTGTAGATGTCTATTAGGTCCGCTTGGTGCAGAGTTGAGTTCAATTCCTGGATATCCTTGCTAACTTTCTGTCTTGTTGATCTGTCTCATATGGACAGTGGGGTGTTAAAGTCTCCCATTATTATTGTATGGGAGTCTAAGTCTCTTTGTAAGTCTCTAAGGACTTGCTTTATGAATCTGGGTGCTCCTGTATTGGGTGCATATATATTTAGGATAGTTAGCTCTTCATGATGAATTGATCCTTTTACCATTATGTAATGGCCTTCTTTGTCTCTTTTGATCTTTGATGGTTAAAGTCTGTTTTATCAGAGACTAGGATTGCAACCCCTGCTTTTTTTGTTTTCCATTTGCTTGGTAGATCTTCTTCCATCCCTTTATTTTGAGCCTATGTGTGTCTCTGCATGTGAGATGGGTCTCCTGAATACAGCAAACTGATGAGTCTTGACTCTTTATCCAATTTGCCAGTCTATGTCTTTTAATTGGACCATTTAGTCCATTACATTTAAGGTTAATATTGTTATGTGTGAACTTGATCCTGTCATTTTGATATTAGCTGGTTATTTTGCTCGTTAGTTGATGCAGTTTCTTCCAAGCATCAATGGACTTTATATTTTGGCATGTTTTTGCAATGGCTGGTACCGGTTTTTCTTTTCTGTGTTTAGTGCTTCCTTCAGGATCTCTTGTAGGGCAGGATCTCATTGGAATGACAAAATCTCTCAGCATTTGCTTGTCTGTAAAGGATTTTATTTCTCCTTCACTTATGAAACTTAATTTGGCTAGATATGAAATTCTGGGTTGAAAATTCTTTTCTTTAAGAATGTTGAATATTGGCCCCCACTCTCTTCTGGCTTGGAGAGTTTCTGCCGAGAGATCTGCTGTTAGTCTGATGGGCTTCCCTTTGTGTGTAACCTGACCTTTCTCTCTGGCTGCCCTTAACATTTTTTCCTTCATTTCAACTTTGGTGAATCTGACAATTATGTGTCTTGGAGTTGCTCTTCTCGAGGAGTATCTTTGTGGCATTCTCTGTATTTCCTAAATTTGAATGTTGGCCTGCCTTACTAGGTTGGGGAAGTTCTCCTGGATGACATCCTGCAGAGTGTTTTCCAACTTGGTTCCCTTTTCCCTGTCACTTTCAGGCACACCAATCAGACATAGATTTGGTCTTTTCACATAATCCCATATTTCTGGGAAGCTTTGTTCATTTCTTTTTACTCTTTTTTCTCTACATTTCTCTTCTTGCTTCATTTCATTCATTTGATCTTCAATCACTGATACTCTTTCTTCCAGTTGATTGAGTTGGTTACTGAAGCTTGTGCATTTGTCACATAGTTCTTGTGTCATGGTTTTCATCTCTATCAGTTCTTTTAAGGTCTTCTCTGCATTGATTATTCTAGTTATCCATTCATCCATTCTTTTTTCAAGATTTTTAGTTTCTTTGCGCTGGTTACGTAGTTCCTCCTTTAGCTCTCAGAAGTTTGATGGACTGAAGCCTTCTCTCAACTTGTCAAAGTCATTCTCTGTCCAGCTTTGTTGCATTGCTGGCAATGAGCTACATTCCTATGGAGGGGGAGATGTGCTCTGATTTTTTGAATTTCCAGCTTTTCTGCACTGCTTTTTCCCCATCTTTGTGGTTTTATCTGCCTTTGGTCTTTGATGATGGTGACGTACTGATGGTGTTTTGGTGTGGGTGTACTTTCTGTTGTTAGTTTTCCTTCTAACAGTCAGGACCCTCAGCTGCAGGTCTGTTGAGTTTGCTTGAAGTCCACTCCAGACCCTGTTTGCCTGGGTATCAGCAGCGGAGGCTGCAGAAGATAGAATATTGCTGAACAGCGAGTGTTGCTGTCTGATTCTTGCTCTGGAAGCTTTGTCTCAGGGGTGTACCCCGCCGTGTGAGGTGTGAGGTGTTGGTCTGCACCTAGTGGGGGATGTCTCCCAGTTAGGCTACTCAGGGGTCAGGGACCCACTTGAGCAGGCAGTCTGTCCTTTCTCAGATCTCAACCTCTATGCTGGGAGAACCATTGCTCTCTTCAAAGCTGTCAGACAGGGACTTTTACATCTGCAGAGGTTTCTGCTGCTTTTTGTTTAGCTATGCCCTGTCCCTAAAGGTGGAGTCTACAGAGGCAGGCAGGCCTCCTTGAGTTGTGGTGGACTCCACCCAATTCAAGCTTCTTGGTGGCTTTGTTTACCTACTTAAGCCTCAGCAATGACGGGCACCCCTTCCCCAGCCTCACTGCTGCCTTGAAGTTAGATCTCAGACTGCTGTGCTAGCAATGAGGGAGGCTCTGTGGGCATGGGACCCTCTGGGCCAGGTGTGGGATATAATCTCCTGGTGTGCTGTTTGCTAAGACCCTTGGTAAAGTGCAGTATTAGGGTGGGAGTTACCTGATTTTCCAGGTGTTGTGTGTCTCAATTTCCCTTGGCTAGGAAAAGGAATTCCCTTCCCCCTTGTGCTTCCCAGGTGAGGCGATGCCTCGCCGTGTTTCAGCTCTTGCTGGTTGGGCTGCACCCACGGACCAGTATTGACTGTCCAACATGCCCCAGTGAGATGAACCGCATACCTCAGTTGAAAATGCAGAAATCACCTGTCTTCTGTGTTGCTCACATTGGGAGCTGGAGGCTGGAGCTGTTCCTATTCAGCCATCTTGGGCGTCCCCTGCACTTTGCATTCTTGAAAGATTAATGTCAATCAGTCCACTCCTCTTTATAGTTTTTCAATTAAATAGTTTGGAATATTCAGCCCCTCATAATTATAACCAAGGACTAAGTTTATTATTAGTTTAAGTTTATAATTTTTATTTCTATGGTATACAAACACATTTAATTATGTATTATGTACATTTATCTTTTGATATAAATGGCCTGATTTTATAGATATGATCCTGTAGCCTCCTCCTTTTCCCCATTTGGCAATGTACCATGAGCATCTTTGCATGTTAATGCTCATTGCTCTACTTCATTCTTTTTAAAAGCCACATGGTCTTTCACTGATGCATACACAGTAATTTATTTAACCCATTTCCTTCCACTTTTTTTTGAGATGGAGTTTCACTCCTGTTGCACAGGCTGGAGTGCAATGGCATGATCTCGACTCACTGTGCAACCTCCACCTCCTGGGTTGAAGCGATTCTCCTGCCTCAGCCTCCTGAGTAGCTGGGAATACAGGCATGTACCACCATACCGAGTTAATTTTGTATTTTTAGTAGAGACAGATTTTATCTAAGTTGGTCAGACTGGTCTCAAACTCCTGACATTAGGTGATCCACCCATCTCAGCCTCCCAAAGTACCTGGATTAAGGTGTGTGCCACCATGCCCAGCCTCCTTCCACTTTTTATTGATGGGCATTTACAATTTAAAATTACAACCAAATGAAAATTTCCGTAACATATATTTTCACATTTATGCAAGGTCCAGTGCTATTTCACAAACACATCAATTGCATTCCTATCTCAACCTTTTCAGTTTCTTTCCCCTATTCTTGGAAAGTTCTCCCAGAAAATTATATGACTCACCCTCACTGAGACCTCAAACAAGTCTTTCCTGGCCTCATTGTCTGCAGTAATATGTCTCCATCTTCATCTACCCCATTCGCCTGCTGTGTTTTAACCAGAGCACTTCTTACTAACATTATATTATATATATTTTTGTTTACTGAATGCCTCCCTGACTAGTGCAGAAGGCTAAACAGAGGCAGAGACTTTATTTTATTAACATCTGTGCCACTAACATCTAATATGCTCTTGGCACATAGCAGTCAAAAATAATTTTTGACTAAACAAAAGAATGAATTTATGAGCTGGGTAGAATTACTGGGTCAGTCGTTATTAATGTTAACAGATATTGGCATGTTGCTGCTTCAAAAGGTTTATATTCTCACCAACAATGCCTATTTTGCTCACCTCACCTCACCCATGCCAGAATTGGGTTATATAAATATGTTTGGTTTTGCTCATGGTTGGTTATTAATAGATTAGCAAGGTTATGCCTTTTTTTTCTAATTTATTAGGAAATTGTATCTAGTGTTAAGTGCGTAGTTCTTTTCCTATGCTCATTTTCCTATTGAGCTCTTTCTCATTTTCTTATTGATCTGTAGGTTTTCTTTTTACTACATGATTATTAACTTTTTTGTTAACAAACATTCTAATCAACTTCCTGGGCTGCCTTATGCCAAAGAAAATGTGTATTGTTTTATTATTTTGGTTTTTTCTCTTGTTTTTATTTTTATTTTTTAAGTTCTAGGGTACATGTGCAGGACGTGCATGTTTGTTACGTAGGTAAACATGTGCCATAGTGGTTTGCTGCACCCATCAATCCATCACTTAGGTAATAAGGTCAAGTCTTAGGTCTCTTCTCCTATAACCATTTTTAGTTTGGGACATATTACTGTGATGGTCATTTATAGAATGGGAAAGTCCACAGAGCACAGTCAGAGACTGTTCTGTATCCACTACAAATGGCAAGGTTCTGAACTGACTGTGGCCTTGTGCATAGGTACTAGGCCCCACAACTCCACCTGCTTCACCAGCTTGGAATCTTCAATCTCTGCCTCATTGGGTCAGCACACGTGCCTCTTTCCACTTGAGCTCCATCCTCATGCTGTGTGGTAATAAACATGCCCCACGCAGGAAGCCAGAATGAACACTGGGCTTCTCTCAAGGATCTTTTGTCCCAAGAATACTGTTCCGTTTATTGGTAACTTCATACATTTCATCTACTTGCATAGTTGTTTAAGATAAAACAGTAAGTTATGGCTGTACATAGAAACCTGATTTTTATATCTTTTTTAAATTTTTCCCCCAAAATTAGATTTTACGTGAAGTCTATTGTGAAAAGTAAACTCAATCAGAATTGTTCTGTTTGAATAGAATGTAAGAGGTGGTGCCTGAATGTCCCTTTTAACATGAGGGCTCCTTGGACATAGTTTAAGACCACTTCCACTGAAGACAGGGAGCAAATGAAGGTGAGAGTGTGGATTATTTCCAGAAAGGCATGAATGAGTCAGTAGGGCCTGGACCAAGGATAAAAGAAAGAAAAAATACATTTTTTAAATGTTTCAAGGGACTTAACTGACATTTGAAAGGAAAGAAGGAAGAAGAGAAAGGAAAGTCAAAAATGTATTAGGTTGTTGTAAAAGCAACTGCGGTTTTAGACTGAATTTTAAATCATTTAAACTAGGCTCAAACATATCTTTATTAATCAAAATAGGAACCATTACAATCAACACATTTTTGCCAATGAGAAATAAGTGTTTTTATTCCTGCAGCATAAAAATCTGTGCTTCTGGATTCAATGAATTCTTGGAAACCATTTTCTGCATCCTGCTGGTTGTGGAAGCATTTGCCCTGCAAAAAAGTTGTTGAGATGCTTGAAGAATTGGTAATCCATTGGCAAGAAGTCAAGTGAATATGGTGGATGAGGCAAATCTTCGTAATCCAATTTGTTCAACTTTAAAGTGCTGGTTGTGTGACATGCAGTCGGGCATTGTGGTGGAGAACTGGGCCCTTTCTGTTGACCAATGCCAGCTACAGGTATTTGCAGTTTTCAGTGCAGCTCATGAATTTGCTGAGCATACTCCTCAGATGTAATGGTTTTGCCAAGATTCAGAAAGCTATAGTGGATCAGACAGGCAGCAGACCACCAGTGACCATGACCTTTTTTGGGTGCAAGTTTGGCTTTGAGAAGTGTTTTGGAGCTTCTTCTGGGTCCAACCACTGAACTGGTCATTGCCGGTTGTTGTATAAAATCCACTTTTCATTGCATGTCACAATTCGGTAAAGAAATGTTTCACTGTTGTTGTGTAGAATAAGAGAAGATAACACTTCAAAACAATTTTTTAAAAATTTCGCTCAGCTCACAAGACACCCACTTATCCAGCTTTTTTACCTTTCCAATTTGCTTCCAATGCCGAATGACCACAGAATGGTCGACATTGAGTTATTTGGCAACTTCTCGTGTAGCTCTAAGAGGATCAGCTTTGGTGATTGCTCTCAACTGGTCATTGTCAACTTCTGATGACTGGTTACTATGGTCCTCATCTTCAAGGCTCTTGTCTCCTTTGCAAAACTTCTTGAACCACCACTGCACTGTTTGCTCATTAGCAGTTTCTGGGACAAATGTGTTGTCGATGCTGCAAGTTGTCTCTGCTGCTTTATGACCCACTTTGAACTTGAATAAGAAACTTGTTCAAATTTGCTTTCTAACATCATTTCCATAGTCTAAAATAAATACAAAATACATCGCAAGTAATAAATCATTGGCAAAAAAACAAAGAAGTGTTCATTAAAATGATGTATAACATAACCACATTTATTTTAAAATATATTCCAATATCAAACAGGACATTTCAGGAATTCAAAAACTGCAGTTACGTTTGCACCAACCTGATATGTTGTATTTGGGGGAGGAGGAGGATGGTTTCTCATGGACCTTCTGAAGGTGGCATCACCATCACATCATTTTAAGCATTATCATGGCTACCATTGACTGAACCAATGCAATTTCCTAAGTATTTTACTAGGATTGTCTTAGTTCACTATTACAACTATTAGGTAGTGATTTTTATTTACATTTGTTCAGGGGAGAAAACTGAGTCCAGAAAGTCATGACGAGTAAAAGAAGCTTCCCAAGTACAAAGCTATTAGTTGGAAAATCAGCAGGGTGCCTGAGGCAAGATAGAATTTTAATACATAAATGACCCATGAAAGGCACGCTCCCCTCCCTCTCTGAGTAGCCCTCTCATCTTGTTTGCTTCTTATGTTCTTTGCTTCCCTCTTTCTTTATTTCTTCCAAGAAAAACTATGATGGCCATGTCTTTAAAGAGACATAGGAAAGAAGGAAAAGATCTATTTGGATCTGCCTGAAGGCAAATGCAAGTTTTTCAGCTTAATATTGGCTGCTAGGTTATCTTAAGCAGCATATATGCTCTGCGAATTTGAAGTGTGGACAGCCATCCATTGATTAACTTTCTAAGCACATGTAGTGAAGCACATACTATGTCAGGCACATAGCATTGTGCAGAATGGAGCATACCTCTGCCCTCAAGGGTAACTCATATGTTAGACTCCTTTTCCTTTCCCCAGCACACAGGATGTGATGTAGCTGGGGAGGGAAGGCTTGAGAAATGCCTTCATCCTATAACCACTGAGATCCTCATCTCCAGGTGGATTTTCCTCACTGCCTGGCTGTCCTACCTGCTGTACACACAAAGTCACCCACATTTCTCCAATGTAATGGCACCTGACCCCAAGAGTGGTCTTAATAGAGATTTTACATAAATGGGTTTGGATGCGCAGGTCAGTGAGGCAGGTTGATATGCATGGAGATTATATCCCTAAAACTGCACTGTCTATGACTATGATTGCATGTTAAAAGGAGGGGTAAATATTACCATTTGGGGTTCAAAAATGGAAGAAGTTATTTTCTAATGGATGGCAGAGAGGAAAATTGACAAGAAGAACCTGACATCTGGTCTGAGGTATGTAAGTAAGTAAACACATGAGCAAATAAACAAACAGTTAATACTTTGGCATAAGGAGAAAAGCACTCCAGGTTTGGGGCATGTTGTAAACATGAAATGAGAAAGAGCAGACATTATCTAAAAAGGCAAAAAGGGTTTGGGGGCACCAAAGTCACACTTCTCGCCTTTCCACTTTTTCCCTGGAAAAGGCCAGATCCCATGGAAATGTGAAACATTTCTACAGCAGCTCAGCCAATTCTATCTTCAGAGACTCAAATGGTCCCTGGACAGCCATCCTCTCCTGCAGCTCTGACCTGATTTTACAGCTCAGCAGGTCTCTTTGGCCGCTCCTTCTGTGATGTGGAGATTCTTCATCCTTAGGGACCATAAACTGAACTGTACGAATGCTATTTGTTCATGGAAGATTAAGACACACAGACTCCCTGAAGTCTGAGAGAGTTTCAGAGTAAAGCTTTGCCACTTTGCAATGAGAAACAAGCGTCTCGTTCTCCAGAGGGAAAACAAGAGTAAGGACCCACCTGGTTCCTGCTTCCTGTTGTTTCCTTTTCTCAGGGCTGGAGACGTGACTTGCACATGGCCAGGTCAGCTCCACACTGGTCCCTAGGCCAGTCCTAGAGCCAGAGACAGGATGCATTTAAGATACTGGTTTTCAATGCCAGCACTCAGCATAGCTCATTGTTGAGACTTCATGCCTGGCTCTGGTATCCAGACCTAAGTCTTGCTGTTTTGGTCTCAGTCCCTATTTGAGTAACAACATCAGAGCAACACTCAATGCTTGGTGTATAGAATTCCACTCTTGGGATCTAGAGTCCCATCACTGAACTAGACCTTAGTTCACGGAGTCCCCTACCTGTCAGGAGACCACCTTGATGCGAGTCCAACTTTCTTCCTGAATGCTATCATGATTCCTACCATTCACTGAGCATGCTCTCAAGAGATACAGCTGAACATTTCACAAGCTCAGCTAAATTTTAATTCTCACAATAGTCCCATGAGATAAGTATAATAATTGTCTTTACCTTGTGTATTCAGTTAGAGACAAAACAAAATATGAAATTAAGATGGGATAATTTTGGCCTTTCCATTTTATTAAACTTTAAGTGGAAGAAAATTTGATTTGGGGAGTTTTAATTCTTCATTAAAAAATGTAATAATAGAAGTTCATATAGCTTAAATTGGGTCTATTTTATTTTGCTGACCTTGTATTATTTGGAATATTTTGCCACCATTGTTTCCATTCCATACCTACTGGCCGTCTCTGTCATTCAATGTACCTGGCATATTTTGAGATGGAAAACAGAATCAGGAATGGTTTCTTTGTGCAGAGTGCATTGTGAACTTAGGGTTAACTCACGTAACATCCTGTCCTAAGAGTTTGATATTTCTCTTCCTCCGGGCTAGTTAGGCTCTGATAAAACCCAGGCAGGTTAGGCTCTGAAAAGTTAGTTTTTCTTGTGGGCAGGCCTTGTTAAGATCAGAGGCTCTGCATGTATTTTAACATGGCTGCTCTTTCCTTCTTCCTGCCAGAAGGACAAGGGAACTTTTCTCCTTTCTTCACTGTGAGAACCTATTAGAACCGTAAGAGGTAAAATTCATGAAAGTGTGGCGGCACCCAAAGATTGGGGCCCCATGAAGGTTTTTTCTGAGCAGAAAGCAGAGAACTCTCACCTACTCCTGCCCCACACAGGTGCAGCCTGCCCCACTACCAACGTCCCCCACCTGAGTGCAACATCAGTTACAATCAATGAACCTAGATTGACATGTCATTATTACCCAAAGTCTCCATAGTTCACATGATGGTTCACTCTTGATGTTGTGCATTGTATGGGTATTGACAAATGTATCCAGCATTACAGTATCATATGGAGTAGTTTCACTGGCTGAAAAATACTCTGTGCTCTATCAGTTCATCCCTCTCACCTCCCTAACCCCTGATAACCACGGATCCTTCTACTGTCACCATCGTTTTACCTTTTCAGGATGTCATATAATGCGAATTATACAGCCTTTTCAGATTCCTTCTTTCACCTAGCAAAATGAATTTAAGATTCCTCCATGTATTTTCATTGCTAGACAGACCATCTCTTTTTAGCACTGAATAACATTCCACTGCTTGGATGTCCCATAGTTTATCCATTCACCTACTGAAGGGCATCTTAGTGGTTTCCCCAAGTTTTGGTAAAGGTGAATAAAGCTGCTATAAACATCATGTGCAGGTGAAAGAAGGAATCTGAAAACGCTGTATGATTCCCATTACATGACATCCTGATAAAGGGAAAACTATGGTGATAGTAGAAGGATCCGTGGTTATCAGGGATAAGGGAGATGGGAGGGGATGGACTGTTGGATCATATGTTAAGAGCATGTTCAGTTTTACAAGAAACTACCCAGCTGTCTTCCAAAGTGCCTGTGTCATTTCCATCCTCACCAGCAGTGCATGAGAGTTCCTATTGCTTCAGGTTCTCACCAGCATATGGTGTCAGTGTTCCGGATTTTGGCTATTCTAATAGGTGTGTAGTGTTATCTCATTGTTTTAATTTGCATTTCTGTTATGACATATAATGTTGAGCATGCATTTATTTGTCATCTGTATATCTTCTTTGGTGAAATGCCTGTTCATATTGGTCATTTTTTAATCAGGTTGTTCTATTTTTTGTTGAGTTTTAAGAGTTCTTTGCATATTTTGGATAACAGTTCTTTATCATATATGCCTTTTGCAAAAATTTTCTCCCAGTCTGTGGTTTATCTTCTCATTTTCTGGACCCCCCTCTGGGTTTTTGTGTTCAAACTAAATCTACAATAATTCCTCAAATACAGATTAGGTTTCCTTATTGGTTCCCATCGAGTTTTCTGCCCCTGGGATTCTTTGTATCTAATTGTCAGCCTCTGCAATTTTCAAGGCAGTGGGTTTCCCTATCACCTTGGTTCTGTGATGGATCTAAGAAGAGTTGTTGATTTTCAGTTTGTTCGGTTATGCCTTCTTATGTGAACCTAAGAGATGACTTCCAAGCTCCTTACATGCTAGACTTGGAATCAAAAGTTTGCATAGTCTTACCTGTTTATAATTTAAATAACTCTGCAAGTCAGCGAAAGCTGCTTGCATTATATCCTATTTATAAATTTGAAAACAGAGTTGAGAGAGACTAACTTGCTGGCCAATAGTAACACTGATCATTGTTATCCAAGATAGAATGGAAAATCAGGTTTTTGGCTTCCAATTCAGGGTTCTTTGTACTGAAACTAGCTGCTTGGCATCTACCTGTTGTGTGACACTATGCAAGTCATCTGATTTCTTTGGATCTTGGCTTTTGCATCTGTGAAATATTTAAAACTTTTAACATATTTTATAATATTATATTGTGCCTAAATAGTTTTTATATCCCCACAAGACCTCTCTCATTGTGAAAGGAATGGCTTGTTATAAGGTAGGTCAGCTGTGTTCTCCTCAAATCTCCAGCTTTAATAATATGATAAGGTGCCTTATAAAGGGAAGTCACTCTGTCTTGTGGACATGGAGAGGGAAGAGTGGAGCAGTGAGGTGGGAGCAGGTGTGGAGCCCATTAACTGGGCTCAGCCCACATCTTAAAAAGCCATGATGTATGGCACTGCCTTGCAGCCCTCACTTTTTCTGTCTTTTTAATCATTAACCTTGCAAGCAGGAGACTTCTTATTTTAATCTTCAAGGTTGCAGTAAGTCTTCCCATCTGTAACTGTTGGTTCCCAGATGGAAGCCAACAGAAGTTCTCTCTGCTGTCAGCTCAGCAACATGATGCCTTTGACAGATCTTTTTCTAAAAACAGAACTTGCTGTTTCCAAGGAGCAGTGGAAGGGACACTAGAAGAAGAATGCCAATTCCAGAGGGGTGTGAAGATCGCACTCAGAAGATCTCCTGGTGTGCCAGCTGCGGGGATTGAGGACAGGCTGATTTGAGAGTTCCAGAGAAAACCAGTGGTAGAAGAAGAGATCTGAATTTGAAGGAAGATTTGGGTTCAAATCCTGACTTACCTGAGTGGAATCTTGGCAAAGACAACTTGTTTATTCGTGAGCTTCAATTCTCCCATCTATCAAATTGAGAAAATAATACCCAAGTCACAGGTCTTTGCCAATATTTGAAAAAGAACAATATTTACATGTGTGTCTTTCTCAATGCCCAGAGCATGTTTCCTCCCTTCCTTTGTTATTCCTTTCTTCCAATCTTGTTCCTTCTTCGACTATATCTGTATTAGTTCGTTTTCATGCTGCTGATAAAGACATACCCAAGACTGGACAATATACAAAATGAAAGAGGTTTATTGGACTTACTTCCACGTGGCTGGGGAGGCCTCACAATCATGGTGGAAGGTGAAAGGCCCATCTCACATGACGCTGCCAAGAGAGAAAATGAGAGGCAAGCGAAATGGGTTTCCCCTTATCAAACCATCAGCTCTCGTGAGACTTATTCATTACCACGAGAACAGTGCAGGAAAGACCTCCCCTCATAATTCAATCACCTCCCACTGGGTTCCTCCCAGGGCACATGGGAATTGTGGGAGTTACAATTCAAGATGGTATCTGGGTGGGGATGCAGCCAAACCATATCAGTATCCTTCTTCAGGGATCCTTTTAGGGCAAAAGCAAGATTGGAATCAGTCATGAAAGGTCTTAGTGAGTTGCCTCCTCTGTTAGATGTACAGTTCGAGATCAAGGGTAAGAAGGGAGATTAGCAGTGTCTGTGATGGCTCATCGTGACCATTTCAACATCAAGGTAATTTGCCAGACAGAGGCACAGGAGAGAGGAGTCCAGTTATGTATTTTTGGGCAAGTCTAAGTCTGAACCATATGCTCAGTTTCTACATCCATGAAAAGAGACTATATATGCAATTCTTGAGAATCAAGAAAATTGACAAGTATGTTTTGTTTTGCTTGAGAAAACTGAACACACTATGCACACATGATATTTTACAACTAACATCTATTGGTTGGCAACTCTTTGACCTGGAGCCAGGGAAAGTCAATGTAGGAAACCATTTCGAGTTAATCAGACAAATTGAGGCTCAAAAATTCAGTTCAAGTGACTTTCACTGAATTATAGAAACTTTCATATATCTTTTCTATAAGGGTTGACCCAGTATCAAAAAACAATCAAGTGCCCGAATTTGTCTAGAAATCCTAACCTATCTGAGAAATTCAGAAGCTTGATTATTCCATGACTATTCTGGTTTAATTTTTGTTATTTTCAAAAATGATGGCTTAAGTATCTGACTAGATGTATTTTTTTAATTTTAACAACATTATTATGCCTAAAAACTAGCAGCATTCCTTAATATCATCAAAGATAATTTTTTAGATATTAGTTTGGTGCAAAATTAATTGTGTTTTTTGCAATTACTTTTAATGGCAAAAAAAAAAAGCGCAATTACTTTGGCACCAACCTTATACACACACACACACATATATGTAGATATAGATAGATGTTCTAATTTATAACAGGATATAAATAATATCCACACATTTCAATTGGTTGAAATAGCTCTCAAGTCTTCTGAGTTTGTCCCCCAACTCCACTCCCACCCCCACCATCACTTTGGCAATCTACTATTGAAGGAACCAGGTCATTTATGCTGCCAAGGTTCTCATAGTTTGGATTTTGATGACTACACTCCCTGATGTCCATTAACTTTTTCCTCTGTCCTCTGTATTTTCTGTAAACTACTGAATCTGAAAGCTTGATCAGATTCAAATTTCATGGTTTTGGCAAGGCTACTTCACAAGTGGCATTGTGTCCTGATATGACTAGGCACATAATTCCTGGTGGCCTCTTTTATGATATTTGCAGCCACCAAGGCTCAGTGCTTAGATCCACTAGGGTTTGAAAAATTGTGATAATCCTATTCTATCATTTGTTCTTCACCTATTAGCTGGAATAGTTTTATACAGAAAAACTTGCTGTCATCAACTATTTGGTACTCAATATACAGTCATGGAGGAAAGCCAGAATAATTGCTTGATTCATTTTCTTTATCGTTTTCAAGTGATACATTGATTCACTGGGATCTATCACCATGTAGTCAATTTAGGTTTTTGTTTTGTGTCACTGTAAACTAAAGGATTTAAACATATTGCATTTCTCCTTCCACTGATGTTTCTTATTTTTGCTCAAATCATGCCATCTTTGGCCAGTGGGAGCCACTGCAAGTGGGTCCTACATCCTTTAGACATCACCCTAGTAATTGGATTACTTCCTTGTTCTCTCATTTGAAATATGCTCAAGACTCATCTTGAACATTTCCAAAAATTTCTTTCCTTTCAGGAAGGAATGGTATTTCCAAACCACAATCTGGGAACTAAGGATATGCACCCTGCCAATGGAGAGGTGACTGCTTTCAATGCCTTTCAGAGAACAAGGCTAGGAAATAGTTCTCAAAATAAAACACATTGTAAATACACACTGATGGTTTCATTTCAAATGCCAAGCTTCAGGGTTTTTACTTAAGTTTCTTAACATAAATAATTATCTCTTTTCTTACATACTATACTAAAAATCTAGATATTCAATGGCACTGGAAAAGATGGTATTGGGAATATCACATAATTACTCATTTGTTTCATGTACTATGCAGACAACAGTCTTAGAGTAAATAACAACATACCACAAATATTTATGATTCATTTTCTGGATATCAAGCCATAGTAATTCATCATGTAGACTATCTTATTTGCTGTCTCTCTCTTGCTCTTATACTCATATTTTTGGTTATTTAGCAAAAATTGAATTTTGTTCTGCTGGTTACCTTTCAACTAATACTCTTATAATAAACTTTGTTATATAGTCAGTACTCCAAAAGGAGAAATATTATGAAGATGAGTAATTAATACAGAAGAGTTGTCTCTTAAATCAAGACACTACTACTTACAGGTGGAGCCTTCATTTAAACCCAAGTTTGCCTGACTTCAGAGTTCCTTTTCTTTTTTTTTTACAATAACGCAAGGTGACCTGGAGAGATAATGCTTCATATGTTTCAGTCTTGGAAGTATTCTCAAAAGAAAAATATTTTTAGGATATTTTAAGATTCACATACTTTATCATCCAAACCACAACACTTTTAAGAGTAAAAGTGCATTCTAAAAGTCTGTATGTTTGTACATATATATATCCATGTTTGGATAAGCTCACATATATGTGTGTGTATATATCACATATATGTATGCACACTTCTAAATATACATATGAAAAAAGAAACAGTATCATATTGGTAGACCTATGAAAGAGTTCTAGACCAAAACTATTTTCTAAAACAAAATTTTTTTCTAACAATTTTAAGTAGCATAGATTCACACATTTTAAGAGAAATATTATACATCTTTTTATATTTTTATCTCAACATTAACACTAGCAGAAAAACTTATCTTAGTACATTTTCACAACTTAAATACAATGCATAGCCACATCTGATTTTAATACAGTATCAGTGATATTTTCTGACAAATCTGTTTTTTTTACATAAAAGTGACTGAAACCTTTTCCAAATATGCATTATACAGATAAAAAATTTGCAATTGTTAATACCTAATAATTAACGTAGAGATCATAATAATTTTAATTGAGAAAACTTTCTTGCTCTAGGGAAAAAAGTCCTCTTGTAAGCTCAGAGTAGATTCTACTAAATGAAGATTATTCTTCATTCTGTTTTATACTGAAATACATAAAAACATTGGCATATATGTTTTTACCAGTACAGCCATTTTGCCTCTGTGCAGAGTGCTTTTATACAATATATATTTTTGTAAGACAAAATATGTCAAGTAAATTGTATGTATTTTGATTTTGTTTGAACATTTTGCTAAATGTAGAAGCTGCAAAATTATAGGCTTTTTCAATCTAATTCCAGTTTAGTACAATATATCAATTATCTAGTATTAGGAGATATACTTAATGTAAATGATGAGTTAATGGGTGCAGCACAGCAACATGGCACATGTATACATATGTAACAAACCTGCACATTGTGCACACTCACCCTAGAACTTAAAGTATAATAAAAAAATTAATTAAAAGTTAAATAAAAGGATTTTTCCCTAAATTGAACAATTTTCACATTTCAAAGTGAAATATTATATAGCCCTTTGAGCTCTTATCACTTAAATATTTTATTTCTTCCCCTGCCTTTGTAAGGATACATTTTAGTATCTTCCTGTTTGCAAGTTTTGTTTTTGGTAATAGCAATTTGCTTTTAAGTCTCAAATTGCTTACTTTTTAAAGTGTCTTGAATAAAGATTTCTAAGTCAAGTTCTAAAGTGCTCTAAGACACTTAGGTTTATTTACAAAGTAGTTCCAATTTTGACAGGTTTTTAAATTGGATCAATTTTAAGCAGCAATGAAGGAAAGCAGATAGATGGTTGGTAGGTAGGTAGATGATAGATGATCTCCCTCACTTGTTTAAATAGCATTTTTAATTATGTAGCTCTGTGACCAAGATCAAGTATATTTCTGCCTCATAGTTGTTTTTCTTAAATTTATTAACATTATTTGTACCACAGAACTGTTTTACAAAAACTTGTATTCATAATATTAACAGAAAATTTATATCTTCCATGTTAAATTTTCACCGAATTTATAATGGTATTCACAATAATATATGTTTCACCTTTGAAGAAATGAGTTTGCAAAGCCCTCCTTTGATTCCACGTTTGTATAAAAATATTAAATATCATTGAAATTAACTGACTTTCTGTATAATTTTATCATCTAAGTGTTTGCAAAGTTGCTCTTTTGATGGTGGTAGCATATTAGCCATCATTTTGTCCCTTTTCAAACATTCACAAGAAAACATGACATCAAATATGAGTGAAAATAATTTCTAAAAATCATTTGATCTAAATGAAAAGTCATGCTTTACAGAGTAAAGATGCTCTCTGAAGCTGCATGTGTGTCTGTTATATGTGCTGCCAATTTTCAGGCATGGTATTAAAGTATAATCACTAACTTTGAAGTAGATACTGAAGTTTCTTTGGCAGATCTGTATTTTCTGGACTTAAGTGGTTGTCAGTGATTTCATTATCAGCCTTGTGGTGGACGGCAAACTGACATTTTTTTGTAAGGACATGTTTCTCATTAAGACTTTTTGGGGAAAAATAGAAGGCAGGATTAAATTTCAATTTCCTTGAATGTACCCTTTAGTTTGGGGAATAATTCCTGGAATTAAATGTTTTTTACAAAATAAATAACAAAGCTTAATCAAACATAAAACAATAAAATTATGGTAGTTGTACACCATACAATAAATGACAGAACCAGTGGATCCAAGGCATCCAGCTCATTCCTCATGTTCTCTATGGAAGGACTGTGCAACCTCTTCTCTACACAAATATCTTTTGTATTCCTCACTATTATTTCTCCATGCTCCCCACTGATCTGCCCCCTGACAAACTGACAGCTTTGTGCATTTCACAGGCCATTGCCCACAGTACAACTGGCTAGCACATTACATAGCTGGAAGGTACAACAGGTTCAAATATTTGTTCCCCCTATCACCCATGACCAGAAGGAATCACAGGAGCGAGACCCTAATTGCTTGTGTTAATTAAGTTGCATGAGCAAAGAGTCAAGACAGGAAGAACAGATTATAGCTGGTTGTCTTTCAGATTTGACAACATGTTAAGAGAGAACTTGGGTGCTCGATTTGGCAGCACATGTTCTCACTTTGGCAACATAATACTAACATTAAAATGATACAGAGAAGTTTGGGTAGCTATTCTTAATGTCAGAAAAACAGACTTCAAAGCAATAACAGTAAAAAAAAAAAAAAAAAGATGAAAAAAAGCCATTATGTAATGATAAAAGGATTGATCCAACAAGAATATATTACAATCCTAAATATATATGCACCTAACTCTGGAGCTCCCAGATTCATAAAAAAGAACTACTTAGACCTAAGAAAAGAGACAGACAGCAATATAATAATAGTGGGGGACTTCAACACTCCACTGACAGCACTAGACAGATGATCAAGACAGAAGGTCAACAAAGAAACACTGGTTTTAAACCACTTTAGAACAAATGGTGCTAGTAGATATTTATAAAACATTCTACCACAGAACTGCAGTACAAACAAACATTTTTCTCAGCAGCACATGGAATATTCTCCAAGATGGACCACAAAATAAATCTCAATAAATTTTCAAAATTTAAAATAATCTCAAGTATCTTCTCAGACCACAGTGGAATAAAACTAGAAATCAACTCCTAAAGGAAGCTTCAAAACTATACAAATACATGGAAATTAAACAACCTGCTCCTGAACAATTTTTTGGGTTAACAATGAAATCAAGATGGAAATTTCAATTTTTTTCAAAATGAATAATAGTGACACAAGTTATCAAAACCTCTGAGATACAGCAAAAGTAGTGCCAAGAGGTGACACAAGTTATCAAAACCTCTGAGATACAGCAAAAGTAGTGCCAAGAGGAAAGTTTATAGTGCTAAATTTCTACATCACAAGGTATAAAAGATTACAAATTGACAACCTAACATCACACCTCAAGAAACTAGAGAAACAAGAAGAAACCAAACCCAAAGCTAGCAGAAGAAAAAAAAAAAAAATAACAGGGCCAGGTGTGGTGGCTCATGCCTATAATCCTAGCACTTCCAGAGGCCGAGGCAGGCAGATCATGAGGTCAGGAGATTGAGACCATCCTGGCTAACACGGTGAAACCCCGTCTCTACCAAAAATACAAAAAATTAGCTGGGCGTGGTGGTGGGTGCCTGTAGTCCCAGCTACTTGGGAGGCTGAGGCAGAAGAATGTTGTGAACCCAGGAAGCGAAGCTTGCAGTGAGCCGAGATCATGCCACTGTACTCCAGCCTGGGTGACAGAGCAAGAGTCTATCTCTAAAAAAAAATAATAAAAAAGATCAGAGCAGAACTAAATGAAATTGAAACAAAAAAATACAAAAGGTCAATGAAATGAGAAGTTAGCTCTTTGAAAAGATTTTTTTAAAATGATAGACCATTAAGTAGATTAACCAAGAGAAGAAGAGAAGATTAAACTCAATTAAAAATGAAAATAGAGATATTTCAATTGCCACTACAGAAATACAAAAGAACATCGAGATGGCTATGAACACTTCTATGCAAACAAACTAGAAAATCTAGAGGAAATGGAAACCTAGATGAAATGGATAAATTCCTAGAAACATACAGTCCTCCTAGCTTGAATCAGGAAGAAATAGAAATCCTGAACAGACCAGTAACAAGGAATGAGATTGAATCAGTAATAAAAAACAAATTGCCAACAAGAAAAACCCAGGTGAATCAGACAGACTCACAACCAAATTCTAACATACATTCAAAGAAGAATTGATACCTATCCTACCGAAATGATTCCAAAAAATTGAGAAAAAGGGAATCCTCTCTAATTCATTCTATTAAGCCAGTATCACCCTAATATCAAAGCCAGGAAAAAAGGTAACAGAAAAAGAGGACTACAGACCAGCCGGGTGCAGTGGCTCACACCTGTAATCCCAACACTTTGGGAGGCCAAGGTAGTAGATCAAGCTCCATTACCCCTAGTCAAAACAAGTGTGTGTGTGTATACGTTTTTTACATTTTTACATTTTATATTTAAGCCTCTAAGAATTAATGGACTGCCATGTTCCAATTTTGAGGCAGTATGTATGAGTGAAAGAGTACTGCAGTAGGAGAAAGATGATCTGATGCTAGTTCCAACTATTTACAAACTGTATGACTTGGAACAACTTCCTAAACCTTTCTGAGCTTCAGTGTTCTTATAAAGAAACGTATTTTTTAAAATACTCATAATTTGTGTGAAATATGAGTGAAAAAGACAATGTGTTTAAAGGAGGCTTTCACCTGCAGGGAAGCTTTGATGGAGCAGAAGAGATCTTGCTTTTCCAGCTCAACATGTATTCCCAGTCTCATCTCCCATCACCAACTCTGTGCATTTCCTATCCTTCGATAAAGGACCCATATTTGTCTTCAAACATCATCTACTCTTTCACAAATTCAGGATGAAACACAGCTTCTCTTCTACGTTGGGATGCCTTTATTCCCTACTGTTCACTGGAGAGAAGAGAATATTTCTTTCCTGCTCCTTATGAGTAGAAAGAGTCTCCACTCAATCTTTTCCAGCTATTACAGGACTTAATCTAATTGGTCAAAACTGGAGATGTTTACTAGGCTGTGTTCACTAGGAGGCATAATCATTAAAGACAGGCCTACTCATGCATTCTCTCTCTTACAATTTCTACCTAAATGTGGTAAGCAGACCTTGGCAGGCCCTAGTATCTCAGGGCAGACAGCTGCCTTCTTTCCTCCCTCTTCCAGCTTTCATGTGGTTAGGTGGGTAATTAAACCCAAGAGTCCACTTGAATAAGATTAGTCTTTCATTCTCCACAAACAACCTAAGCGTGCCAAGAATCAAATGTGGTGGTAAGGGCAGTGAGGATGGAGAGGACGGCAGAATGAGAAGCGCCGGCGTTGCTTTGAGCCTTAGTTTCATGCTCTATCTCAACCTTTAGAAGCAAGCTCCATGTTAAGGTATTGCACGCTGCATAGCTCTTAACAAAACGGTTCTATTCTTGTTCTTTGTATGTTCCTCTCTCAGAGATGCAAAGGAAACTACTGGGATGATTGACAGAGTGGGATGATTGACAGGGTGGGATTCAGTCACTCCTGGTCCCTGTGTCTGTAACACCATCACCCTCAACCTTTACCTCCAGTGCGACCCTTCCAGGCTGCACTCAAATGCCAACCCCATGAACCCTCACTCAACCCCTATTCAGAATTCCCTGCTCCCAGCTAGCCTCCCACAGCACTTTGCTCACACCTCCAGTACAGCCTACATTTTATTCCCCAATGTTCCACTGATTTGTGCATGTCTGCCTCCACTTTCATACTTGAAATTCTCCAAAATTTTCTATTCTGTATACATCCTCCTCAGCTCCCACAGCTATGTCTGGGAAACAATAAGTCCTCAATAATTGTGTTGAAGGAATATTAATTTAACATTACTTAAATGCTATCTGCATTTATTCTCCACAAGGGAATTCATATATGCCATCTTCATAGTTTATCTCTTGAGAGAAAGCTGAAAGAAAAGGCCCCTGAAAGCCTCTCAGAATTACTGAGCTAACTTAGAAAACCCTGAAATCACTGTAGCATTTCTTTTCCATTTTCCCTGAGAAACTTTTATAACTTCTTGTGTGGGCTTTATTCAGGCTTTTAAAGCTTATATGCTTCTTCTAGTGTCACATATCTTTCTAGAAGTTTCATAATATCATTGCAGATTTGTTGGGAGAAAATTCTCCCATCAAATTCTCCTGCCTGGTAAACAGTCTTCAAAACATTTGTAGTTGGAGTTTCCATTGAGCTGAGTGGCCAAAAGTTCGTGTGTTAACCCTAGCTTGCCTGGGACCTGTGGCTGACTGAGCACATTAATTTGGGGCCTCTGCTTTCCCCCTACCTGCTGCAATTTGAGGTTTTTTTGCTTACTGTCAAGGAACAGCTATCTGCTCAGACCGATGTCAGCACTGTTTTCAGGACTTTACATGCAATAAAACACAGCCACCCTCTGAAGAGCTGTTAACTATCCACATAGGACTGACAGGGAAACTGAGGCCTTGACTTTTTTCACGGCTCCCCCAAGGCTGCACAGCTGCAAATGGCAGGAGGAGGTTCCATTTATAAGGCCCCGCTGTGTCTCAATCAGGAGAACACAGACTCTAGGGTCAGACAAAATGGGTGCTGTGTAACCTTTATAAGTCTTGAATATCGCAAACTCAGGCATGCAAGAAATGTAACCTTAATTTTTTTGTCTCTTTAATTTTGTAATGGGAGCATAATTTATAGACGGTTAAATACTCAGATCTTAAGTGTGCAGTTTGATAACTTTTGATCAATACTGGCACCCATGTAATGTACACCCCTTCAAGATATAGTATGTATTTGTCATGCCCAGAAAGTTCTTTGAACCCCATCCCAGCCAGTTCCCACCCCTCCAGGAAATTATTTTGTTTTCTGTCTCATAGGTTAATTATTTAATTTGTTATTTTTAACTTGACCTAATTTCTTCAAACTCCCATTCCATGTAGTATCAGAAACATCACCTCAGCCCATCTTCGGAGCTCTTCCCATTCTGTTTACCTGGGGTTCTCTATAACACTTAGATTAGGTTGGGATACATGGCTCGCATTTTGTGAGATGGTGGGAGGTGCTCTCCGTTGCTGCCTATACATCTGATCTCTGCAGAACAATCCCTGCCCTGCCTGGTTCTCAGCTACTGGCCCACAAAGGATGCTGCTCTATTTCCTTATCTCCAGCATCAAGGCCTCTTGAGCCTGGACCCTTTCTCAGTTACACCCATGCCTCTGAGTACAAAAGACCATTTACAGCCCTGTGGCCACAGTTCTGCCCCACACCACTGAGTGGAGGATTCCCTGAGGCCCTCAAAGGCCGTCTCTTCCTAGACCCACCACAAAGCTACACCTTCTCTGACATACTGTCACCTCTCCAGGTACAACTGGGAAAAGTCACCTCTTCCCTTGGATCTCACAAAGCAAAGAGGGTTTATCCACCATCATCCTTCTTGCTTGGTCTATGCAGAGTAGAGCAGTATAGAGCAAAAGACTACTTTTTTCAAAGGGAACCCCAATACTTACTCTCTTCTTCCCTTTAATATCCTCCCTAACTCTTGAGAAATCTTTCAGAGTCTCAGGATTAGACACATCAGACATCTCAGTGTATTTTTGCTGTTCCTCCAGAATCACCCCTTCCCTGAGGTAAGAGATGGGCATGGTGTCCCTGTAGCAAGGAGGAAGAATTTCAGTGTAGCAGAAAATCCAAAGAAAAGAACCACATCAGTTAACAGATTGAAATCTCATCCCAGTGCAGAGAAAAAGAGTGGTGTAATAAGACCATAGGGCTGTTGCATTAGTGAGCTGATTCCTGCAAAACATTGATGTAGTTAGCACTTAACAAATTGGCATTATTATTATATCTAGATATGGAGAGTGTTATCAAATTGAACTTGAACCAAAAATCTTTACTTTTTGTTTTCTGGGTATTGTCTACAGGTAGGACGGCCCTGAGCTGACAATGGCACCTAGAAGGATATTGTGAAACACTGGACTGACAGGAAGTTTGGAAAGCCCTGAGTAGCTAAGATGGAGGAAGTGAGTGAAGATAGTAGCAAAGAAATGTGAAGTATGTCTTGGGTCATTGCCGACAGTTGCAGTCACAGCCAGTGAAAATCGAAGAACATACAAGCATACAAGTTAAGCAGGCAAGCGAGAGTTACAGCGAGAGTTATATACCTAGTTGCCTGGACCCAGAGTTGCACCAGAATCTTTTTGAAAACTGAACAGCTAATGAATTTCCATCTTCATGGTCATATCTCTCCATGCCAAATAATATGCTATTAAATTAAGTTTAGCCTTAAGCTACCTCCTTACATATTTTAAGTTTGGCCTAAAGATTTCTCAGTACTTAGTGAATTGTAGCCTAACTGGATGTGTAAACAGATTGTAACCTACTTTTGTACCAGTCATTGAGATTTAGCCAAACAAAGGCAGCCAACTGTTCAACCCAGGTTCAAATAAAATAAACATTCAGCTGTAACCAATCTGGCTGTTTCTGTACCTTATTTCTATTTTCTGTATGCCATTTTCCTTTTTCTACCCATATATCTTCAACCATACAGTAGCACTGGAACCTCTCTGAACCTATTCTGGTTTGGGGGCTGCCCGATTCACAAATCATTCTTTGCTCAATTAAACTCTGTTAAATTGAGTGTGTCTAAGGTTTTAACAATGCTATGGTAGAAGAACCCAAGCCAGGCACCTCTGGGCGTGAGCTCAGCAGCCCAGCATGGTTGACTAACTCTAGAGTCAGACTCCCAGGCTCTGCCACAGAAGAGTTATGTAACCTGGGCAATTTACTTAGCTGTTCTTTCCCTCCAATTCTTACTCAACAAAATGGTGAAAATGGTTAGGGGTACAAAGGAGATCCTTTCTCTTCACCTTTGGTTTCCAAGAAAGAGATTGTCCCTAAACACTCCTGGGTGCTTGGTCCCATCATCTCCCCCAATCAGAGATGGATTGATTTACCTAGTTGGTGAATGGCAGCTGTTGATACACATTTTTTGTGTGTGGGTGGAGCTTATTTATCAAAGTCCGAAGCACAGAAGTTTCTATCTCTCTTTGGACGCTACCTCACCTGGATAAGTGAAAGGGCATCATCATGCATATGTCTGCTCCGCAGACCCCAATATCAATTGAATGGGCTTTTCCAAGGTCTAATTTGCATACAAGAGCATTAGAAAGTGCAACATTACCACTTGTCTAAGCCTTGTTCTCTAATTCAGTTTTCATCAATATCTTAGCTGATCCATTTACTTCTGTCTGCCTCGCTGCTTTTGTACTCATTAGTCCCCTCAAACTCCAGCAATAATGATGCTTCCCATATACAATCTTGGTGATGATGACTGAGATAATAAAGGTGTAAAGTGTCTGAAACATATTACATGCTCAATAAATGTTTGTTATTACAATTATTAATGGATAATTCACTTCTACAAATGATGTAAACTCCTATTCTCTAAGTTTTCTTGTTGTACAAATGTCATTAATAATTGTATGGCTTAAATAAGAAAATGCATATAGGTTACTTGGCACGTGGATTGGCACTCAATAAACAGTGCCCCTCCCCAATTCCAGTTGAAATGTATTAGAAGAGCATTTTGACTGTTCCATGGCACAGCAACAAACAATAAAACAATGTTTTACAAATCCTCTACTACAGAATGGGTTTCCCAAATTGTATATAACATGTGTTCCCATGCAAGATAATTGATGTGCTATATAACCCTCCCTCAAGGCCCTCACCAAATGTTCTCTCCTCCATAAAGACTTTTGTAGATTACCCAAAGTCCTATAGAACCTGTAGAATCTGTCTGCTCCCATCTTACCCCATATATAAGAGAGATTTATTTGAGTATTTACCCCAGAAATGGCATGAGATTTGAAGACAGAAGATCCAGCCTTCCAAACTGGATTTGTCACTTACAGAATATGTCATTTAATGTCTCAGTTGGTTTATATATAAAATGGGTGTTAATAATGAGATGCATCGCATAGCATTGCACTGAGAAGCAAGCAAGAGAATACACATGAAAGTGCTTCGAAAACAAGAATGCACTATAAAAGGTCTCTGCATATAAGAATATTATGTTAAGGGTGAATCTAGGTTAACGAGAAGCACCATCTGTTTGTGGGCAAACTAGTTAAAAAGAACACAAATCTCAAGGGAATGGATGTCATCTGTGCCTGTTGTGAAATACACAACAAACTGTCTTCTGATGGAGTCAATTTACAAGACATCAGAAGTTTTAAGTGCTTCCATTTATGGATTTCATGACTCTTGGGATATTGTTGCTATTATTATTATCATTATCATCATCACCAGACTCATATATTATGCTAGAGCAGAGGGAAGGTAGACAATTTTTAAAACATAAACTGACAGAAGCTGCTGCTTCCCTCCAAGGGAGTGGCGTAATTCAAGGGAATATAAGGCACAATTGTATATGAATCATCTTGATGTGTCCTTTTGTAGGAGAAAAAGTGAGACCCCTGGGCTGAACCCAGATGAGAAAGGAGAGGCAAAGAGAGAGAGGAATTGCTCAAAATCCTAAGGGAAAATAAATTTTGAGTTACAAAGGGGCAAAAGCAGAGAAAAAGAGTTTGGAACCTCATAAATTAAGAAATGGAGGGAAATGAAAGGCATTTGGGAGAGAAGAAGGGGAAAAAATGAGAAAGACAAAGAAAAGTGGAGAGTGTGATAGAATCAGAGACCAAAACAACATGGCAGGGAGGGGTGGAATCTACCTCTTGGATTGGAAGACAGTGATTCTCATCACTCCTGTGCAAAAACGAAGTGAGAGGGGAGCGTGGATCTGGAATCCCCCGAACACTCCCAACTCCAGAACCTCAGAAATCTTGGGGAACGGACACACTACATGGGGACTCAGATAATTGTATTTAAATCTTAAAAATATTCCCAGAATATAACGTAAGCCTCTGGGAGGTGGATTCCTGAGCTACACTGAATTGATTTCCATTACTTTTCAAACATGAAATAGGGAGGAAGCACAGAAATCACCAGATGCAACGACCTCAATCTGGCAATGAAGAAATGGAGAAAGACCCAGAGGCACTGGGCAACCTGGCAACCAATTCATTACCGTTGGCTTATTGAACCAGGTACATTTGATAAGGAACAGTAACAAGGTTTCGTATCTTTGTGTGTTGTCGTTTTTACTGTTTTGGCACTACCTCAATCTGTTCTGTTGCATCTCCCTGGTTTTCCCCTTAACAGCATCTCAAGCAGATACTAAAGATGTTTAGTCATTTTCAACCAAAAAGAACAGTTCCATGTTCAGGTATCAGAAAATCTAATCTTGCTATATCAACCCTTTCATCTCAATGTTCTTTGGAAGCTCCCCCTCTCCTATTTCTCAGCTCTGGAACCAGCGGGGAGCAGGGGTGAGAGACATGCCTGGTTCCACCTCCTTCCTTGCTCCATATCTCCCTCCACTACACCTGCTCCTTTGGGTTCCTCCAGTGTCCAGACAAGAAAAGAGTGAAAGATAAGAGGAAATACACAAGAAGTGTTTTTACTTAGCTTAAGTATTTGAAGCCCTCTCTGGACTATCAAATGCTCTGTGATGGCAGGCATGCAAGGCTAGCTCTTTCCTCTGGGGGTCTTTGTGGGGCACTGAACATCCTCAGCCTACAGCACAGAGCAAGTTCACCAGGCACTGAGTCAGTTCCTACTTAGGGTTCCTCATCGTCAAGTTAGACTGTGGGACCACACCTCCCTCCTCTCTTTGGCACAAAAAATCCCAATTGCCATGTCCTGTGTTTCTCATAATTGCCTTCAAAGATGCCTTCGCAATGGCTCTCCAGCCATTTCTGCAAAGCAGGGTTGATGTTCACTGGATCTGCATGGGCATTCATGGTGAAACTGTGGAGACAAGTCTCAGACGGCATGGGGCACCTGTCATCCATGGTGATCTTGGCCAAGTTGCCTCTCAGTCTCCTAGTTTCTTTGTTGATGAAATGGGCACAATAATAACAGTACCCATCACAGAGGGTGTTTTAAGGATTAAGTGAGGAAATATATGCAAAGCTCTAACAGCAGTTTCTCATCCATAATTATAAATGTTAGCTATCATTTTTCTTATTGTTCCCGGCTATGGATCCTCAGCCAAAACTCTGAAGCCACAGGAAATAACCAATCAAATGCCATGTTTCACCCAGATGTCCCCCAGTTCAATCAGCTCATCTTCCAATGAGGAAACAGAGACCCAGAGGCACTGGGAAATAAATCCAACCCTGAATGGTGTTTCCCCTTCTCAGTGTCCACAACATTCATTACCCAAAATATATATTCTGGAAAATGATTGCATTTGGTTTAGCATTTGATTATAGAGTGTCTAATCCTTTTCTCTAAAATAGCATGATGAATAAGAGTTTTCCTAAGAATTAAAGCTTAGAGCTGAGAACAAGGAAGCCCTAATTACCCCCACATTCTAAAGAGGGCTGTAAGCAATTAGGCCTGTACTTCTCTCCCAGGGATTACTAAGAAGTATAAGAATCTTCCCTGTAAAAGCCTTCAAGCATCCCACCCTTCTTATCATGGTATAAAAGAGAGGAAGAAAGAAAGGGCAGGAATAATTGGCCTTGCAGATGCAGTTACTAGATAAAATACAAGGCACACAGTTAAATTTAAGTTTCAAATCAACAGGAATAACTTTTCTTACTATAAGTATGTTCCAAATATTGCATAGGACATAATTATACTAAAAACTTATTACTTGTTTATTGGAAATTTCCATTTACCTGGTTGTCCTGTATTTTTATTTGCTAAATCTGGCAACCTTAGTAGGAAGAGCAGTGTTTCTGATAAGAGTGAACTCTGTCCCCTCTGAGATGGCCAGAATAACGCTGAGCACCCCTCAGAGGACACCACACGCACTCTTCAGAGGCCACCATCTTTGATAAAATTGCCAAGAACAGGTCAAACCACACCAAACCAGAGAGTAACAAGGAATGTTTCTTCACTGTTATCACATGGTCATTGCAAAATAGAGTCCCTGCCTTCTCTAGCTCCAGAGAAGCTGAATGAAGATGAGGAGAAGGAAGGAGATGTGTGTGTGTCTCATTTGGGGACAAAACAGATTATGATCATCTCACACCTCTCTCTCTCAACTCCAAAGTGGAGGAGAAATGAAACTGCAGATCTCATGATAACACATCTCTTCACATTTCAGGTCACTCAATACGAAGTTTAAAAATATACTTTGGATTAAAGCTTTAACCTGGAGCACACTTTTAAAAATTAAAAGGGGGATGTATTAGTCTGTTCTTGCACTGCTAATAAAGACATACCCAAGACTGGGTAATTTATAAAGGAAAGAAGTTTAATTGACTCACAGTTCCACATGGCTGGGGAGGCCTCATAATTATGGCAGAAGACAAAGGAGAAGAAAAGACCGATTTACATGGTGGCAGGAAAGAGAGCGTGTGTGGGGAACTGCTCTTTATAAAACCATCAGATCTCATGGGACTTATTCATTACCATGAGAACAGTATAGGGGAAACTGTCCGCATGATTCATTTATCTCCACCTGGCCCGACCCTTGACATGAGGGGATTATTACAATTCAAGGTGAGATTTGGGTGGTGACACAGCCAAACCATATCAAGAACAGAACTTCTGCTTTCAGAAAGATGAAGTAGATATATTCTATCCCATTCTTCCCTAAGTACAAACAGAAATCTTGGATATGGCATATATATATATTTTTTAAAAAAGGACAAAAGGGTGGAGAGAGGAAGACAGATAAGCTAGGAGCCTCAGGACCTGAGAATGATGCCATGATGAGTTCTCTATTTTTTGTTTATTTGTTTGGTTGGTTGGTTTTGCTTCATGTATCTCAGACTGTATACTGGAGAAGCCAGCAACTCAGAAATACCACTGACTCAGGAAAAAAAAAAAAAAATGCCACACGGAAAGCTTGCTCTTTCTAGCCAAATGATCCAAAAAATGGGCAGCCTGGCAAGGTAGAAGGCTTTCAGAAAATGATTTCTCCACTCTAGCCAAACACCACTTTGCTGGTAACCCCACCAATAAAGAAAGGTAAAGTGGAGAACATAGACCTCACTCTTGCTGGGCTATAACAAGATGCCCAGCTCCCTTGCTGGGGTGCATTCAGAGATGGTTGAGTCAGGAATCAAGCCTTTCATCACTACTCAGCAATAAGGAGGCCTCTCTCCATTCTTCCTCACCTCCTCTGAGGTATCAGTGGGGTCTACATGGGGAGGCTGGACTTCCACCCCCACTAGATAGTAACAAGAAGCTTCTCCCCCTGTCTACCATCATGGTGTCAGAGAAGGTCTCGTGAGATGGGAGAACTTTAAATACTACTCATGAGTGCTGAGGCAGGCACTCTACTGACAGAGTCAGGGGAGGCCATGTGGGGAGTGGTAAGAAAGTTCCCTGATGGGAGACAGAACTCCCACACCCACCCAGCAGTTACAAAGAGCACTTTCCACCCACAAATGTCAATGGAGGCTGAACGGAGAAGTTGTAATTCAACCCCACCTGGAAGTAATTAGGTGGTTCCACACTTAACCCATCAGACTAGTTTCAGGATGTGCCTGCTAAAATAGAAGGAATAAATAACATCCTTAGAAGAGTCACAACATAATACCCAAAATGTCCTGGTTTCAACTGAAAATGACTCATCATGTCAAAAATGAAAAAGATCTCAAACTGGGCAGAAAAATAGAGATGAACACTGAGATGACAATGATGTTAGGATTATCTGACAAGAACCATTAAAATGAGCAATTATGAACACACTTGAAACAAATGCTAAAATGGAAAGCTTTAGCATATAATAAAAAGCTTCAGCACACAAACAGAAGACATAAAGAGGAACCAAACAGAAATATTAAAACTGATAAATAAAAAAATGGATAAAGGAAGTTCTCTAAGCAGAAATAAAAGAAGGAAACTTGGAAGATCAGGAAGAAAGAACAAACAGGAAAAATACGAGCAAATACAATAGACTATCTTTCTCTTCTTGAGTTGTCTCAATTATGTTTGATGATTTAAGCAAAAATTATAACATTGTCTGATGTGGTTCTCAGTGTATATGGATTATAGCATAAGTGAAGGAAGGTAAAGAGACATACAGGGAGGTAATATCTTTCTGCACTTCATTTAAACTAGTGAAGTGTTCATACCAGTAGGTTGTGACAAATTGTAAATATGCAGTGTTATACCTAGAATAACCACTAAAAACAGCTAATAAAATATATAGATATTTACAATAGCGAAGACATGGAATCAGCCTACATGCCCACTGATGGTAGACTGGATAAAGAAAATGTGATACATATATACCATGGAATATTATGCAGCCATAAAAATGAGATCTTGTCCTTAGCAGGGACATGGATGGAGCTGGTGGCTATTATGCTTAGGAAACTAAAACAAGAACAGAAAACCAAATACTGCATGTTCTCACTTAAAAGTGAGAGCTAAATGATGAGAACATATGGATATATGGGGGGGATACACTGGGGCCTTTTGGAGGGGGGAGGGTGGGAGAAAGGAGAGGATCAGAAAAAAACTACTAATGGTACTAGTAATACCTGGGTGAGGAAGCAATCTGTTCAACAAAGCCCATGAAACAAGTTTACCTATGTAACAAACCTGAGCTTGTACCCCTGAGCTTAAAATAAAAGTTAAAAATAAATACGTAAATCTATTTCAGTTAAAAAAATAGATAAAAAAATGGATTTACAAAAAGCATTCAAGTAACTCACAGATAGGTATAAAAAAGAAAACAGAGAAGCGAAAAACAGAACAAATGGGGCATGGGGAGCAGACTTAAGCCTTAACATATTAATGATTACATAAAATGTAAAATGTTGAATTACACCAATTAATACATAAAAACTGAAAGAGTAGATAAGAAAAAATATGACCAAACTTATGCTGTCTACAATAAATCATTTCAAATATAATGATATAGATAGGTTGAAAGTAAAAAATGGAAAAAGGTGTAATACAGAAACTATATTAGTGTGTTCTCACACTTCTATGAAGAAATACCTGAGACAGGGTGATTTATAAGAAAAGAGGTTTAAGTGACTCACAGTTCCACATGGCCGGGGAAGCCTCAGAAAACTTACAATCATGATGGAAAGCACCTCTTCACAAGGCGCAGGAGAAAGAATGAGTGCAGAGTGTAGAGAGAAGTCCCTTATAAAACCATCAGATCTCATGAGAACTCACGCACTATCATGAGAACAGCATAGGGAAACCACCCCCATGATTTAATTATCTCCACTGAGTCCTGCCCTTGACATGTGGGGATTATTACAATCAAAGGTGAGATTCGGGTGGGGACACAGAGCCAAACCATATAATTCCACCCCGGCCTCTCCCATATCTCATGTCCTCACATTTCAAAACACAATCATCCCCTTCCAACAGCCCCCACAAAGTCTTAACTCATTTCAGCATTAACCCAGAAGTCAACAGTCCAACGTTGCTTCTGCCTATAAACCCATAAAATTGAAACCAAGTTAGTCACTTTCTAGATACATTGGGGGTATAGTCATTGAGTAAATACACCCATTCCAAATGGGAGAAATTGGCCAAAACAAAGGGGATACAGGCCCCATGCAAGCCTGAAATTCAATAGGGCAGTCATTTAAACCGTAAAGTTCCAAAATAATTTTCTTTGACTCCATGTCTCACATCCAGAGCACACTAATGCAAGAGGTGTGCCCCCAGGGCTTTGGGCAGCTCTGCCCCTGTGGCTCTGAAGGTTGCAGCTTCCCTCTGGGCTGCTTTCATGGGCTGGCATTGAGTATCTGTGGCTTTTCCAGGTGCATAGTGCAAGCTGTCAGTAGATCTACAATTCTGGGGTCTGGAGAATGATGGCCCTCTTCTCATAGTGCCACTAAGCAGTGCCCCCCTGGGGACTCTGTATGGGGGCTCCAACCCCACATTTCCTTTCCACACTGCTCTAGCAGAGGTTCTCCATAAGGACTCCACCCCTGCAGCAGACTTCTGTCTGGACATCCAGGCATTGCCATACATCCTCTGAAATGTAGGTGGAGGCTCCCAAAACTCAGTTCTTGTCTTCTGTGCATCCCCAGGCCGAACACCACATAGAAGCTGTCAAGGCTTGGGGCTTGTACCCTCTGAAGCAATGACCTGAGCCATACTTTGACCCCTTTTAGCCATGGCTGGAGCTGAAGCAGCTGGGATGCAGGGCACCATGTCCTGAGATTACATAGAGCAGGGGGGCCCTGGGCCCAGTCCATGAAATCATTTTTCCCTCCTAGGCCTCCAGGCATGTGATGAAAGGGGCTGCTGTGAAGGTCTCTGACATACCTGGAGACATTTTCCTGATTGTCTTGGTGATTAACATTCAGCTCATTACTTATTCAGATTTCTGCAGCAGGCTTGATTTTTTTTTTCCCTAGAAAATGGGATTTTATTTTCTATCACATCATCAGCTTGGGAATTTTCTGAACTTTTATTCTCTGCTTCCTCTTGAATGCTTTGCTGCTTAAAAATTTCTTCCACTAGATACCCTAAATCATCTCTCTCAAGTTCAGAGTTCCACAGATCTCTTGGGCAGGAGCAAAATGCTGCCAGTCTCTTTGCACAGCAAAAGTGGCCTTTACTCCAGTTTCCAAAAAGTTTCACCTCTTCATCTGAGACCACCTCAGCCTGGACTTCATTGTCCATATGACTATCAGCATTTTGGTCAAAGCCATTCAATAAGTCTCTAGGAAGTTCAAAACTTTCCCACATTTTCCTGTCTTCCTCTGAGCCTTCCAAGCTGTTCCAACCTCTGCCTGTTACCCAGTTTCAAAGTAACTTCCATATTTTTGGGTATCTTTATAGAAGCGGCTTACTCCCGGTACCAATTTAAGTGTTAGTCCATTCTCATGCTGCTATTTAAAAAATACCTGAGACTGGTTAATTTATAAGAAAAGAGGTTTAATTGACTCACAGTTCCACATGGCTGGGGAGGCCTCAGAAAACTTACAATCATGGCGGAAGGCACTTCTTCATGCAGTGTCAGGGGAGAGAATGAGTGCTGAGTGAATGTGGAAAGCTCCTTATAAAACCATCAGATCTCATGATAACTCACTCTCACAAGAACAGTATGGAGGAACTACCCCCATGATAAAATTATCTCCACCTGGTCCTGCCCTTGACACATGGGGATTATACCAATTCAAAGTGAGATTTGGGTAGGGACACAGAACCAAATAATATCAAATATTAATCAAAAAAGCAGAAGTAGCTATATTAATATTGCATAAAGTAGCCTTTAGAAGTAAATTACCAGAGACAGAGAGGCATGCTTATGCAATGATAAAAGAACCAATTAGCTAAGAAGACAGAGCAACCCTAAATGTATATGCACAAAACCATAGAATTTAAAAACAATGTAAAGCAAAAACTGATAGAAATGAACAGAGAAATACACAAATCTAAAATCATAGTTGAACACTTCAACATTTCTCTCACAACAATCGAAAGAACAACTAGAGAAATTACCAAGAAAATAGAAAAAGTCAACAATGCTAACAGGATATAAACACACTTGTAAAACATTCCACCCAACAACAGCAGAATACATTATCTTCTCATGTGCTCACAGAACATATACTAAGATAGATGATATCATGCCCACAAAACAAACCTCAACAAACTTAAAAGAATTGAAATCATGTAAAATATGCTCTGTAACCAAAATAGAATCAAATTAGAAATCAAGAAAAGAAAAATAACAGAAAATGTTTCAAATACTTGGTATCTAAACAATACACTTCTAAATTATCCATGGATCAAAAAGAAAGTCTCAAGGGAATAAAAAGTACATTGGCCTGAATAAGAGAGAAAATACAACATGTTAAACTATATGGATCCCAGAGCAGTACTGAGAGAGGAACTTATAGCACTACATATTAGAGGGGGAGAAGTCTTAGATCTATAATATAATCTCCCAACCCAAGAAATTAGAAAAACAAGAACAAAATCAAAGTTAGCAGAAAGAAGGAAATAATAAAGAGCAGAAAAAAATTGAAAACAAAAAATAAAAAAATCAAGAAAACAAGATGGGTTTTAAAAAAAGATCAATAAGATTGGCAAAATTTTAGCAAGATTAACAAAGAAAAAAAAAAAAGAGAGAGAGGACACAATTTACCAAAACAAGGATATCACTGCATACCCTGAAAACAACAAAAGGATAATAAGGGAATATTATGAAAAAGCCTATCCAAAAGATTTGACAACTTAGGTGAAATGAACCAATTCCATGGAAACAAGCCAACAAAGCTTATTTGGTATGAAGTAGATAATTTGAAGAGTCCTATGCCTCTTAAAGGAATTTAATTTGTAATCAAGAACTACTGAAAATAAATCTTCAGATTCAGACGGTTTAACCAGAGAATTCTACCAGATATTACAAGAAGAATTAACATGAATTATACACAGTCTCTTCCAGAAAAATGGAGGAAAAGAGAATGTCACAATTTGTTCTGTAAAGTCAGTATTATATTATTACATTCATACCAAAATCAAACAAAAATATCATAGGAATAGAAAACCACAAACCAATACACTGTATGAATACAGATACAAAAATTCTTAATATAATTCTAGTCATTGAATCTAGCAATATATAAAAGAAATTATATACTATGACCAAGTGAAGTTTATTTCAAGGATGGAAGGATAGTCCAATACATAAAAATAAATTGACGTGGCCAGGCGCAGTGGCTCAGGCCTGTAATCCCAGCACGCTGGGAGGCCGAGGCGGGCGGATCACGAGGTCAGGAGATCAAGACCATCCTGGCTAACACGGTGAAGCCCCATCTCTACTGAAAGAAATACAAAAAAGTAGCCGGTGTGGTAGCAGGCGCCTGTAGTCCCAGCTAGTCGGGAGGCTGAGGCAGGAGAATGGCGTGAACCCAGGAGGCGGAGCTTGCAGTGAGCAGAGATCGTGCCACTGCACTCCAGCCTGGGCGACAGAGCAAGACTCCATCTCAAATAAATAAATACATACATACATACATAAATAAATTGATGCAAGTCATCATATTAACAGGCTATAGAAGAATTAAATGATCATATCAATTGATGCAGAAAAGATTCCACATAATCCAATACCCATTCATATTTAAAAAATTATCAATAAGAATGAACTTTCTCAGCTTAATAAAGGATACCTACAAAAATGTACAACTAACGCCATACTTAATGGCTTAAGAATGAATGTTTTTCCTTTAAGACTGGGAATAAGGCAAGAACATTTACTCACACCAATCTATTCAACATAGTGCTGAAAGTTTCAGCTGGTGCAATAAAGTCATAAAACAAAATGAAAAGCAAGCATACAGATCAGAAAATAAATTGTTTCTATTTGCCAATGACATAATTGCCTCTATATTATAATTATGCTGAGGAATCTACAGTCTGCTGGAACAAATAATGAATTCTTTAAGTTCACAGAATGCAAGATCAATATACAAAAGTCAACAGTATTTCTATATACTAGCAATGAAATGTGGACACCATAATTAAAAATACAATACCATTTACAGTTGCTCAGAAAATAAAATTCTTTGGTGTCAATTTAACAGAACATGTATAGAATATTTATGTTGAAAACTACAGCACACTGATAAAAGAAATTTAAAAATGAAGTAAATTTATGGAGATACATACCATATTCATGGATTGCAAGATTCCATGTAGTAAATGCATCAATTCCCTTCAAGATGATATGCGTGTTTAATACAATTCCTATTTTTAGCTGTTTTTAGCAGCTTTACTTTTAATAGCCAACGGAACAGAAGTGATAACCCAGAGATAGGCACACATAAGCATGGTCAATTGATTTTTGACAAAGCTGCAAAAGTAATTCTATGGAAGAAAGACAGTGTTTTCAAAAAATGATCTGGAAGACTTGGGTAACCAAAGTCAAAACAATAAATAAATAAACCTCCACCTGGAAACACTCAAAACGTCCCTCAATAAGTAAAGGCCTAAACAAACTATGGTACATCCATATAATAGAATTATATGGAATTCTACCCATCAATGAACCATTAATACACACAACAACTTGGGTGGATCTTAAGAGCATTATGCTGAGTGGAAAAAAAAATCCCAAAAGATCATATACAGTATGATTTCATTTATATAACAATTTTTGAAAGAATAAAATGTAAAGATGGAAAACAGATTAGTGGTTACCAGGGGTCAGGGATTGTAGGAAGTGAGAGTCAGTGTGATTATAAAGAAGTTGCATGAGGAAGATCTTTGTGGTGATAGAAGTTTTCTTTTTTTTTTTTTTTTTTTTGAGACGGAGTCTCGCTCTGTCGCCCAGGCTGGAGTGCAGTGGCGCGATCTCGGCTCACTGCAAGCTCCGCCTCCCGGGTTCACGCCATTCTCCTGCCTCAGCCTCCCGAGTAGCTGGGACTACAGGCGCCCACAACCGCGCCCGGCTAATTTTTTTTTTTTGTATTTTTTAGTAGAGACGGGGTTTCACCGTGGTCTCGATCTCCTGACCTTGTGATCCGCCCGCCTCGGCCTCCCAAAGTGCTGGGATTACAGGCGTGAGCCACCGCGCCCGGCCTAGTGATAGAAGTTTTCTGTCATTATTGTGGTTGTGGTTACACAAATTTATTTCTTATAAGACTTGAGGTCCTGGGTAATTACTTTAAATTTTAGATTCCTCATTTTTAAATTAAAAGGTAAGATACTGTTCTCATAAAGTTTGTCACCATTCAATATAATACCCAGATCTGTCTGGCTTCCAAATCCATGTGCATTCAATATGTAATGCAGGACTGGAAGTCACTGATTAATTATGAATACTTTAATCTTATTTGGGTATGTGAGTTGGCTCGAGGAACATTGACCCATAGGTGTAGAAAACAGAACAGGTAAGTTTTGATTGCTGAAGGATGAAGCAGGAAAAAGTGTGCAGATGTTTCTTAAGTGGGTTATTGCTCTGGCATTTCCTGGGCATAACTCAGTTTCTTATAGAAGTTTAGGCATGACCAGGAGAGGCAGTGATTTGGAACCAGGGCATGATAGATTCCATGGCAATAGCCTTAGCAAAAGATGCTTTATAAGGTAGAAGGAGCACAGTTAACTCCAGAGGCAAAGCCATAAAAATCAATAGTACTGTTCTGTTCCATTAAGCAAATGCTCATTGATTACCTGCCTTATGCAAAGGCATTGTGTGAGACCCTGGAGAAAACAAAGATGTATAAGGCAGAGTCCCAGCTTTTCAAGGACTCTCCCAGCCTCATGGGAAACAGATAAGCCCAGATAAACCAATGTGACTGCAAGTGCCAAGTTAGAGGAATCTTTGGGGAAAGATGGGACTTTGGGAAAGCGATGCTTGACATCATCTTAAAGTTCAGGCTATTTCTTGATGTGATCTCCAAGGCAAGATTCATACACATTTACCCTCAAATTTTAACTAATTGAGAAATAGACATGGATATTACACTAGGATAGAAGCAAAAGAAGTGGTTGCTTGTTTTGGTAACACTATATTGTGTAACTCCACTTGAATCTGTAGTCAAAATCACTCTGAACCTTGGAATGAACAGGAGAGAATCAGATCTCAAGAGAAGACCACACACCTGGAGAAGCTCCAACTGCTTCACACCTGACAAGAATTAAGACCTCTAAGAAGAGGATGATCTACAGTAACAGCTGATGTGTTACTCCCTCTCTGAATTCTGGCTTTACTTTTTTTTTTTTTTTTTTCCAAACGATTAGGGGAAAAGATGTGATTGGCACTTCTGAGGGCCCTAAAGACACTTAAGCTGTGTTGAAAGATTAGTAAAAGTGAGCCACACATCCTCCTCAGGGAAAATCACATGGCATTATAAGACATCACAGCTTGCACAGGGAACTTCACGCTGTTTGAAATTACTGAGGTCTTATATGTAAAGCAGGAAATTCAGTCTGCGATGAAGGTCTAAAGCTAAGTTACCAGGAGGGTGGATACTTGTAAGATGGGAAGACCATGGGGATGGAGAATTCAGTGCAAGCTGTTAGCTTTCCCAGTCAGGAAAATATAGCATGTTGGAGCTAGTGGAGTCAAGTGGCTCCTGAGGAGGGCTTAACAACTGGGAGAAAATATGACATCATGGGCATCTGAGATGATACCATGGAAGGGAAACCCCATCTGCTTAAGGGCTGTGTTTGCTAGGCACACTCTCACCTTGTACTTCCTGTTCACAGAACAAGAACTAGACGTGGGTCTAATAAATTTTGAATTAAAGAGATTTTTTCCTCAGAGGTAATCACTACTAACATTCTCTATGAAATCACTTTCCACTTCCTTTCTTTCCTGCTTGTCCAAAAGCAAATCTTACAAAGAACCTCTTAAGAGTGGCATCTGTGGTGCAATCTGCCACTTAATCCCTTTCAGAATCATTAGCCCAGTTGAAATTCATCTGCTCCTCTCAAAGTCCCTGGGGGGAATCCACAATAGCTGGCATCACCAAGCACTTTTCTTTTCCAACTCAACTGTAAACTCACACTTTTCAAGGGAGTGACTTGACTTTGCCATGCCTTTTCATTGGTTTTGGCAGAACGTGAGTTTGAGTCCCAGCACAGACGATCAGTATGATCTTGGACGAGTCTCCAAAATTCATTGATCATTTGTTTCTTTATGTATAAGTTGGATATAAGAATGTCTAGAATTACGTGGAAGATTAGAAAATATAGTATTTATAAAACATCACTTAAAGTGTTTGGCACTAGTAGGTGCTCAGCAAATGTATCTGAAGAAATGAAGCAACAGCTTCCTCATGGAGTGCTCCAATTACTGTGTAACAAACCATCTCAACATTTAGTAAAACAACTACCATTTTATTGTGCTCACAGTTTTGTGGATCAGAATTTGGACAGACATAGTAGAGATGGTTTATCTCTATTCCACAATGAGTGGGCCTCATCTGGGGTGACGCAAATGACTGTAGATGGCTGCAATGGCTCAATCGGGTCTTACGTCTGGAGCTTCAATTCTTGCTTCCAACTGCGTGCCCTAGTTCTTTATCCATTGTGTCTGGAGGGACTGGAGTGACTCCTTCTTCACCTGTATGTCTGGGGTTATAACTGGGTTATCTGGAATATCTGGAAGCTACCTAGGCATCTATCTCTTTCCACATAGCCTCTCCATATGGCTAGCTTGGGCTTCCTCACAGTATGGTGGTGTCAGCATAGTCAACTATTTTACACTATGGCTCTCTTTTCCCAGAGTAAGCATTACAAAAAGCCTGGATGTAAGTTGCCATGTCCTACTGTCATCTGGCCTCAGAATACCAGAAGCTTCTATTGGTCAAGCAAGTCACTAGGGCCAACCTTAACTCAAGCAGAGAGGAATTAGATGCCACCCCTCAAGTTATGGAATACAAAGAATTCATAGTCCTCTGTTTAGATGCTGAAATTTAGAGCTATCTTTCTAGTCTCTATGGTACCCATCACAAAATGCTTTAAGATGTCCTTCAGTCGTACTGTTGGAATTTCTCGGTCAGATTTATTCCTTGTCCTCTCTTCTCAAATTTATTATAAATCTTATGTTGCACACATTTCTTTCTACTATTGACATATTAGAGGCAAGTCAATGTACATTATGCATTTATGGCCCTATAAAGGAAATAGAAATGTCAATTCATCAAACACATTTTGCGTCTCAGAGAAACAGGGCCTTCACATAAAAGGATGGTGGGGCATGTGAGGCATGGCGGTGGGAGAGATTGTGGCAAAGAAGTTAAATCACCCAGCTCAGATCATAGAGCATTTTAGCAGCCCAGCTTAGATAAGGACAGTAATAGCCTAAACTTTTTATCTGCCTCATTTTCTGCCATCTGTGCCTTCTCCCTCATTCTCAGACATTTGCATCCCACTGGAAAAGTTGAACTCATTCATGAAAAGGTCCCAAGTTCTCTCCAATAAGTATTTGACTAGATTTAATTATGTCCCCTCCCTCCTTGTTTTTTTGTTTTTCAATCACGTATTAATTAAACCATAATTACCAAGTCCCAACCATATATCAACCTCAGTTCTAGCCACTAGGGTATACCAGGAAGTAAGAGACAAGGTCTCTGCTTTCATGGATTATTTATAATGAAATAATAATAATAATAGAGTGCTTGGAAAAGTGATAGCAGGTCACACACACACACAAAATCAATTTAATGTGGATGTAATAACATAAAAGCTTAGAGGATTTGCAAACTATAAGAAATTTACATTCTCATTGTTTTCAAGGTCTTGCTCCATATTAAAAATAAGAAAAAGAGGAAGAAGAACAAGAGGAGGAGGAGGAGGAGGAGGAGGAGGAGGAGGAGGAGGAGAAGAAAAGAAAGAAAGAAAGAAAGAAAGAAAGAAAGAAAGAAAGAAAGAAAGAAAGAAAGAAAGAAAGAGAGAGAGAGAGAGAGAGAGAGAGAGAGAAGAAGAAAGAAAGAAAGAAAGAAAGAAAGAAAGAAAGAAAGAAAGAAAGAAAGAAAGAAAGAGAAAGAAAGAAAGAAAGAAAGAAAGAAAGAGAGAGAGAGAGAGAAAGAAGGAAGGAAGGAAGGAAGGAAGGAAGGAAGGAAGGAAGGAAGGAAGGAAGGAAGGAAGGAAGGAAGGAAGGAAGGAAGGAAGAAAGAAAGAAAGAAAGAAAGAAAGAAAGAAAGAAAGGAAGGAAGGAAGGAAGGAAGGAAGGAAGGAAGGAAGGAAGGAAGGAAGGAAGGAAGGAAGGAGAAAAGAAAAGAGAAAAGAAAAGAAAAAAGAAAAGAAAGGAAAAGAAAAGAAAAGAAAGAGAGGAAGGGATGGGGAAGGGGAGGGGAAGGAAAGGGGAAGGGATGGGGAAGCGGAAGGGAAGGGGATGGAAGAACAAGAACAGAGGTGGAAGGGAGAAGGGAGGGGGAAAGGGAAGGAGGAATGGAAGGAGGCCAGGAAGGAAGGAAGACAAAAACTGAATATCCAAGCCAGCGTAGCCTAGGTATAGTTGTCTACAAATCTGTAGAGTTGTGTCATAGTTAAAAAGGCCTCCTCAACTCCGTATAAAATTATTATACTGTAGTTTCTTATTCAACTTTAATGGATTTATTTTAAACCATTCATCTTTTTAAAATTCATCCTTTGTAAAGTAGAAGGTAAGGATCCCACTTTAATTGAGATTGTTATCCAGTTGTCCTAACAGAATTAAATGAATAACCCAATTTTTCACTTACTCATGCATTCAGCAAACGTTTGGACATTGCTATGCACCAGGCATGGATCTAGTGTGTAGAAACACAGCAGAACAAAACAGAAACATCTCCTGCCCACATGAAGTTTAACTGATTTGTCGAATTTCTGTGTGCCTTCAGGTCTATTCCTAGACTTTTTGCTTTATTCTCTGGAACTATATGTTAATTTATGTGACAGTACCATAAGATTTTCATTATTGGGGCTTTTAATTAATGTATTTAATATCTGATAAGGGTAGTTGATCCTTAGTATTCTATTTCATAATTTTCCTGGGTATTCTTACCTGTGTATTTTTTCTGCATGATGCTCACAATCAGCCTGTCTAAAACTATAGGAAAATGACTCTTTGTAATGTCATTGGAATAACATTTTAGATTCAGAGGGAACATGTGCACGTTACGTGGGTGTATTGCATAGTGCTAGGGTTTGGGCTTCTATTAACCCACCACCCAAACAGTGAACATAGTATCCAATTGGTAGTTTTTTCAAACCTTCCCCCTTCCCTCCCTCCTCTCTTTCAGAGTCTCTAGTTTCTGTTGTTTCTGTCTTTATGCCCACGTGTAGCTCCTACTTATAAGTGAGAATATATGATATTTGATTTTCTCTTTCTGTGTTAATTCACTTAGGATGGCCTCCAACTAAATCTATGTTGCTGCAAAGGACATGATTTCATTCTTTTTGTAACTGTGTATTATTCCATGCTGTATATGTACATTTTCTTTATCCAGTCCACTGCTGATGGGCACTTAGGTTGATGAAATAATATTAAATGCATAATTTTTACAAGAGAGAAGAGATATATTTATAATATTGAATCTTCCTATTCAAGAACATATCAGATATTTCTATGGAAGTATTTTTAGTTTTCTTCACAGATCTCTTTCAAATTACTTGATTGTTTCTAGGCATTTTATCTTTCATGTTCCTATTGTAAATGATATTGTTTCCTCGATTCAATGAACTAACTTGTCATTTTGTATATGTGAAAAAATATGATGTCTCTGTATTAATTTCATCCTTAATTGAATTTGCTGTTTGTACTACCTTTTCCATTGATTCTCATATTTTCTATGTATATAATTATACTATCTATAAATAGTAGTAATTTTACAAAGACTACTTGTAAAGCAGCCCAAATGTTCTACTGCATGCTTGCTGGTACCACATTCCAACCCAGTTTGCACCTGGCAAGTAGCATGAACTTAATAAACCACAAATGTTATTATGACGCATACACTACTCCCTCCATTGTAAATGTTTCCCGTTTTTCTTCAAATAAAGACCACAATCCTTAATACCATGGCCCTACATAAATCACCCCTTATCTAAGTTCCCAGCCTCATTCCACCCAGAAATTGTCCTCAGTCTCTTTTCTCTACTTCCTGGGCTGTGCCAGGCTCCCTAACCCAACATAAAGAATTTACCGGCCGGGCGCAGTGGCTCAAGCCTGTAATCCCAGCACTTTGGGAGGCCGAGACGGGTGGATCACGAGGTCAGGAGATCGAGACCATCTTGGCTCACACGGTGAAACCCCGTCTCTACTAAAAAAATACAAAAAACTACCCGGGCGAGGTGGCAGTCCGTCGTCCCAGCTACTTGGGAGGCTGAGGCAGAAGAATGGCGTAAACCCGGGAGGCGGAGCTTGCAGTGAGCTGAGATCCGGCCACTGCACTCCAGCCTGGGTGACAGAGCAAGACTCCGTCTCAAAAAAAAAAAAAAAAAAAGAATTTACCAATAGTTTTACCTTTGTCTCAAATACTTGGATACCTACTCACCAACTACTCATTCTCTTGATCTCAATTTAATCATGATTTATTCAGGGACTGTTTCCATTGACTCCTGAATTCTGGATCAAATCCCATTACTCATTTCCATATCACCACATGTCTACCCCTCCAGGTGCCTACCATAGTTGTAATTTTCCAACTGGCCATCTTCTCCCTAATGTTCCATTAAAGAAAGGACCATATCTAATTTTTCTTTTCATTATTTCCCAGATCTCTAGCATTGTGCTTGCCTGACACAGAGGTACCTATCTGTGCACTCCCCAGCAACACTATGAATATTCAGAAGGAAGGACCCACATCTTACTCATTTTTGTGTTTTTCACTGCAATACCTAGTACAATCTAATACAAGCAATTAATTGAAAATAACCTCTAAATTCATAAGATTAGCTCTTACACATAAGAAGCTGCATAAGGTACTAATGTTTCATTTCCATGTAGAGCCAGGGAATGAAATAAAGATGGACAAAAGAAAAAATAGAAAAAAAAAAGGAAATGGATCCAGAGTCATGAATCTATACAGAATGTTTGGGGAATACCAAAGAGGAGCATGAAGTTGACTAATGTAATAGCCTTTCTGTGTCAATGATCAATCTATGGCTTTTCATTAATCTTACCTCTACCAACCAGACCCCCTCTCTATGTCTTCATTTTTCTTCAGGATTTGGAAAACATTTATTTCTTTACTAAGTATATATTGCAGATATGTTCTGGCTCTAGGGACCCAAATTTGAACAAATGATATACCGAAATTCTGAACTGGGCATTGAAGAGTAAATTCGAACCATTTAAGAAGCTTTGATTAAAATTAACACCTCCCCATGAGACTCATCCCAGGGATGCAATGACGATTCAACATATGCAATCAATCAATGTGATATATCATATCAATAGAATAAAAGGACAAAAAACATATGATGATTTCAATTGATACTTAAAGAGCATTTTATAAAATTCAACATTCTTTCATGATAAATCGCTCAAGAAACTGGGTAGAAAAGGAAAATACCTAGACACAAGAAAAGCCTTATACAACAGACCCCAGCTAGTGTCACACTGAATAGGGAAAAACTGAAAGCCTTTCCTCTAAGATCTGGAGCAAGACAAGGATGCCCACTTTCACCACTGTTATTCAACATAGTACTGGAAGTTCTAGCTAGAGCCATCAGACAAGAGAAAGAAATTAAAAAAAAAATTGGAAAGGAAGAAGTCAAATTATCCTTGTTTGCAGATGATATAATCTTGTATTTGAAAAATACATAAAGGCTACACCTAAAGATCTAAAAAACTATTAGAACTTATAAACAAATTCAGCAAAGTGGCAGGATACAAAATCAACACGCAAAAATTAGTAGCATTTTTATATGTCAACAGCAAAAAAAATGAAAAATGAGGAAAGTAACCCCATTACAATAGCTACAAATAAAATTAAACCTAAGAATAAACTTAACCAAACAAGTGAAAGACCTCTACAATGAAAGCTGCAAAACAATGATGCAAGCAATTGGAGAGGACACCAAAAAAAGGGAAATATATTCCATGTTCATGTATTTTAAGAATCAATATTATTAAAATGTCCATACTACTCAAAGCAATCTATAGATCCAATGTAATCTCTAGCAAAGTAATAATGACACTCTTTACAGAATAGAAAAAAAAATCCTAAAACTTATATGGAACCACAAAAGAACCAGAATAGCTAAAGTCATGCTGAGCAAAAAGAACAGAAGAAACACACTACCTGATTTCAAATTAAACTAGAACTATAGTAATCAAAACAGCATGGTACTGGCATAAAAGCAGCCACATAGACCAATGGAACAGAATAGACAATCCACAAATAAATTCATACATCTACAGTGAACTCATTTTTGACAAAAGTGCCAAGAATATCCACTGGGAAAAAGACAGTCTCTTCAATAAATGGTGTGTGAAAACTGGCTCTCCATATGTAGAATAATGAAACTAGACCCCTATCCCTCTATCTCTCTCCATACACAAAAATCAAATCAAAATGGATTAAAGACTTAAATCTAAAACCTCAAACTATGGAACTACTAAAAGAAAATATTGGGGAAACTCTCTAGGACATTGGTATGAGCAAAGATTTCTTGAAAAATACCCTAAAAGTACAATTAACCAAAGCAAAGATGGACAAATGAGATCATATCAAGTTAAAAAGCTTCTGCACAGCGAACAAAATGCTCAACAAAGTCAAGAGACAACCTACAGAATGGGGGAAAATATTTGCAAATTATCCATTCCAACTAAAGATTAATAACCAGAATATGTAAGGAGCTAAAATAATCAGAAAAAATATATGATAATCTTACTACAAAATAGGCAAAATATCTAAATAGACATTTCTCAAAAGAACAGATACAAATGGCAAACAGGATTATGAAAAGATGCTCAACATCACTGATTATCAGAAAAATGCAAATCAAAACTACAATGAGGTATCATTTCACCCCATCAGTTAAAATGGCTTTTGTCCAGAAGACAGGCAATAATGAACGCTGGCAAGGATATGAGAAAAAAAGGCAACACTCGTATTCTGTTGATGGGAATGTAAATTAGTGTTAAATACAACCATTATGGAGAGCAGTGTGGAGGGTCCTTTAAAAACTGGAAGTAGAACTACCACAGGATTCAGCAATCCCACTGCTAGGCATATACCCAAAAGAAAGTAAATCTGTTTATCAAAGATAAATCTGCACTCCCATGTTTATTGTGGCACTATTGACAGTAGCCAAGATTTGGAAGCAACCTAAGTATTCGTTAACAGATGAATGGATAAAGAAAACGTGGCACGTATTCACAATGGCGTACTATTCAGCCATAAAAAAGAATGAGATCCTGTCCTTTGCAACAACCTGGATGAGACTAGAGGACAGTAAATTAAGTGAAATAAGTGAGGCACTGAAAGAAAAACTTTGCATCCTTTCACTCATTTGTGGGAGCTAAAAATGTAAATAATTGAACCCATGGAGCCATGGAGGTAAAGAGCAGAAGGATGGTTACCAGAGACTAGGAAGGGTAGTGAGGAAGAAGTGGGGGGAGTGGACATGGTTAACAGGTGCAAGGATACAGTTAGATAGAATGAATAAGATCTAGTATTTCATAGCACAACAGGGTGACTACAGTTGGCAATAATTTATCATACATTTTAAAATAACTAAAAGTATAATTGGAATGTTTACACAAGGAAATGATAAATGCTTGCGGTGATGAATACATCATATGATTATTATACATTGTATGCCTGTATCAAAATATCTCACATACCTCATAAATATACACATCTACTATATACCCATAAAAATTATTATTTTTTTAAATTACTACAACCACCCTCTTTCTCCCACTCCCCAGCCACAGGTTTTTACATACTTTCCATCAGGGAAGTACCACTCCCATCATAATCACCAGGAATGGATACAGGTTTATCCTATCTCTCAGGTATGTTGGGACAGGGAAGCAAAAACTGAGGACCTCTGAATTACAGGAGTGTTATGAGAGGATGAAGCATGCCTCATTACAGCTCGACACTTACTGAGGACCAATCATGCCCCAAGTGCTACTTTCTAGCACCCAGAGTTCAAAGTCTACAAGATAAATTTGGTCCTAATTGAGATCAGAGTTGACTAGAGCAGAGGAACCAGTAAGTGGAAAGGACAGAAAGTGAGGGAGCAAAACAAAAAACAAAAAAAGTGGGCATGTGGGGACTATCTGTGTGAGTATACTTGTTTTATCTAATTGGGCTGGGTGGGGTGTAGTTGAAAAATTGCCCAGACTAAATGCATCTTAAAATATTGGAAATCCTTCCCCAGTCCTCTTCTCTTTCTGACCCTGTTGCTGCTGCCCCTGCTGAATTTGTAATTCCTCCTACTTGCAGATAACACAGGCATGGGTCATTCCACGGGCTATGGTCTGAATGGCTCCCACAGTTTAAGTGTTGAGCTGTAATTCCCATTGTGGTGGTACTAAGAGGTGGGATCTTTTGGGAAGTGATAAAGTCATGAGAGCTCTGCTTCAATGAATGGACTTGTGTCTTTTAAAAGGGTAGAGAGGAACTAGCCTAGGCTTTTTTGTTCTTTTGCTCTTCTACCATATGAGAACATATTATTTATCCTGTTTTGTCCTTTCTATCCCTTTGGCCACATCAGGACACCTAAACAGTGCCACCTACGAGGAAAGAGACCTAACCTGATGCCAAACCGGCAGTGCCTTGATTTTGGACTTTCCAGCCTCCAGATCTGTGAGAAATAAATATCTATCATTCATAAATTACCTAGGCTGTGGTATTTTGTTGTAGGAGTACGAACAAAACTAAGACAATATGTCACCATAAATAACCAAGAGATAAGGTAAAAGTTGATTATTTCCCAATACAACACACACACAAGATTACCCTGAAAAAATGTGTCATAACAATAAATAATATAATTTATTGAGTCCTTACTATGTATATAGGTATTATACAAAGGATTTTTTTTTTAAAGGAGTCTCACTCTGTTGTCCAGTCTGGAGTGCAGTGGTGCAATCTTGGCTCACTGCAACCTCCACCTCCTGGGTTTGAGCAATTCTCCTACCTCAGCCTCCAGAGTAGGTGGGACTACAGGTGCCCACCACCACTCCAGGGTAATTTGTTGTATTTTTAGTAGAGACGGGGTTTTATCATGTTATCCAGGATGGTCTCCATCCCCTGACCTCATGATCTGCCCGCCTCACCTCCCAAAGTGCTGGACTTACAGGCGTGAGCCACCGCACCCAGCCTATACAAAGCATTTTATGGCCATTAATACATTTAATTCTCACAACAATACTGTAAAGAGGTATTATCCCTACCTAATGAGCAGGAAACTAAAGCTCAAAAAAACTAAGCAAAATTCTCAGTACTATATAGATAGTAAACAGGAGAGCCAGGATTCTAACTCAGTCTGTAATTGTGGTTTGATGGGTCCAAATAGAACACCCCCACTGAGTTCAAATCAACTGACAGATGGTGATATGAAATCAGACAGATGGAAATCCTAATGCCAGTTTCATGACCAGCGAAAATAAATTAGGAAACAGAACATGGCTAAGCTGGGCAACCAAACAAACTTATAATGTTCCCCCTGAATTGAGGTGGCCCTTCCTCCAAAATGCAGGTCCCTGCGGCCTGGTGTACTTTACAGAGCCCAGATTAGAATGCTTTCTCTTTGCAGGTTCACCCCAAAAAGAGAGGAGGCCACAAGTTGGGGCCCCTCAAACCCAGTGTGTCCACTGGGCACAAGGGGCCATGAGTACTGTGTTGGGAAGTCTTCTAAAGCAAAATGAAGGAGCAAGAAACAAACAATCCACCCTCACATTTCCTTGAGCTTGGCCCCCTTAGTTCACTGGCGTTTGATTTTTAATCTAACCTGAAACAGGAGTGAGGCTATGCTTTTCAGGGGAGGACCTCACATTCAACACTAGCCACTCTTTCAGTGTCTGGAACTGTGGATGGGTAATTTAGATTTTGTTTGTAAAAGGTTCTAAAATTATCCGAATAATCAATTCATTACATGAACTTCAGAAACCTCTACATACAAGCTGAAAATGTACTCCTAGTTCTTTTTCCCACCTCCAGTTATGTTGAGACAAATTGTCTTAATACTGCTCATGGGAGATTCTGTGATAAGTTTTAAGAATGACAGAAAGATACTCTGATAACCTGAAATCACTTACATGGAAATGCCCTAAAGTTGAATAAAAACCAGCCCCATTATCGTATTTGCAGAAAGAAATTAAACTCCAAAGATTCAAGTCCTTTTGCAAGATAAAACATGAAGAACTTGTTGTGTAAAGGAAGTAAAGGCCCAAATAAATCCTCCTGCCTTTGTCAGCTAAAAGTCTGTGGTCTATGGCAGAGCTTTTCACTAAGATTCAAGGTTCTGGCTAGGTGCGGTGGCTCATGCCTGTAATCCTAGTACTTCGGGAGGCCAAGGTGGGTGGATCACTGGAGGTCAGGAGTTCAAGACCAGCCTGGTCAACATGATAGAACCCCGTAGCTACTAAAACTACAAAAATTAGCCAGGCGTGGTAGCACATGCCTGTAATCCCAGCTGCTGGGGAGGCTGAGGCAGGAGAATCGCTTGAATCCGGGAGGTGGAGGTTGCAGTGAGCTGAGATTGTGCCATTGCACTCCAGCCTGGGTGAAGAAGTGAAACTCTATCACAAAACAAACAAAAATAAAGATTCAAGGTCCTCTTTCATGATATAGAATTGTTATTTGGAATTGGCTGCCAATCCCACATTGCAGACTCCCTTTCATCTAAGTGTGGCCAAATAGTTGAGTTCTGCCAATGAGATGGGGGCAGAAGTGATATGTTCCCCCAGGTCCAGACCAGGTTCATAAAAGCCTGGATATGTTCCTCCATTCTCTCTCATTTGTCCCCTCCACCTGATGAATATCTACATCAAGAATAACCCTAAAGATCATGCAACCATGTTACCAAAGTCTTCATCAGAATGAGTTTTCATAGGACTGTATAGGGCAAACACTCTACATCACCACAACAGACAGAATTTCATGTCAAAAGTCCAGGGTTTGCTTGTTATGGCAACTAGCATTAACATAAACAAGAGAAAGTTTTTAAAAGTCAAAAATTCAACATCCCTAATTTTTGTTTTATTATGCTCAGCCTCAGCCTAGACTTTCATTAATAGGTATAGCTGAAGTAGAGATAAGACTGAGGTTCCTTCAGAAGTCCAGTCTGGGCTGTTGGCTTAGACATCCATTTATTTAGGACCACAACAAAAAAATGTTCTTTTGAGCTTCCTTATTTTAAGAGTCTAAACTGTTAACAGAATGCATAAGATTATCACAGCCCTGGGCCCACACTCATGACATTGAGAAAACAAGTAAATCCCTAGTTCCTAGGGCAATTTTACCAAGCAAAATGATGTTTTCAGAACATAAGAATGGATAGCCACCAAAAATGAAACTGAGAGAAGGGGAGGGTAGGGGAAAGTGATCTTTCTCAACATCATCATGGCCAACTCACTGCTCATTCTAACGATGATTGTCCAGGGCTCATGACCTGTGAGACTAAACACGGCACTCTCTACCAGACGGAGTGTCATAAAACCATGTTATGATACCGGTTTGCCATACTGAGTAGGGAAATCCACCCATGCAAGCTTTTTCATTTTCCAGAGAGTAGCATTTAAGACTGTTGCCAAATTAGCAGTTTCAAATGTTACGATGGTGACACTCTCAGTCATCAGATCTTACTCAAGATGTTTTTCCTTTCCATCCTGCATCTTCCAATATCTCCATTTCCATTTCCCTCTGAGTCTTAAGGGTCTGGCACCCCTAGTTTTAAATTGAATAAGCATTCCAACTTATTGGAATAAGCTCCACAGTCTCCTGGGAGCATGTCTCTGCTCCTGTGTCCCAGCGGTTGTCTACTCCGCTTCCTAGTTGGAATTGCTTACATTCAAGACATAAATTTCATAGGGTATTTTTTTCCTCTAGTTTCCACATTTTTTTCTCATTGGGGAATCATCTTTAATGGGTTACTGAACAGCAACCATTCTTGATGTTCCTGAGGCACATGTCCCAGGGAAAGAGGGAGGACAAATACCTCTTCAACGTGCCCTTAAGATGCTGCCTCGGGTTTTTAAAGTTCCTTTCTTGGACAACCTTTCTTTCTTCCATCTCTCCTTTTATTTCTTGTCTATTTGGACATACTACCACTCATTCATTTCCATCTGTTGTTCACCTGCTTAGACTCAGCTGAGTTTCTAAGGGTTTAACCTGCCTCATAAGTGGGCCCCTTTGTCTCCCTAACACACCTAAGCTAGCTCATTTACCAGAATGAAGTGCCTTTCTTTGTTTTGCTTCCCCTTAGCTTTTGGATAGTAAAATATACAGACTTCTAGAGCTTTTCTCAACAAAAATGACACTAATCCGCATCTTCTCCTCATTTTGCTTTGAACTCATCTTTCCAGAGGGCACAGGCAGCAACAAGGAAGAACATTGCCCCACCATTCACTGATGAACTTGTGGTGGTTCCCACACTGGCAAAGTTTCATTAAGCACTTCAGCACACTGGCACAACTGCTGCCAACAGTTGGGCTTCAGCACATGTCTCAGCAGCATCCGGGAGCTGACGCCAGCCAGCCTGAAGCTCTCACCACCACTGAAATCCTCCAAGGAAGTGCCATGCATTGCCAGCAGCTGCTTTGATGACTTGCAGACATGTAGGCCGGATTTGTTAGCTCCTTATCAACTTGCAAATGACTTTGACAAATTTTCTTGTTTTTTTTTTTTTTTCTTTTGAGGAAATGTTTGGATTTCCATTGAAGAGTCTTGTTTACATGGCAATTAAAGCAGGAAGCAATTATCATCAATTATCATGTAAGACTAGCTACTGTCTTGTAATTACTGTGTTAATTGGCATTAAGTTTAGGCAGAAATTATTGTTGCCCACTTCCAACTAAAAACTAAAGAATGTCATGTCAGGAGTGAAGAAAGTGCATCTAAAATATAGTTTTTCCCTTCAAAGAAATTTTATCTAGAGAGCACTTTTCTTAATGTTTGTATATTTCTCATTGCTTAAGTCATTTGTTCATTCAAAAGTTGATGATGATGATGATGATGATGATGATGATGTGATAGACAGCTTCCAAGATGGCTTCCAATAATCCATGCTTCCTAGCTTTCATGCCCTTGTATACAAGTGACTCATATAGCCAATAGGATATAAACAAAATGATGGCATGTGACTTCCAAAGTTATGGCATGAAAGTTATTGTAGGGTCCACCATGCTTTCTTGGATTTCTCAGTCTATAAAAAGTTGTCAAGAGGACCAATATGTCAAGAGACCCTTATCTCTGCAGAGAGATCAACATGGCATTGAAACTGAGGCCACACACCAACCAGCCCATACCAACTTTCATCCATGCCAGCGAACCACTGTAGAAATGGATCCTGCAGCCCTAGTCAAGCCTTTGGAAGACTGCAACCCCAGCTCACAATGTAGCTCAACCTCTTGAAAGACTAAGTCACATCTACCTAGCTATGCAATTTCCAAATGACTGTCTCACAGAAATTGTAAGCAAAAATGAACATTTGTTGTTTTAAGTCACTAAATTCTGAGGTAGATTATTATCCAACAGTAGATAATTGATACAGATGGTGATTATTATTGTTAATGGCTATGACGGTGATTCCAACTCTTATCCCCTAGGAAGAAAAAATGTACAATCAGACATAGGATTTGCCCTTTAAGAAAATGACAGCCTTAATAAAAGGTAAACCACAAAGCAACTAACTTAGCACTAAAATAAGATTACTTATTTAGATTCTGGTTTTGTAGTTGCATTTCTTTTTTTCCTTTCTTTTTTTTTTTTCTTTTTTTTTCTTTTTTTTTTTGAGACAGGTTCTCATTCTCTTCCCCAGACTGAAGGGCAGTGGTGCAATTGTGGCTCACTGTAGCCTCAATCTTCCAGGCTCAAGCCATCCTCCTACCTCAGCCTCCTGAGTCCCTAGGCCAAAGGTGCATGCCACCATGCCTGGCTAATTTTTTTTTTTTTTTAAGATTCAGTGTCTCACTATGGTACCCAGGCTGGTCTTGAACTCCTGGGCTCAATCTTCCTGCCTCGGCCTCCCACAGTGTTGGTATTATAGGCATGAGCCACCATGCGTGGCCTATAGTTGCATTCTCTTAATAACGAAGTAGAGTAAGTACCGAGATATTTTGACAGCAGGACAAAAAAAAAAAAAACAACTTATTTTCTAACTAAAGAGGAAGAAGCAAAGTTCTTGGAAAGAGGAAATGTGACAGGGCTCTTCTATCACCCATATAGATTTTCTGTGCTGTATTTTCTACCATCCAGTGCAGAAAAGATAAGATCTCCCTTACTGTCAAATTGTTTTATTACAGAACTGTCTTTGCCCATCTGAGATGTAAACCTGTATGATTGTACAAATGTTAAAGTTGGTGAAACATGTTTTAGATAATTATATACAATTATAAAACATAATTCTCAGAGAAGATATAATTTTTATAAATCACTCCTTTTGTTAATTCAAATATAATTGAACTTAAAATAAACGTATTTTGTTCTGCTTTTCCATCTTATACTGACACTGGTGATTAACACACTACTATTAAAACTAAAGTATAATTCAGTATACATCTGGCCTTTTAAACTGTTGTAATTTTCTGCATTATTTATTCAGTAGTTCCCAAAAAAGATTTGATTTAAATAATCGTATACCTCTAATTGTTTCCTACTCTAAAACATAGTGTGAAGTTTTGTTCCTCTATACATGAGTGTAGTATTTTGGGGTTTAGAGAGTATTTCCTCACACGTTATCTCATGTGCAGAATATAACCAAAAAAAAATTACCTGATTAGGCACCTTGATGCTCATTTTACAGATAAGTAAACTGAAACCCTGAAAAGTACAGTAACCTACAAAAGGCACGTTAAAACTGGATGCCAAGCTTAGTAAGGGCCAGAGCCTGGAGTTGAACCTGTGGTTGCCTGACTTTAGGCTGCTGTTACAAGTTGAGGTAAATAGATGTACTATTAAATGATATTTTATTCAGAGTGCCCAGGAATTTGCTAATTCAGCAAGGACATATCACCATACCCTGCAAGGTTCCCAAGGAAGATAGGTGCACAGAGCCTACCTGGCAGAGCAAAGCACATTTCATTAGTTGTGATTTTGTCCCCAGCCTCTAAGACAAAACACTAATACATCAAGTGGGATCATGTGACCTAATTTCCCCAAAGCCAAGGCTTATTCCTCATCTTACCATTGCATTGCAAAGCAAAGTCAAAAACATATACTCAGCTACAATGAAGAGAAGACACAAAGCTCTTTAGAGAGTGCAAATGTATCTTGCATGGAAAGTCCCAAGGCATTAGCTCCTGGCCTATCATTTAGAGCTGCAGGATTTTACGATTGGGTGCCGCATTGGAAGAAGAGCAAGCTTCCTGATACAGCATGAAACAGGCACACCATATGAGACGGAGCTGACCTTGCTCTCCTTCTCTCCAGCATTTGGTCTACATGGAAGGAGTTGATGGAGGAGAGTGTCTGTTAGAACTTGGTCTCTATTTGCTTTTGAAGCTTTACCACGAAAATGTAGCCATGTCAGTTCCATAGGCACTGATCTAACCTAATCAGACTCCTGCCTCTGGTTTTTGGGGAGTGTGGCCCCTGATCCTGCCTCTTTCTTAAAAAAGCTAGAAAAGGAGCTACACACTCTCTAGGGGCCAATGTGTTTTCCATCATGCCGCTCTCTTCTGAGGAACAGCATTTCTGCCATGATTTCCATTTTCCTGGCTGTGTCCTTGCTACCTACTGAGAGATGTCCCAGATGCTGACTGGCCACTAATAATAGTCTGGCTGTCTGTTTGCCATTTGTTCCTGAATTAGCAGCTGCCATTCTCTACCCATTTCCACCACATCCTGGGTTGGATCTTAGTGAAATACCAATGATTACACCAGCCTATCCACAGCCAAAACTACCTATGGCGTGACCCTACAGAGTCTTTATCCAGCCTACTAGGCTGTCCTTCTCTCAGCATCCATAGAAAAGTCTCTGCCTCTGTCCTCCTCTTTCCATCTCGACACTGGTCAGGCACCACCTACCTCCTGGATGACTATAATAACTGGTCTCCCTGCATTCTGTGATACCTCTTTACAATCTATTTTCTAAACAGAAGCTGAATAAGTCACATCACCAGTTCTCTCCTGAAAGCTCTGAGGCATCTAAATGAAATATAAACTCCTTACCATGGCTGAGGCTCCAAGAGCTGAGCCTCCATCTTCATATCCTTCATGTCAGTTTCTACCTGGTTCCTACATTTTAAGCCAGTGGCTGTCAAATGTTTTGACCAAGACCCACGGTGAGAAAGAAATTCTGCATCATGAATTAGTCCATACGTGTGTGTACTGGATATAGTGTTGTACACACACACAAACACACACACACAAGAAAGAAAAGTTCAATGAAATAATACCTTTCTAAGTATTTAATCTAAGTTTGAAGCACTCTGATATATTTAAGCTGGTTCTATTTAAATCTATTCTTTCTATTCATCAATTTCTTTCTATTCTTTTATGTTTTTATTATTAATGTAGGTGTTGACTCACTTGACCCACTAGTATATTACAGCTTCTGCAATTTGCCCCATACTATCCACAACACATTTCTTCAAAAATACCAAACTTGGGGCAGCAATGGCATCTTTCCAATGATAGTTTCCACTGTGGTTTTCAGTGGGGCTCAATTGGCATTTGGGGTTTGATATGGTTTGGCTCTGCCCCCACCCAAATCTCTTCTTGAATTGTAGCTCCTATAATTCTCACATGCCATGGGTGGGACCCAGTGGGAGGTAATTGAATCATGGGGGTGGGTCTTTCCCATGCTGTTCTCATTATAGTGAATAAGTCTCATGAGATCTGATGGTTTTATAAAAGGGAGGTCCCCTGCACATGCTGTCTTTTGCCTACCACCATGTAAAATGTGGCTTTGCTCCTCCTTGCCTTCCACCAAGATTGTGAAGCCTCCCAAGCACTGTGGAACTGTGAGTCAATTAAACCTCTTTCCTTTATAAATTACCCAGTCTCAGGCAAGTCTTTATGAGCAGCATGAGAACAGATGAATACAGGGTAGAACAATTTTTTATTGTAAGTAACTGCCTAATTCATTTTGGGATATATGGTATCTTTAGCCCCAAATCCACCCAATGCCAGTAACATCACTAATCATTATGACTATGAAAAAATGCTTCCATACATTTCCAATGTCCCTGCTCCAATTGAGAACTATTAGAACTAATGCTTCACCTTAAGATTTTTGCATAGGTTGCTGTTCTTTTTACTCCACTCTCATCTTTCAAATTCAAAGCTGCAGAGAGACCTTCTCTGACCACCTAATCTAAATTTGCCAGTGCCCATAAACTCTGTAATAATACCATGTTTTAATTATGTCATAAAAGCTTTGATTATGTGAAATTATTTTATCCATTAAGTGACTTATTAGCTCTCCATGCCCCCTCTCCTTTGGAGAGTTTAGGAAAACTCTCCAACTGTGGGACATCTGCTTGACTTGATTTCTGGTCTGTCCCCAATATCTAAAAGATCCTGACCCACAGTAGGTGCTTTCTGAATAAGTGAATAAAACTCCTTGAATCCTGGTATGACTCAAGGCTCCATTTACTTGTTTCATTTTGTCAATCTTCTTCACTCCATTTATATTTATACATATGAGCCATACCAACCATGAACCTTGTTTTTGTTTTTGTTTTTCTTTCAGACAGATATAGTTCGATGCTTTTGCTTGACATCTCTAAGAGCAACCCCTTCCCCCACATTCCTAAAAACCTCTTGACTGTTTGGGGATGCTGTCCCTGAATTTCTGCAGCACTATGATGTAAGGGAATGAGCACAAACATAGGAGGCAGACAGACACGGACATAGCTTCAGTCTTGAGATGGGGCTCACCAACTGAGCAATACTGCATAGATTTTTAAGTTTCTGGTTTATCCTCTGAAACAATGAACCTTAATAGCTAGGTCTTGAGATGATTATAAAGGTTAATCAAAACAATATATGCAGAATATAGTAGTACTTAATAAATGATCATTCTGTCCCCAATCCCCTCCCAAGGGTTTACCTACACACTGTCTGAATGTCCACATTCCTGTCCAAGAGAAAATGTTTATTTTTAGAACTCTTTTTTAACACTTTCTGTAAATAACCCATTCAATAGTTAAATAAGGAACTCATATGAAGTAAGCCATGTGTGGAAGCCAAAGGACAGGGCAGTTTTAGCTTGTTTGCCTTTAGAATCTGCAAAGCTAAGAGCTGCCATAATGATGACCATCAATGTAGCAATATACAGTTGCAGTTGGGGTCCTACAGTTTTGCTTAATAATTTATCTTTATTAAATGATTTCATGAATTCTCCTAGTCATACATTTGTAGCTTTCTTTTCTCTTCATTTGCTGTATAAAGGTCAGAACCTTGTTTCTGCTTTAATTCTGCTCATTCTAACAGTTTTATGTAGCAAACACCCTCAATTCTACGCACAGAGGTATCATGGCGCAATAGATTTTAACAAGGGATCTGAATTTTGGGAAAATCTTTGTGACTAACAATATGATGTTGAACAAGTCTGAATTTTTCTGACTCCCAGTCAGCTCACCTATCAAATGAAACTAACCAGCTCATGAGATTGTTGGGAGGAAAAATGAAATAATATATGTGTTAGCTCTGTGTGAATTATTAAGTACAGTAGTCAATAAGTATTTGTAAAATAGATAACATTTTTTAAATGAGTAAGTAACTTACCATGTAACCATGTGCCTTCCCTACTAAACTCTTCTAAGGGGTCAGCTTGGCCTTTGGGAGAAAATCTAAACTCAGTAGAACCATGCCAGTTGGTGCCTCTCTGTTCATCCTTGATCCCTGAAATTCTGTGACTGTGCCCTGAAGCTATGCTGCACCTTCTCGCTCTGATCCATCCTGTCTCCATGTCTTAGCATATGTTTTTCCTTTGGAAAGTTCCTCCTCTCCCAGGGCCTCCCTGGATTTCCCCCCATCTGAAGGCTTCTCCAAGTGATATGGTTTGGCTGCATCCCTACCCAAATCTCATCTTGAACTGTAACTCTGACAATTCTCACATGTCATGGGAGGAACCTGGTGGGTGGTGATTGATTGAATCATGGGTGCAAGCCTTTCCTGTGCTATTCTCATGATAGTGAATGAGTCTCATGAAATCTGATGGTTTTAAAAATGAGAGCTGCCTGCACAAGCTCTTTTTTGCCAGCCCACCATCCACATGTGACTTGTTCCTCCTTGCCTTCTGCCATGATTGTTAGGCCTCCCCAGCCACAAGGAACTGTGAGTCCAATTAAATATCTTTATTTTGTAAATTGCCTAGTCTCAGGTATGTCTTTATCAGAAGCATGAAAACTGACTAATACAGTAAATTGGTACCAGTAGAGTGGGGCATTGCTGAAAAGATACCCAAAAATGTGGAAGTGACTTTGGAACTGGGTAACAAGCAGAGATTGGAACGGTTTGGAGGGCTCAGAAGAAGACAGGAAAATGTGGGAAAGTTTGGAACTTCCTAGAGACTTGTTGAATGGCTTTGCCCAAAATGCTGATAGCAATATGAACAATAAAGTCCAGGCTGAGGTGGTCTCAGATGGAGATGAGTAATTTATTGGGAACTGGAGCAAAGTGACTCTTGTTAAGTTTTAGCAAAGAGATTGGTGGCATTTTGCCCCTGCCCTAGGGATTTGTGGAACTTTGAACTTGAGAGAGATGATTTAAGGTATCTAGTGGAAGAAATTTCTAAGCAGCAAAGCATTCAAGAAGTGACCAGGGTGCTGTTAAAGACAGTCAGTTTTGTAAGGGAAGCAGAACATAAAAGATCAGAACATTTGCAGCCTGACAATGCCATAGAAAAGAAAATCCCATTTTCTGAGGAGAAATTCAAGCTGGCTGCAGAAGTTTGCATAAGTAACAACCGAATGTTAATGCCTAAGACAATGGGGAAAATATCTCCAGGGCATGTTAGAGGTCTTCGAGGCAACCCCTCCCATCATAGGCCCAGAGGCCTAGGAGGAAATCATGGTTTCCTGGGTCAGGCTCAGGGTCCCTGTGCTGTGTGCAGCCTAGGGACTTGGTGCCCTGTGTCCCAGCCACTCCAGCCATGGCTCAAAGGAGTAAATGTAGAGCTCCAGCTGGGGCCTCAGAGAGTGCAAGCCCCAAGCCTTGGCAGCCTCCACATAGTGTTGAGCCTGTGAGTGCATAGAAGTCAAGAACTGAGGTTTGGGAACTTGCACCGAGATTTCAGAAAATTGATGGAAATGCCTGGATGCCCAGGCAGAAGTTTGCTGCAGGGGTGGGGCCTTCACAGAGAACCTCTGCTAGGACAATGCAGAAAGGAATTGTGGGGTTAGAACCCCCAAGCAGAGTCTCTACTGGGGCACCACCTAGTGGAGCTGTGAGAAAAGGGCCACTGTCCTCCAGACTCCAGAATGGTAGACCCACTGACAGCTTGCAATATGTGCCTGGAAAAGCCACAGACAATCAACACCAGCTTGTGAAAGCCACCAGGAGGGAGGCTGTAGCCTGCAGAGCCACTCAGGTGGAGCTGCCCAAGACCATGGGAACCCACCTTTTGCATCAGCATGACCCGGATGTGAGACATGGAGTCAAAGGAGGTCATTTTGGAGCTTAAGATTTGACTGCCCTGCTGGATATTGGACTTGCATGGGGCCGGTAGCCCCTTTGTTTTGGCCAATTTCTCCCATTTGGAATGGCTATATTTACCCAGTGCCTATAACCCCATTGTATCTAGGAAGTAACTAACTTGTTTTTGATTTTACAGGCTCATAGGCAGAAGGGATTTGCCTTGTCTCAGATGAAACATTGAACTGTGGACTTTTGGGTTAACGCTGAAGCGAGTTAAGACTTTGGGGAACTGTTTGGAAGGCATGATTGGTTTTGAAATGTGAGGACATGAGATTTAGGAGGGGCCAGCAATGGAATGATATGGTTTGGCTGTGTCCCGACCCAAATCTCATCTTAAGTGGTAACTCTAACAATTCCCACACGTCATGGGAGGAACGTGGTGGGAGGTGATTGAACTATGGGGTCAGGTCTTTCCTGAGCTGTTCTCATGATAGTGAATGAGTCTCATGAGGCCTGATGGTTGTAAAAACAGGAGTTGCCTGCACAAGCTCTTTTTGCCTGCTGCCATCCACATAAGATGTGACTTGCTCCTCCTTGCCTTCCACCATGATTGTGAGGCATCCCCAACCACATAGAACTGTGAGTCCAATTCAACTTATTTCTTTTGTAAATTGCCCAGTCTCAGGTATGTCTTTATCCGCACCATGAAAACGGACTCATACACCAAATGAGAGCCTCTTCTCCAGTGCACTCATATTACCTTAATGACAGTACTCACCACACTGCAATTTTTGACTAAAACTTGATCTTCTTGGCATTATATTTTTGCCTCCCAAGTGACATAGGGTTGCAATGCATTGGTCAACTTCTAGAACATTGTATCTAATTCCAGTGAATGGTGATAAAATTTTTATTTCTCCATATAAATGGGACAGGTCAGTGCACATGGAGCTGGTATGTATCCCTGTGCTCTCGATTTATTCCAAACAAATAAAGAGAAAAGTATAGTCCAAAAATTGCTGCACTAACCTTGAGAAGACCTGGAACTAGGTGGAACTGAAAAATGAGGCAAATTCTCAGAAAAAGTGAAGTGGTCTACAAACTACTCTGCTCATGCCTCCTATCAGTAAAAAATTATTTAGCAGGTACCCCAATGTATACTTGTTTGCCTATTAACTAAATATGACTAATGTTTATATATGCATATTCTAAGCTGTATATCTATATCAATTAAATGCCAATGTGTTATATATTTTGTGAACATATATGAAAATAGAAGTTAATTGAAGATAACAGTATCAATCCATATCTTAAGTATCAAAAAACTTGATTCTGTTTTTCTTTCAGATAAAAAATAGCCAACTTCTGGCAAAACTATGCAGAACAAACAAGTTTCCATTTCCTCATAAAGCCCCTGCTAAGTTACTATCAGCAAAGAAATAAAAATATATAAACCCACCCAGATATAGAGAATGGAAAGGAAATAGCATAGTCCCAGCTGCTTGGGAGGCTGAGGCAGGAGAATGGCATGAGCCCGGGAGGTGGAGGTTGCGGTGAGCCGAGATCGCGCCACTGCACTCTAGCCTGGGCAACAGAGCGAGACTCCGTCTCAAAAAAAAAGCAAGTTCCAAATATGTAAATCAAAACTGTGGTTCATAACTAAACTAGCAGATTACAGAAAAAAAATCTAAATTTTTGTAGGTTGGAACACAAGAATTAAGCATTTTTGAGCTGCAAAATCCTGGAAAGTCTCAGGAATTAGAAGTGTCAAATAGTTCTGAAGGCAGCCACTAAGTGGTGGAGCTAAAAGCAGGAAGATTGGGTGAAAGGCAAACAAGAAGCAATAAATCACCCATACCTATGATTCTACACCTCCCTCCCTACTCCTTTGCCGTATATATAATCAATAAAATATTGGTATCCATAATTTGGAGAGAATTCCTACAAATTCATAAGAAACTCAATAGAAAAAAAGACAAGAGGCAAGAATGGGCCTTTCATGTAAGAGGAAACACCAATGATGAATATACTTACTTCAGTGGCAATCAAGAAAGTGCAAATCAAGATCAGAATGAGATAATATTTTATACTATTCATTGAGCAAATGTTAAGAAGCCTTAATATAACAAGCGTTATTGAGGATATAATTTGGCAAAATTCTTATAAACAGCAAAGTGAGAGCATAGTTTAGAAAACAATTTGGCATTATTGTGTGCATTAGATTGGCTAGGCTAATAACTATAAAAACCAGCTCCTAAATCTAAGTGACTTAACACAATAAAAGTCTAATATAACAAGTTTCTAGTCTTTCATGTGAGTGCTCCTAATTAAATGGTTCTCCTCCAACTGGTGGACCTAGAGTTCCAGGCTCTGTTCATCAAACGGTTCTGCCATCTCAGAGAATTGTGCTTCTGGTTTGAAAGATCACGTGAAATGTTATGGGGCCAGGTATGCACTGGGTTAAATTACTTTCACTCACATTACATTAACCAAAGCTCAGGCACATGATCCTATGCTATTTGCAGACAAGGCTGGAAAATGTAGTCTTCTTGTGTAACCAAAGGAACGGAGATTTGTGAGCACCCAGAAGGTCACTGGCATATCTTGTAAAGTTGAGCATAAATACACCACACATACCGGAAAATGCCCTTCTGGATATGTTGGAGTCACTACTCGGAGACCCCAGAGGGATTCTTGCACATACAAACATACAAGTATGTTGATGAAAGCATTGTTCCTAATAGCAAAACCTGGAAACAACCCAAAAACCTTGAAAAGTCCAAATACCCAGCCATAAAAACCTAGCAACAATCCAAATCAACAAGTAAAGAAATAGCTGGGCACAGTGGCTCATGCCTGTAATCCCAGCACTTTGGGAGGCCGAGATGGCTGATCACCAGAGGTCAGGAATTTGAGACCAGCCTGGACAACATGGTGAAACCCCATTTCTACTGAAAATACAAAAAAATAGCCAAGAGTGGTGGTGCGTGCCTGTAATCCCAGCTACTTGGGAGGCTGAGGCAGTAGAATTGCTGGAACCTGGGAAGCAGAGGTTGCAGTGAGTCGAGATGGCGCCATTGCACTCCAGCCTGGGCAATAGAGCAAGACACTGTCTCAAAAATAATAATAATAATAATAAAAGAAAGAAAGAAAGAAAAGAAAAGAAGTAATGGCTTATTCACCAAGTGGAATGTTTTATAACAGCAACATGAATGAACTGTAATCATAGACAGTGAAAAAGGTGAATCTTATAACAGATGTTGAGCGGAAGAAAAGTGAATCACCAAAGAGTCCCTTCAAGTATACTATTTTTAAATAAAACTTAAAACCTAAACGATTCTAAATCAATTTGTATAAGGGATGTATTTGTGGTTTCTAAAATTATTTTAAAGTGCATAAGATGATGATAAACACAAAAAGGAGAGAACCTATGGGAAATTCCAACACAACCAGGAATACTCTAGTTATGAGTCGTTATGAAGGTTCATGGGTAACCATATTATTACTATAATGTTTAACTCATATATATTCTAAACTTAGGGGGAAAGTCTCTATTTGCTTAGAAGTCATGCTTATTTGCTAACTTGATATGTTTCTATCTTTAAGTAGGGAGAAACATGAAGAGGAAGACAATAGAGGTTGGATGAGCTGCTGCCCAGAGCCCTTTGTTTCTGTCCTCAGGTAAAAATATCCTCTAGACCTGATTCCCGTTGGATGGCAGCCTTGTGGACCCTGCAGAAATTTGACCGTAGGAGATCCTTCTGTCATCTACCCCCAGTCATTAAAGGAAGGATAGAAGGATCTGTGACCTGGAAGTTTAGGACTTTGCAGAATCTGACTTTTAGGATGAAGGCTGGAAACAGTGCAAATAACATCTGGACACTGTTTCACACTCTGTTTATTGCAAAAAAGGGCACTTAAAACCCTCTCTTTGATGTGATGAGATTTCCATTGCATTGACATTTAAAAAAAAAAATCAGAGTACAGCCTGACCCAGAGAGAAAAGGAAACTCCAATATGACAGATCCTAAGACTAATGCGCTTAAAGTAATACCTGGAATCATAAGTGCATTTAATGCATGTTTGTTGCTATTGTAATTATATTAATATTTATTATACATATATGACACATATATATAAGTATACATATGAAAATATGTATTTATTCAAGCCTTTCATTATTACAGACAACAGGCTCTCTTCTAATCATGGGAGAGGCATAAAGTCTAGTCTCCCCATCACAGTACTTTCGATCCCCATTCTCTACTGCTCTATCATGCTGTCTTCATCTTCGTCTTGAGCATCATTTCCTGATTCACAGCATCCTTTTCATGCTGATTACAACCGTTTTCATACCTTCTTTCTTTTCTGTTTCATTTTTTTAATGTAAGCGTTTCTACTAGAAGAAGAAACATTCACTGCCTCTATAATTTGGAGGTTAACCAGTTATTTCCTATTTCTGTATCTTTTTGCCATTGTATTTGCATAGAGCTTAAAAATAAAAACAGAACCTTGAGAGTCATTGTGTTGCAATTTGTAAAGAAAGACTTAGTTGCTGATAAGACTATTCAGCAACAAAATGTGCAGAGAGGAAAGTAGTTAAATAGAATGTCACCTGGTGTCCCTTCAAAGCCTGTGGTCTTGCCAGCTCCTTGAGAATAATGACTATATCGTTCACCTTCATATTTCAGGTCTCCACAAAGTTCCTGAAATTTTCACCCAATAAATGCTAAATAAATTAGTGAATTAATAAGCGGAGAATTGATCTTTAGAAAGAAATCCTTTCCTAAAGTTTGATGGAAGGTACAAATAGTCTATCCCAGGCTTAGGAAGAGAATAGAGTCTTACCCACCTCACTTCATGATGTTCCCCATAAGGATTAAGGAAGGGGACCCTACTTGCAATTGAATACACCAAAAGGCATTGAATATATCATTATATGAGATACTCCAGTTTGCTTTTGTATACTTGGAATTATTAGAAAGTTCTCTTTTTCCAGTATTAACCTATGGGAAATTCCAACACAGCCAGGAATATTCTAATTATTCATTGTTTTGAAGGTTCATGGGTAACCATATTATTACTACAATTTTTAACTCATATATATTCTAAACTTAGGGGGAAAGTCTCTATTTGCTTAGAAGTCATGCTTATTTGCTAACTTATTTTGTTTCTATCTGTAAGAATGGAGAAACATGAGGAGGGAGGCAATAGAGGTAGAATGAGCTGCTACCCAGAGCCCTTTGTTTTTGTCCTCAGGTAAAATTATTTCCTGGACCTGATTCCCATTAGATGGAAGTCTTGTGGACCCTACAGAGATTTGGCCATAGGAGTAACACTTAACCATCTGCTGTGGTGGAAACAACACTCACTGTAGGGTCGCTCTACCCTGGATTCTAATCTCAGTTCTTTATTTATAAGGTGAGTGCCTATAGGTAAGTGACTTTGACTTTCAGAGCCTGAAATTCTGTATCTATACAATGGGGGAAGTAATGCCTGCCACAGTGAAAAGCTTAAATAAGATAATCAGGAAGTTCCTCGTTTAAGGAAGGAGGTGAATGTATGTCATTCCCCCTAAACTTGTGCCCATTTGCTCTGGTTCAAGCTTACTATCCAACAATAAATATGTTCTCTTGCCTTTCCAAATGATAGCCACTCTAACTATTAAGCACAACCATACTGTCACCATTTATGATCTACTCCAAACATAATGGACCAGGTTCCTTCAAACATCAGTAATATGGCATAGTTTATCATCCTTTGGTGATGACACCATAGAAGGCAAATATGACACCACAGCAAATAAGAGAAGCAAGCCTGACAGGCTTCATCTGTAGTTCTTTAGGGAGAAACAGGACTGTAGGAATGAAGTCTGGCTTCTCATTGTCCACACGCTGCTTGGTCAGTGGAGGGCTAGGCCTCCCAGGTCATTCCGGTACCCTAGGGATCCATGGGGAAAAGTGACCCTCTCCATCATGAAGATCATTCAGCCAGTTGCAAGGAGAACTGGAGCTAGAAGCCAACCCCACTCCTACTTCCTACCTATCTTCTTTCTACCTGCTCCTTCCCTATCCTCCTGCTTGCCTATGGCAGACACTGTGCTTTTAAGGTACACTTTTAAGCCTAAAAATGAGAAGTTGTTTTTACACAGTCTTGCTATAATTAAGTCATCAGCACAACTCATGAAAACATAACAGTGCCTTTTTAATTAGTGTCTTGAATGTGAATGAATGGTTCATTATTCTTTCCCATCTCAAGCTGAGATCATTATTAAAGTCTGAAGAAATAATAAACAGCCAGACAGGGAAATTCAGAACTGCTTGGTGAGGGTCACCTTTCCCCCTGGGTCCCCAGAATACAGGAATGACCTGGGAGATCTGTCATCTGACAAAGCAGCATGTGGACAATGAGAAGCCAAAGAAAGCTCCTAACATTTGGGCTTGGGTCACCCTCAGAGCAAAGGCATACCATTGAAAGAATAAGGGGACTTTCTAAAAATGCTCACCTGCTTCTCCTTTGAGGTTTATTGGATTTAGATAAATAAGAAGTCCTATGTAAGTTCAATATCTTGACTATGGGCCAGAGAAGTCAGAATTGTCTTTTACGTGTCTACTCTACCAAAATGTGTTGAGAACCTAGCATGTACTAGTTCCTGTGCTCAGTGCTGGGATCCAAGACAACTAAGATGCAGTCCTTGACTTCAAATATCAGATTCAGATATATGTGAATAATGATTGCAGTACTCTAGGACATGTCCATTCAGGAAGGCTGATTGGCTGTTGTCCTGATATATAGGAAGGTCTTGCCAAGGAGTTGATGTTTAAAAAACCAGGTCTGGAAAATTGAGTAGCTGTGCCCCTTCCTCTATACAATGTTATATAGCAGAATTTTTCCTACATCCCTCTACATATTTCATGACACCTACTAGAGAGAATCTGCCATATAACCATATAAAGAAGTAAAGGAACTGATTTTAATTTCAACTGCATTTATTGAGCACCTTTTTGGCAAGACACAGAGGGGGTTATAAAAGATACAGCTTCTGAGTGTTAGCCCGTAATTGGTGGCCATTGTTCTCCATATAAAGAAGTCAAACTGTAATGATTACCACATTCTGTGATTAACCGAGAGACAGCCTAGTCCCAATTATAAAACTAATTTGGGCAGGAGACTTTCCCTCCTGGAGTCTCATCTGTAAAAATGAAGAGGTCAAACACAGAGGCCTGAAGCTTCCCGCGCTGTGAGTCTATGGTGTTATGATTTCTGTGAAATATGCTTCTGCCTTTAAAACACAGTCCCTGAATGATTCCACCTTCAAGGATAGCACCGAAAACTCAGCTAAATGCTGGAGTATCTGATGGTCAAGAACAAAATCCATTATCCCAGAACGTTCAAGGAGAATTGAAAAATTCCATCCAAACGTAGCCCGCAACCTTGCTTGTAATGGTAAGAAGACAGAGACAGAAGCGTGTGCAGGCCCAAGGAGATGGGTTGTAAGTGAAGACACGTTAGCTGAATGAAGTGCTGGCCAGGAGCAGGGACCCATAAATATTCCGTGACACCCAGCTGATTTATCAAAATGGGTTCTAGCCCTCATTTGTGAAACCAGCAATGAGTCTTTTGGTTGTTCTTTGGCGTCTGCCATCCACTATGCTCTGTCTATGGCTGAAGTTCTTCAGTTCCACCCAAAAAAACCAACCTCAGTCTACTCTCCCTTAACACTACCAAGCTATCGAAGTTTTCCAGCATTTGACTTATGAAATATTCACACCACGTGTAGCAGGACACTTGAGAAAATGGAGGCAATGGAAATTGACGGAGGTGATGTATGAAACAGCAACAGTGCTCAAAATGGAATGCCAGATTTTCCTAACACTTGAGTCTGGACTCTTTTCATTTAGAATGCCTCTCAACTTTGTCAAGTTGTGGCACACAAAAACAATGTTAACAGCTATCTGGCACAGTGGAGTTAATAGATGAGACTCCCTGAAACTGAATAAGATACATGCAGAAGTTCCCAGGTATCCCACCCCAAGGACTAAATGAATAGCTTCACACCTTTATTGTATTAGTCAATTTATGCCAGCTGTTATAACAACCAAAATCTCAGTAGATTAACACAAGCAAGGTTTATTTCTTATTTGGGTCATTCTCTAACTAGGCATTCCAAGTAGCAAGTGGTTTTCTAAATAGTGGTTCCGGGATCACAGCTCCTTCTATTTGTGGCTCTCCCATCCTCTATACTCTCCTGGGAATTCTCCATTGGATGATTTATATACAGCCTGCTGATAAGCCAAGAGAGAGAAAGAGGAGAATCATAGGACATCTTACAGGCATCCACCACTGTCTCCTATATCCCACTGAGCAGATACCAGCCACATGGTCTGTATGGCAAAAGATCCTAGTTCCCCTGGCTATCCAGAGCAGGATGAGGTGGCTGAGCATCTTCCTGTTATCTGTCACAGGCTCAGCCAGGCTCTTCCTTAGACTTCAGGTCCCCAAAGTGTGCTCCATGATTAGCAGCCCTGGCAGCACCTGGGGCCTTTTCAGAACTACAGAAGCTCAGACCCTAGCTTAGGGCTGTGCATTTCAATAAGATCCCTAGGTCACCTTGTTTTGAGAAATATTGCACCAGACCACTGACACATCTAGTGACCATCAAAACTGCCAAACCCATCAAAACAGCAACGAATTTTAATCAATAGGTTTTCTATGGCCATGAACTCCCAACTCAAAATTATGTGCATACATAAAGAAAGGCACCTATCTTGCAAGAGCATCAATATGTATTAATCATGTATTTAGTGTCAAATACAAAATCAGAAACACCACACACATTATCTTATTTAAGAGCTACCATAATCCTGGCTTGGCACAGTGGCTCATGCCTGTAATCTCAGCACTTTGGGAGGATGAGGTGGGCAGATCATCTGAGGCCAGGAGTTCGAGACCAGCCTGGCCAACATGGAGAAACCCCATTTCTACTAAAAATACAAAAAATTAGCCAGGTGTGATGGCGGGTGCCTGTAATCCCAGCTACTTGGGTGGCTGAGGCAGGAGAATCACTTGAACCCAGGAGGTGGAGACTGAAGTGAGCCGAGATTGTGCCACTGCATTCCAGCCTGGGCAACAAGAGCAAAACTCCATCTCAGAAAAAATAAATAAATTAAATAAATAAATAAATAAATAAATAAATGACCACAATCCTGAGGGAGGAGTCATGATCTTTGCTAAAGAAAGTGAGGAAAAAGTAAGTTTGATATGTAAAGAAACTTACCCAAGACCCCCCAGCTGGCTAGTGAGACAGTGAGACCGTAATTCAGAGCTACGTGTTTCTAATCTGGGACTTTCAGCATTCTGCCATGCAGTAGTTTAGCTGCATTTCAAGCTCAGTCTTTAGACAATGGCCCCGTCGATAATAACTTGAAAAGGGCTCTAGAATTATGTAATTTGGAGAAGAAAATGAAATGCTCAACAGAAGCTTAAAACCTGCACATTTAAAATTTTTAAATTATTCCATGAAAAAAAAAACAGATTTTCTTAAAGTTAGATTAAAAAGAGATCTTACAGACTGTTCCAGTTAATTTTAACCTCAGTGAGAAATGTCACATTTCCCATGCACATTTGATTAGGCATCCAGGAGTGTCAGGACGTCCTGTCCCATGGTGGATTTCTGTGAGAATTATGTGGTCTATGGAGATAATTATAAAACAAAATCTCATCTCGATGTGAACAAGAGGAAGAAAATGAACCACTAATATTCTGATATTCCAAGGACATGACAAACCAAGATACACTCTGAGCTCTGAAATGCCCTTTCATCCTTACACTTCTCCTGTTTAGTAATACTTGTTAACTCATGTGGTAATTGTTTGCATCTCACTGGGGGTATGTTTGAATTTATTATGATCTCGACAGGCAGAGAATTTCTCATCGTGTTGACTAGTAGTTCTCAAAGGTAAGTGAACATGAGGATATTGGGAAAGACTATTTATATGTATATTCCTGAGCCCCATCCCCAGAAATTCTGACTCAGCACATGTGGACTGGCACTCAGGAATCTAAATGCTTAAAATACAGCCTAGGTCATATTCCTGCAGGTGGTCCATGGACCTCACTTTGAAAAACAAGAATGTCTTCTGCAGCCCTGCAGTCATTCGTTTGTAGCCTGCTCACTCCTTCCTGTCATTATGGTAGGGCCCCGTTTCTCATTCTCTTACTTCTTAAAGCTCAGCTCCTTGCCTAGAATCTTAGGACACAATTATTTTAATCTATAATTCTCAATAAACATTTGCTTAATAAAGGAAAATAAGTGTATAAAATAAAGAAGGTAAAGTGGATGAATGAATAAATGAATAAATATCAAGTACAATGGGCTTCATTGCAACTCGTTGTAAGGTACTGCCCCTGTCTTCTGGAACCTACTGGGGATTGAACCAACATATTTTTCTGTTTCTGTGCTAAATAATTCTGGGACAAAGCATATTTTCCTGTTTTGTGCTAAGCAATATTGAGATCAAACAAAAATAATTTATCCTCATTTCCAATATATCTTCTCTTAAAAAATAAGACTATGTCCTAATTGATCAGCTTACATATCAGGGCTAACAGCACCAATATGCACATCAACACCCTCACCCACCTCAACATGCACAGAAATCAAGTGTTCACATTATAAACTCTGCTCAATCCTAACTAGTTCCCCACCTTGCAACCAGTTCCCTAACACTCAAAAGATAGTGAAGACTGAAACCACGGTAGATATCACCTACTCTGAAATACTACTAATCCACTCTCTTTATTTCTTATTTTGAAGATACTATGAGACTGTTGAGGTGATGTCCTTTTTTGTTAAAATAAGCTTAATAAACTTCACCTTCCTTGATCGGAATGTTTTCTGTGGAGTGAACAACCAATACTACCAAGCCTCTTTGCACAGAACTGTATAAAACCCAGCAAACAATGAACCTGCAGTCATTGCTCTAGACTGGACCAAGAACCCTGACTTCTGTTACATTACTATGAGTAACCCTATAATATATAATATTACTCTGGGTAACCCTATAATAATAATATATAATAGATTATAAATATAAATATATTATAAATATAATATGTTATATATTATAGGGTTATCCAGAGTGATTTTCAAGCCAACCCCTTCTAGGTTGCCTAGGTTGGAGAAAACAGAAAGACAGAACATTTTGTATTCATTCATACATTTATTTGTGCATTCATTTGACAAATATTTATTGGAGAATTATATTGAGCTGGGCATTAGGGATAAAATACTATGCATTCGCTGTCTAGCAGAGGAGATAACTATGTAAACTGATCAGTGTAATGACGTGTCACAAGGTCTATGATGAGTCTATTGGGAACAGTAGGAACACGAAAAACAGAGCAGTCTGTTCTACCTGGAGAGGGAGGAAGTGCCACTTTGTGCATAATGGACTTGATGCTTGAGCTGAGATTTGTAAGATTAGGTAAGATTACAGTTTACTAGGAAGATGAGGTAAGATAAACATTTCAATCGGAGAAGACAGAAGGAGCAAAGTTCTGGAGGCATAAAGAGGCTGGGGTCAATGGAGTTGTAAGTATTTTGTCTTTTCTGGAACACAGAATTTGAAAAATAAGTATGGAAAAGTTAGTAAGGGCCAGATAACAAAATGCCTTATCTCAAAAGGGTATTTGACTTGCTAAAAACACTGATGGGTTTTTATTAAGATAATGACAGGACAAGACTTATATTATAGAAAATTCCTTCTGGTGACAGAATAGAAAGTGAATTGTGAGGCAAAATGACACTGGACACAAGGAGAGTAGTTGGTAAGCCACTACATTTGTCTCTACAAGAGATAGTGAAGGTTGCAACCAAGGTGTTGTGGAATGAGCAATCTGTCCCAAGAAGGTAAGTTCACCTCCTAACCAGTGTATGTGAACACAATCTTATTTGGAAATAGGGTCTTGCAGATGTAATCAGGTTAAGATGAGGTCGTAACTAACAATGGTGTGCTCCAATCCAATGGCTAGAGTGCTTAGAGGAAGAGGAAAATTTGGACACAAAGACATACAGAGGGAGAAGATCATGTGACAATGCCAGTAGAGACTGGAATGATGTGTCTGCAGGCTAAAGAACACCCAGAATAATTGCCAGCAACTACCAGAAGCTATGAAGGGCGAAGGAAGAGCCTTCTGAGAGAGCAGGGTCCTGGCCACATCTCAGTTTCAGACTTCTTGTTTTTAGAACAGTAAGAGAATAAATTATTGTTTTTGGTTTCATTTTGTTTTGTTGAGACAGAGTCTTGCTCTGTCACCAGGCTGGAGTGCAGTGGCATGATCTCAACTCACTGCAACCCCCGCCTCCCAGGTTAAAGCGATTCTCCTGCCCCAGCCTCCCAAGTAGCTGGGACTACAGGCACCTGCCACCACGCCCAGGTAATTTTTTGTATTTTTAGTAGAGATGGGGTTTCACCATGTTGGCCAGGATGGTCTCGATCTCTTGACTTTGTGATCCACATGCCTCGGCCTCCCAAAATGGTGGGATTACAGGCATGAGCCACCGTGCCCAGCCAAGAATAAATTTCTGTTGTTTTAAGCCATGTAGTTTATATTATTTTATTATAGCAGCCCTGGAAAATTAATATAAAAGCAAATTGTAGTAGAGAGTGGGATTGGGGGGAAAAACAAACTATGGTTAGGGAATAGAAACTTTAGGGCTCAGAGAAGATTGAAAATGGGATTTAGGAAACATGGGGGGTGGTCAAGGTGAACCCAAAGCTCTGTACTTTTTTCAGTGTTGGACACAGTGTATGTGAATATCTAAGAGTTTTCCAACTAAAGGAATCTGACAGGAAAAAGTGCTGGTCTGTGGGCTAGGAAGAAGGGGCAGACTGGAGGGTGCCAAATGGCCACAGGAGAGGGAGCCCATCCCAGGCACAGTGTACAACCTGAGACACCTGAAGAGTACTTTGGAGAGAAAAATGTACACTCTTCAATATCATTTGCCGTGTAACTCAGGAATCAGATGTTTCTCCTGCCTGTCCTCCAATATGAGGGCTAATGCATTTTAGTTAAGCCTTGACAAATGTCATTTTATTCAATTGACTGTCTTGTCCACTTGTGTAACATGACTCTCACTCCAACTGTATCTTCTTGTGGTAGCATCATTCTGTCTGTTTTTCTCCCTTAACATTTCTTACGTGGCTCTTCTCCACTTTAGTTCCCTAGCTATTGCCCCAGTTCCAGTTCTCACTGTGATTTGGCCTCCTAAGTTTTATTACCTACCTCTAGTCTTCCCCTTCTTCTTCTTTGAGACAGAGTCTCACTCTATCACCCAGGCTGGAGTGCAATGGCACAATCTCAGCTTACTGCAACCTCCACCTCCTGGGTTCAAGTAATTCTCTTGCCTCAGTATACCGCGTAGCTGGGATTACAGGTACCCACCACCATGCCCAGCTAATTTTTGTATTTTTAGTAGAGACAGAGTTTCACCATCTTGGCCAGTCTGGTCTCGAACTCCTGACCTCAGGTTATCCGCACACCTCGGCCTCCAAAAGTGCTGGGATTACAAGCGTGAGCCACCGTGCCTAGCTCCTTCTCTTCTTTTTTCCCCAAATCCATCCTCCAAATGCAGTCCAGAGATTGTTTTCTCAAATACAAACCTAATTATGCAGTGACGCTCCAAGACTTTCAGGAGTGAGTCCGACTTCCTTTGCCTGTCGAGTCCTTTCACATCCAAATCCTTTATACTTCTCCAGTCTTTCTCTGAGTGTGTCCCTTAAATTTCTGAGTCTTCTTATTGTCCCGCTACTCATAGCTCTTCAAACTTCATTCTACTGTGATTGCTATTCCTTCTGTCCAGATTTATCTTTGTTGAACCCCTTACTCATGTCCCTAAGTGTTACCTTCTTTATGAAGCCTACAGAATTCCTAACCCAGTGCAAGAACTGACCACCACCTCCTTTGTGCACACACTGTGAACATTTCTTGGGATTTCTCTGCAATCTGGGACTATACATATTATGACTCTGTCTCTCTAGACTACAGTCACAGAAGAGTGTCTGCATCATATTTATCTTTATAGTTGTGGCACCCAGCTAAGTGACACAGAGTAGGACCTAAAAAATAGTGATAAATGAGAACAACGAAACTATTTAAATCCTATTTGAAGCCTGCTCTCCAAGATAAATGCATCCAGTGTCAGTCCCCTGAGATTTTCCTATCAAGGCCGGGTGATTTACAAGTTGTATGATTTATCAGGCTTCGTGTACCAGGTGTCACCTCTGTATTCAGCTTCACTGATCAAGGAAATGAATTCTATCCTGGATCTCTGTCCTTCCGATAGCAGCTTGCCTGGAGAAGTCGTTAATGTGGTAAATTATCTTCCCAGCTGTTAATATCGTGTACCCATCTTGTTTCCCTTCTTTTAGTTCAGCTGAGCATCAATTTGTGCCATGATATTTACATGAATATCTTCATTTCTTCAGTACCATTGTCCATCTGTTTGGCTGAGGGCTGAATTACTAAGCTGTGGCCAGGAATGGAGGCATTAGGCAGTCTAAATGCTAACTTCTCCCAAGAGAGAAGGGCAGTTCCGTTTTCAGTTTTCCTGCCCCTGCTTACTGCTGAAATGTAGACCAGCAGACACAGAGCAGGAATTAGAAAAATCATCCTTCAACAGAAAGTTAGAAAACGATGAGGGGCCGGGTGCAGTGGCTCACGTCTATAATCCCAGCACTTTGGGAGGCTGAGGTGGGTGGATCACCTGAGGTCAGGAGTTTGAGGCCAGCCTAGCCAACATGGTAAAACCCCATCTCTATTAAAAATATGTAAATTAGCCAGGTATGGTGGCAGGCACCTGTAATCCCAGCTGCTTGGGAGGCTGAGGCAGGAGAATCACTTGAACTTGGGAGATGGAGGTTGCAGTGAGCCAAGATCATGCCACCGCGCTCCAGCCTGGATGACAGAGTGAGACTTCATCTCGAAAAAAAGAGAGAGAGAGAGAAAGAAAGAGAGAGAGAGAGAAAGAAAGAGAGAAAGAGAGAAGAAAGAGAAGAAAGAAGAAACAGAAGAAAGAAAATGATGAGGTATTTGTCTTCTCTAAGATAGAGGCTATGCCATGAAAGCTGAGTGCAGAACATGAAAGAAGCACCCTGGCCTCCTTAGCGGAGTCCCTAGTCTGCAGCCCCAGATCTAACAAATACACATTATTCATTCATTTAAACATAGTTAACATGAGCTTACTACAAGCCAGACACAGTGGACTATGAATGCAAAATAGTCTTTGAATGTACGACTCTTCCATTCCATCAAGTCAACAAACATGTCTTGTACATCTACTGTATACCAAGCACTATGCTAAGTCCTGGGGATGAAGCACTGATTAAACCAAGGACATGCTCTGAAAGACTCAGAAGGTGACGTTTGACAACCACATTTGGAAAAACAACTTTCCACGCAGAAAGAATGGCTCTTGCAAAGGCTCCAGGACAGAAATGAGTTTGACACATTCAAGGCACAGAGAAAAGGTGGAGTGGTGTGGGTGAGCAGGAGGAGTGGAGGTGGGGGTTGCGGACAGAGTCTAAGGGATGGCAGTGGCCATGGCGTGTCTCGGGTCTTACTCTACATGTGATGAGAACACATTGAAAAGTTTTAAGAGAAGCACTGCCATCACATGTATTACCTTTTAAAAAGATCATCTAGTCAACCCCCTCGTGGAGAATGGGGTGCAGAGGAACAAGGCTGGAGGGAAACCAGTTAGAACTATTTCATTTGTCAAGATGAGAAATAAGGTAGCTGGAACAGGGGTTGTTACAGGGAATATGGTAAGAAGTGATTGAATTGGGATGTATTTTGCAGTAAAGTGGCCAGGACTTTCTAATGGAAGAGAATGGGTTACATGTGAAAGAGAGAACAAAGCTAACTCTGAGGTTTGTGGAGTGAGCAACTTTGTGGATGGCAGCACCATTTATTTAGGTAGGGAAGTCTTGGGAGTGGGGAGCTGATTTGGAGAGGAAAATCAGTAAGTCTGTTTCTAACACGTTAGGTTTGAGACGCCAATCAGACATCCAAGGGAGGATGCCAAATGTGCTTACGAAAGATGGAAAGAAGGAGGCAGCCAGGTGAGGACATGGAAACAGAAGTGCAGGGTGGCACAGAAGCATTGCACAGATTGAAACGCAACTCATATTGCTGAGCATCTGCCATGTGTCAGGCATCAGACTTTAACTCTCAAGTGCATTATCTCATTTCACCCACAGTACAAGGGAGGTGTGATTTCCTGAATGATGGAGGGCTTCAGAGTGAGAGCACTACAGTCTACCACATTTGTATTTTCTGTCTGTGTGACCTTGAGCAAGTTATTCAACAACTGCAGGTCTTTGTTTCCTCATCTGTAAACTGGAAATCGTAATACAACCTTTATGAAGAGTAAAGAGGTAATGCATGTAGATATCAAATTACAGCACACATAAATAATTACCAAATAATAGGCATTATCATTATCATTCTTTATGTTTGTTCTGTTGTGGTTTAATTGTGTCCCATAAAAATATGTGTTCTATTCCTAACTACCAGCACTTGTGAAGGTGAACTTAGGGAAATATGGTCTTTGCAGAGGCAATCGAATTAAGATGAAGTCATACCGGATATAACTGACTCCTAATCCAATGACTGCTGTCCTTAAAATAAGAGGGAAATTTGGACACAGGAAAATACAGGGAGAATGCCAAGTGAATATGGAGGCGTGTTGCCTCAAGCATGGAATGCCAAAGATTGCCGACAACCAACAGAAGCTAGGAGAGAGACGTGGAATGAATTCTCCCTCAGAGCCTTCAGGAGGCTCCAACCCTGCCGGCACCTTGATTTCAGACATACAACCTCCAGAACTTTAAGCGAATACATCTCTGTCATTTTAAGGCACCCACTCTGTAGGATTTTGTTACAGCAGCCCTGGGAAACTAATACAAGATCTATTTTATGAAAGAGGAGATGAAAGTTCCAAAGAGGTGACGTGGCTCTCCTAAGGTCAAGTGGCAAAACGTCGGCATCCCTGAACCCATGTCAGAGAATATGCTCCCCCCACTCAGCCCCTGTGAAGGG